>NC_036252.1:12447958-12475323 GCF_002742605.1 Olea europaea var. sylvestris
AAAACACAACTTCATTTCTTATAATTTGACACACGCATGCTTTGTTAGAAATAATTTCTTTTACTATTATTCTACAATTATATTTTCAGATAAATTCTTGAATATCAATTGAGGTAAGAATACATCGTGCAAAATGGTGAATTCTTATTTCTTAATGTTTATATAAATTTTGGCTTGAAATACTATAAGGCATTCGGGTCGAATTCTATGTTAAATCCTTCGGGGATAGACCATTAGGTCAAGCATGTTAAATCTTACGAGATGGACTTTTGGGTCAGTTATGTTAAATCCTACGGGATATGAGAATTCTTGAGAAATTTCTTGAACTCTAAATCTAAGAAATGTCGGTACGTTATGTCAATTTTACATTTATATCATGTTAATAAAAATGTACACGTATTCTTGTTGAGCATTTTTCAAAATACTCACTCTTACAAAAACTTTTCAAATGAGAATGGGTCATGTGGATGCGTGAAAGTTTGACCAAGTGATGCTTATGAGATTGCCAAGTAAAGTTTCCAAAAAATATAATTGTCAACTTTTATTTGAACAATATTTTTATATTAATGCACCTTATTTAATCTTTTAAGAGATCCAACATTCGATATTTTATGTTAAATCTTAAATTAATAGCTTGGAATGGAGTATTTCAAGAATTATATTTAATATGAAAATTTTACTTAAGTTGTTATTTTATCGTTATTAAATTATCAATCGCATTTTCAAGTTTCTACACTTAATAAAAGTGATATTTCTGGTTAAATTAGATGAATAAGATTTGGTAACCCCTCGAGCATATTTTTATAAAAGAGTAAAATAATGAAGATGAAAAAGATTTCTGGGCGTTACACGTGTCAAGTTTAATTATATAGCATGATTGTGTGAATAATTAAATTCTACTTGATTGTTATGTATTTCATCTAAATCCCTTGATATGGTTATGCATATCTTTTCTTCATTTTAATGATTCTTTTGATTTATCAATGTGTAATATCAATTTGATTGGTCAAAATATCTTGGTGAGTTGGGAGTTTGAGAATGAGGGAAATAAAGAATATGAATTCGAAAATCATCAGCCTGAAAATAGGTAGAGTGATTACTTAAGTATTTTCTGTCGAACAGTTAAACTTTGAGCTCAATTTAGCGACGACTAAATTTCGACATCTATAATTTGTTCATAGGCCATTGAAGAAAATGATACTTAAATTAGTGAAAATAATTAGAAATGTAAAACAATCATTTATGTTCATACCTAATTATTGAATCTCGGACGGAGATAAAATACATATACGTTATGTTGGAGAAAAGTATTACAGGTTTATTAGTTTTTGTGATCTTATATATTCCAAGAATTCAGTCTTTTCCTTCTAGTGAAAAAATTAAAGACTAATAAATAGATTTGACGATCCAGAGTAGACTAGTTAAGATATAATTATTAAGGTTTGGATAATATATGTTCGATCAGATCCCTGTGATAGCTCTATAAAGTATTGAGACTTAATTACGATAATTATAATAGTTTTGGATTAACTTTAATCACAATAAAGTTTTGTACTTAATTGGAATTGTTATAAAACATGTAAACTTGATTATAATTATAATTGAAGTTCTAAGACTAAATATGTAACTATATGTAAATTGATAGGATGTGGACTTTAGTTAAAAGTCCTATTTGAATTTTAATTGAGACTTCTATTTGAATGTAGAATTATTATTGTACAAGTATTGTAATTACTATATCTCTAAAAATAGAGATTAGAATGAACTTAGACATCCTGCCAAAAAGAACAATTATAATACGTAATTTTATAATGTTCAAATGTGGAGAGAGGTAGAATAATTATTTTCTTATCTAATTCAATTGTGCAATCCAAGAATTAGATTCTTGATTTAATTAAAAGTAGGTGTCTATTCATCGGTGTAGTCTTGACTTTGAAGAATATCATAAAAAACTTGAAGGTTTGAAATATGAAGTTGTTGGAACTAAAAAACTGAAAGTTCATGATTCAAAATTAATTCAAAAATTGACTATCGAATTTAGATAAAAATTCAAATATTTTATTTTTGATATAATATATACCTAAATATCTAGACGATCTTATTTATTGAATTAAAAAATTGCTTTTAATTTCTGGATAATTTTGTTTCCGCATTTTAATAGTGCTATTATGGGCTAGATGTCCAACCATCTCTCCTAGTTGCCCAACCACCTCGGAGAGACTTGGGGAGGGAGCAAGGTGGGATAAAGTGTGCCATCTCACCTTGGATGTACCACTTCAAAAGTGCAATCACTCCAGAAGAAGTGCCCAACCGCCTTGAAGGGACATGAGGGAGCGAGGTTGAACGGAGCCTAGACCTTGTGTAGCCTCTTGCCTCGTCCTTGCTTAGCTGGCTGCCAGCTGATCTGCGCTCGTACGATGAGGCTAACAAATGCCCATAAGAGGAAAGGCTGAACAACCTAAGATAGCCTAGGCAAAAAGAATGATGCATCTCACCTACTCCCTCTTCCCTACTACTCCCCATACTTCTCTAGACCATTTTCATTCAAGGTATGTGACTAAAAACCAGCCAACACTCTGTACATTTGTCTTCTCATGGTCAACTTCTAATTTTCCCTTGTTCGTCGGACTACAAACAATCATTACACCATTCCTTGCAGTCATGATCTTGCACTCTAATGAGTGTCCTCGTGTGCAAGTAATATGCAGGTGGACAAAGCGGTGACGCGGGTCTGTTGACAATAGAGTCAACCAGATTTTGCAGTCAACAGCTCCAAAAAATTCTCCGAGCATGTTGGACACTCTCAACCGTGGACCACTAGCTCACAGGTTTTATTCCTCTAATAACTAGTCATCCTATTTAGTCAGATGGATCAACAGTACCCAACAAGTACAGACCGTTAAAAATATACTATCTCGAAATTAACAACAGCCATGGAAGTTAGGAACATAACTTTTCATTTGATAGTTCAAAGATGGCTCAATTGAGTCACAATGCACAGCCAAAGAGGATGCTAGAGGCAATTTTACCTGAGAGTACAAGTGATTTTACATATCACTACTTTGGTCCAATGCATGCCAGTGCTGCATCTAATGAAAAGGGAACAGGTTCAGGAAAAAAACCTTAAAGAGTCCAATGGCCCCTTGATTCACCAGTAGGGATCTAACACTAGCACATATTGAGTTATTAGAGCTGATAGATCGAAATTCCATGACCAATTCAGTTACTGAAATCTCAAAAATAATTTAACATAACTTCGAGGAAAAAGCACAACGAACTGTCTTCTAAAACATCTTAATCCATATAAATCACATTTTATATGTAACAGGATATTCGATTTTAATCAAAATTCGGAGGTTTTCAACTTTGCACCTAAAAGTATACAGATTCCTTTCATATTTCGAACTGTTTAAACCTTCAGAAGATAAGAGAATAATCACCTAATTTTGATGCTCCAGCCCGAGGATGGACCACGTTCAGCACAAAGATAAGAGATATGGGACACAAAAAATGCAGACAACATCAGTGATTAACGACCCCGGTTCCGAATTCTTGACAGCAACTTACGTTTGATTGTGCTGTCAAAAAATGCACAACCCAAAATGCTTAGAACGAAAATGTAAGTATGCAGCAAGCCAGCAACACTAATGAGAATAAATAATATGCATTTCTTAAGGGAAGATTATAAGAAACACAAGGACAGCAAATCTTTTCAATTTAAACCAACGAGTTCCTTGATTCATCTGTAAGGAACTTAACACTAGCATATAGAATATGTATAATTTTATGTCGATCTTCTGAATTGCAAAGGGAATAAAGCATTCTACACTGACTACACAACCAAATTATTGAGAAAATTATATGAAAATCAAGCATTTATTCAGTTAAAAACTCTGCTACATCTTCACAGTATAGCAAATTTTTTTTCTCTTGTTTATAAATATATTAAAAACCATTCCGGAGATGACCCATCATAAATTTATTGTCAACCTGTACATTACAGCAATTCATATTTCAAATTCACGTGGTTGTGTTAAATGTACTTAATGGTTTATATACACAGTGGAGAAATATGACTGAATCAAAATGTCTTAAAAATAAAATAAAATAAAATGATAGAGGCTTCCTCACTCTTGACATTGTATGAAAACGGTTACGTAACTCCTTACGTGCAAATGACATTAATCTAACAAAAGAAAGCCTCAACCGAAATTCCGGTAAGAAAATTCTAAAAATTAAGTATCGAGATTAGATGCCAATACAGATTTCCGAATTGGGATGCATTTGAAGTTCCGTCACTGTAAAATCTCACTCTTGACATTGTATGGAAACGGTTACGTAACTCCTTATGTGCAAATAACATTAATCTAACAAAAGAAAGCCTCAACCGAAATTCCGGTAAGAAAATTCTAAAAATTAAGTATCGAGATTAGATGCAAATACAGATTTCCGAATTGGGATGCATTTGAAGCTCCGTCACTGTAAAATTTTGTATGCGACAGGGGATAAAGCGTAAAAGAGACAAGACGTTGTCGTTCTAAGTGGCACAATGCAGGCAGAAAAAAAAAATTACATTGGCCCATGCAGGTCTCGAACCTGCGACCTTCGCGTTATTAGCACGACGCTCTAACCAGCTGAGCTAATAGGCCAGTTGTCTTCTGATGAAATAATATTCTATTCGTATGATGGAAAGTTCTTATGATTGGAATAAGGGAAAATATTTCTTGTAGAAAACTGAACAGAAGATCCATGGTTCATTCATCTTGCACTGGCTTCTAGCATATTGTTAAGTTACATTGAAGACACAATTGTATTAAAAAAGAAATGTCCTTATTCATTATCTTTATCAATGTACAGCTTCAGTATGGAAGACTGTGTACTTTTTGTAAGGATTTCAAAATATAAAAATAAAAAATCTCTGAATCTTAAGTTATTGTTCACTTCCCTTTTATCTGCTGCCAATCGGTGGGATAATTTGTTTATTGATACACATAGAAATCTGAATAACAATTTAGATATGTCCGTTTAATAACAAAGTCTACAATATATCCAAATTACATTCCACTTGTAGATTTCGTAACCCTCCATTGTGTTGGAATTTACTAGTAAATTGAAATAAGTCTCTCATGAGTGCGACTCTTTCAATGCATAATGAAGAGTTATTGACCTTTTGAAAGATCGCTCTAGACATCGAGATCATGTCCCAGTTTGAAAAGATGCAATCTAATGATTAAAATCAATTTGTGGTAAAAGATGCCATAATTGAGAAAACCTTCATCGAAATATAAATTAAACCCTCTCAATTCATTTTATTCTTTCCAAATAATTGATTTCTAACTTATTCCCTCTCCAAATTCTCTCAAATAAATTATTTTGAAGTTTCGTGTTCGGTATATTCATATTCGATATCATTCGATCAAGAAGAATATAGTCAAACTTTGTTTCGTTCGACAAAATAAATATTATGTTATATAATTTTAGAAGAAACTTTATATTTTGGGAGACAAACGTCCATTTGATCATGTAACCACGGTGCCATCTCTTTTAAGGAGATTTACATTTGCATATTTCGCTTCATTTCATCTCTTACTAATTTCTATATTTTAGAAAGTTGTGATTTGTGCTTATTTTTATACGCACATCTTCTTTCGGTACGTTGAGACTATCCGATATTTTAAATCAGTAAGTTACGATTTTATCGTATTTTCACACTTATTTTTAATCAAAAAGAATATAATTATGCACCTATTTTTCTAACAATCTTAAGACAATTTTTTGTGCATAAAATTCGTCCACATCTTTTCGCACATGGTGTACTTATAGCTAACATGAACTTCTCATTCCTGAAAATATTATATATATATATATATATATATATATATATATCTATATATATAAGTGTATATATATACATATATATATATATATGTAGATATATATGTATACATATACATGTATATGTATATGTATACATATATATCTACATATATACATATACATGTATATGTATACATATACATGTATATATGTATACATATACATGTATATATGTATATACATATATATATATATATATATATATACATATATATATATATATATATATACGACATCCTCTCATATGCCGTAGGTCCCATGTGAATAAAAAATTCGAAAAAGAGTGGGTCCCGCCATCATGAGAGTCGGTTACCACCTTTGTCAAAAAAATTCTGTCACCATAACAGAATTGCATGAGAATTTCTATGTCATCGATTGAAGATCGTGACAATGATTTTGGAATTTTAAATACAATGATGAAATATTTCGAAACTAGATGTAATACATCTTTAATTAACATTTACCGTAACACCCCAAAACCTAAGTCTTGAAAGTTATTCAAATAATTCATTTCGCCATTATAAATTTTTTTTTGACACATTATATTGCAAAATAATAATAATAATAATAATAATAATAATAATAATAATAATAATAATAATAATAAATGAAAAACTTTGTGGAATAAAATAAGTTATTTTATTGTCTCATAATATGTCAAATAAATTCAATAAACTAATAAAATATAAATTCGTCGATTTAGAAAATCAAATTCTGATTGCAAAATAATTTTAAACTAAATATTAATTATTGAAAAAAAATAGAATTTTTTGATCTCGCGACACGGACTTTGTCAACAATCTCAACTTTTAACTTCGATCCATCAAATATTTGTAAAAATAATTTAGAATATGAAATAAGCATATGAATACACTCAATATAGACTTCATGTCAATATTTTCACAATTTAATATAAAAAAAAAAGTAAAATATGCACATAACATTATTTTTTAATGGAATTGAAACATGATCATCTCATTCTCAATTAAGTCATAACCATTCTCAATCTCCACTTAGGATATTTAGGCCTATGGCTGGTTTTCGTGTAGATTTATATAATAATATCCTATTGGATTACTCACAAGATTATTCTTTAATTTGAATCACATAATAACACATAAAATATTTAACTTAAAATATTAAAAGTGAAAACACAAAATCATTTAACATTTAGAGAAACTAATACCTAATTCATTGTGTGCTTGAACTCCTTAAAATCGAAAATTATTGCAAACGGATCTCAAACGTGCTAGATAACCTTTTTTCTTTCTTCCATTCCCCCCCCCCCCCCCCCCCCCCCTTCCTTTTTTTTTTTTTTTTTTTTTTTTTTTTTTTTTTTTTTTTTTTTGGGGGGGGGGGGGGGGGGGGGTGGATATCTCACTTAAGCCTTCAAGAAATGTCATAAATATTTCACAACATGTACTACCTCATGTTATAGATGATCTTCCAATTCAACAGCTCATTAATTAAGGATGCGATCTACTAACATCGAACAAATAGTTTTAAATAACAAATTTTTAACAATTTTTACTTAGCTTTGGATTATATTAGTCTGCCTAGATTCTCAAGGGGGTTGGATATCTCACTTAAGCCTTCAAGAAATGTCATAAATATTTCACAACATGTACTACCTCATGTTATAGATGATCTTCCAATTCAACAGCTCATTAATTAAGGATGCGATCTACTAACATCGAACAAATAGTTTTAAATAACAAATTTTTAACAATTTTTACTTAGCTTTGGATTATATTAGTCTGCCTAGATTCTCAAGTAAATTGAGGTGCAACAACAAAAGAGTATTTATAGATATAATTTGATAGTTTAATTAATTAAAATTTTAATAGGACTCTTAATTCAAATTTTGATTGATTTTTTAATAAATAAACCTATATATCATGAAATTCGAATTTAAGGAAATTCTAACTGCATGAGGATAAGATTCCAGTATGAATTTATACAAATTTCAAGTTTTATCTAAATAGTTTTATATCGGATAATTCAACAATAATTTAATAGATATTCAAAATAATATTAATATTTAATTTCATGTAAAACTCATATATATCCAATTTTTAGGAATATTAACATAGAGTCCCTAAAAAATAATAAAGTTGCTAAACTATCATAAAATTTCAAAACGTGCATTTATGCCTCACAATATATTGCATGTATGTTTGGGATATTACATAATTTACCTTTACCTTTCTTTTATAGAGAATAGACCTCGTCGCCGTACTCAAATGCTTGTAAGCACTTTCTCTTGATTATCAGAAGTCTGTCGCTTCTATTTTCCGACTACCCTTGGACGTACAAGATACGTGTCATGAATGCTTGCATTTTCTAGTCCAAGTAGGCTTTGTATCATCTCCGTCTCTTCGGATTGCACCTTAGTACTAAGCCCTTGTTTGACCCTTTAGATTAAATTTCATTTCTCTTTCTCCTATTTTTAATCACACAATCTTCCATAAAATAATATTATATATAAATAAATAAAAAATCATTTTTTTTCAATCACTCATTTTCAAAAAAATAAAAATAAAAATAAAATAAATTTCCCTTATTTTAATTTGAAAAAATGGGGGCCTAACGAGAGCTAAAATACATTAATTTGTTGACCGAGTGTTTTCTCATACTTCTATAAGATCTCCTTAATTGCTGTAAGAGCCTGTTTGATAAAGCCCATTTTCCATTGAAAATGGAAATCAATCCACCAAAAAATGCATGTTTGATGAGTATATTTTTCTAAGCAATTCATTTTCCCACTTTCATGCCACTTCAGCCATTTTCTATCAAATTTGATGGTGAGAATTCATTTTCTAGATTACTGCCCAATTTATTTTATCTTTTTGGACAATGAAAACAAATTCTATCTCTAATTGCAAAAAAAATATTTTTCTTTAATTGACAATTTTCATGTAAAACAAAGTCGAACGAACACAAAAAGATAGATGATTTTCTTAGCTTTTTTTAAAAATAAATTTTATCCCTTTAATTGACAATTTTCATATAAAATAAAGCCAAGCGAACACTACAAAATACTTTTATTTCAATATTTTTCACGTGAAAAATTATACCAATCAAACATAATAATTGACAATTTCTCAATAAAACAATTTTTAGGTCATTCAATTCCCTAGAATTCGTTTTCTTTTCACCCAAATTTCATTTTTGCAATCAAACGGACTCTAAATCTAATTCTTTTCCACATGAAAATATAAGTGTGTGTTTGAGCCACATTATTTTGAAAGAATGTATTTTGAAATAGTAGATTGACGAAAAATGTGTGGTTAAAAAATGAGAAAAATTTTAGATTTGTATGTAATATATTTTATTGAAGAATGTGTAATTGAAATTATGTCAAATTACTGTTTAAAAATATATTTTTTTTGAAAAAATTCGGTTCAACGGGGTCTAAATATCAACCAATAATACTTTCACAATTGATAAGTGTGTTTTTGCACACTTATTTAGGTCACAAACATGACTTAATAACGAGCAAAATGATTGAATTGTGATTTAATCTCGTTACATTTGTGAATCGTAAGGAACACCGATGAACATGGTGAAATTCAGGAGAAAAGACACGAAAAAATACTAAAATGACGCAAAGTGAAAGTTCAAGGACCAAGGTGCAATTATCCAAAAGTTGACCCGATGAACAAATCGAGAAATTGATCAAGCCAAATGCCAATTGATGATATCTTGGGATGATGGAATGAAAAGAATAAAGAAAAGATGCTAGGAAGTGAATGATTCAAGTAGAATGACCAAAATGAACTTCTTTCAAAATTGGTAGTGCTACCCTCTATGCAGCTGCATAGAGGCAAATCGAGAATCAAATGTCACAAAACTTTTACTCTATGCGACCGATGCTCTATGCGGTCGTATAGAGCACTTTGTGAGCCAAATCTGCAGTTTCCTTATTCCGTCAAAACTCTTATGGAAACAATCTTTTTAGGGTCCTATGTAAATGAAAACTTGACCAGAACGAAAGGGACGCCATTTTTAGAAGAAAAGGAAAGATTTTGAAGGAGAAAACGAAGAGAGAACAAGAGGAAAACATCACGCCAATTGAAAAATTGATTGAAACTTTATTCGGGTGATGACGTTTCTTCAACTATTTTTGTATTTTCTTCTTTTTAGCATGTTAGGCTAGATTTTTCATGTGCTAGGAGACCGATGTACCATGTAATTTGATTTTTAATTTTCTAGTTTTGCAATTTGACATTAAGACATATTTCTATTGATTTGAATGATTTATATGCAATTATTGTTTCCGCAATTAAGGGCCCATAATTTTGTGAGTTTTGGTGATTTATTCTTGTATTCGAGAGAATTGGATTAGGTTCAACATAATATAAATTATCGTAGGGTCCGATAGGGGATTGAAATATACTGCTATGCCCTACGTGAATCTTTAAGTGTTCATAAAATCGCATGCATTTTTACATTTGCACTTGTCATAGAAATATAGGTCGGTGGTATGTAGAAATATGTTCGATACATCTCGAGAGAGAGTATTGGATAGATTTAGGAACATTGATTCGTCACAATTGAAATGTGTTGTCATATTGTGAAACTAGGGTTTTAAAGTGATAATTGCATGGGAAATCGTAATCCTAGTGTGTTTAATTTTTATTGATTACAACAAACGTGCATTCTCAACATTTGATTTCTTTCTGGAGTGTTAAAAATATTGTTTTGCATATTTAATTTAATTCAATCATAAAAATTGTATAATTAGGGTTTTCTTTCCAAAATTAGGGTTTTAATTAGGTTCACATCTACTTTAGTAATTTAGTTTCGATTAAAGCAACGATAGGTAAAATTGAACTAATCAATCTCTGTGGGACGATATTCGAATTCATTTAATCCACTTTATTACTTGTTAATGAACCGTACACTTGCGGTAGTTTTAAATCGAAATAAATAATTTCGTGAACAAGTTTTTGGTGCTATTGTCGGGGATTGAGTTTAGTTTAATTTTATTTCTCGAGGTACTAATTCGAACTTCAATTTTTATTTTGCTAGTATAATTTTGTTTTTATTTTTATTTTAGGTTATTATCCCTTATTTGTGTTTTAGTTATTTAAATCGTTTGAATCTCAGTGATCGTACTGGTTTTGTTTCTCAGATTTGCATGTCACGATCGACTGAAGGAGAACTGATTCCAGCTGATCCTGAAATTGAGTGCACCTTTCATCGACTACAAAGAGAAGCACAAGTACAAATGGCTAACGAACTAAACAATCCCATTATTCAAGCTAATGAAGGAGAGGCAATGGACGAAGGAAATGAGATTCTGGGAGATTTCTTGACTCCTCAAGTAATTCAAAGTCAATTTAGTATAGTGTATCCACCGTTTGGGCAGCCAAATTTCCAGTTGAAGACCAATGTGATACAGTTCAAAATGGACACCAGTTTTATGGAAAAGCCGAGGAGAATCTACATACACACATATCTCGATTTTTGGATATGTGTTAATATTTCAGATACCAAGGGATTTCAAACGACGCTATTAGGCTGAGGCTGTTTCCACATACGCTAGGAGACAGAGCACTTGAATGGTTGGATTTACTTCTGGTTGTAAGTATCATTGCATGGAATGAGTTGGCACACAAATTCTGCACAAAGTCTTTCTCCCCAGCCAAGATAGCGAAGCTGAGACATGACATATCAGTATTCAGTCAAGGAGAAATTGAATCATTTGACGAAGCTTGGAACAGATTCAAAAACATGCTCCGGAAGTGCCCTCAACATGGGTTTGATAAAAAGACCCAAATCCGATTCTTCTACACAGGGTTACTTCCATACCACAGGAGCATGGTGAATTCAGCGTCAGATGGCTCAATATCCACACGAACAGTTGATGGGACATTGGAATTATTTGAGAGAATGGCTACCACATTAGCCATGTGGTCTTCTGAGAGGACGATTCCAAGGAAAACTCCGGGTGTCTACGAGGTGGATACTTATTCAACAATATCTACAAAAATCAACTCTCTGTATCACAAGGTGGAAAGCATATCACAAACAGCACAAGCTAAGAAGAGCAATTATGAGAAATGTGGAGCTGAGCATAAAACATCGGAATGCCCAATACTCATGCAAGGAATTGAGCAAGCAGACTCTGCACAATGAAGACAACGCCAATAACACAATCAATATGGAGAAACCTTCAATCCCAATTGGAAGAAGTATCCCAACTTCTCTTGGAGCAACCAGAATCAAAATAGATCACGGGGACAATTTCAACAACAAGAAAAGAGGCCTCAATTGGAAGATATGATAGGAAAATTCATGGAGAAAGCCGAAACTACACTTCAAAATCAAAATGCAACCATAAAAAATTTGGAAACTCAGATGGGGCAGTTGGCCATCGCATTGACTGGTAGAATGTCAGGTAACTTGCTGAGCAACACAGAAATCAATCCCAAAGAGCAAGCCAAGGCCATTACAACTCGAAGTAGAGTACAATTGCCTGAAATCTATGTCTAGAGACCGAGTGTGATTGGAAAGACATCTTCCCCTGTTGAAGAATAGACTGTTGTAAAGGAATCAACTCCAAAGGAAAATATAGAAAAGTCACAGGATAAGGCCAAAGTCATAGTCAACCCATACAAGCCTCCGATTCCCTTTTCACAACGGTTGAAGAAGCAAAAATTGGAGCAACAGTAGAAAAAATTTCTAGAAGTCTTCAAAAAGTTTCATATCAACATCTCACTAGCCGATGCACTATTCCAGATGTCTGGCTACGTGAAGTTTCTCAAAGATATTATATCAAACAAACGCAAGCTGGAGAACCATGAGATAGTAATGTTTACGGAGGAATGCAGTGCCAGAATCTAGAAAAAGCTCCCACCAAAATTGAAAGATACAGGGAGTTTCATTGTCCCTTGCACAATTGGTGATTTTTATTTTGATAAGGCATTGTGTGATCTCGACGCGAGTATTAACTTGATGCCAGTCTCTGTTTTTAGGAAACTAAGATTGGGAGAGCCTAAGGCAACCACAGTAACTCTACAGCTAGCTAATCGATCACTTACACATCCACGAGGGATTATTGAAGACGTATTGGTCAAAGTGGATAAACTCATATTCCCAGCAGACTTCTTGATTTTGGATATGGAAGAAGACAATGACGTGCCTATCATATTGGAACGACCATTTTTGGCTACTGGAAAAGCCCTTATAGATGTGCAGCAAGGACAATTAACTCTGAGACTGGGGGAGAAACAAGTCTCTTTTAATGTTTTCAAGGCAATGAAATACCCCCAACGAGCCTAAAAGCTGTTTCCAGATTGAAGTGCTTGACATAGGAATCCCCTATAATTTTGAGTTGAAAAAACAACCAAACATTCATGAGGCATGTAGAGTACACTCTCCATCCGTTCATATCGATTCAAAGGAGATTAAGGCATTCAATGTGGGATTTCATACGGATGAGGAGAGAATGACAAACCACTTGGAGAAAGATAGGGATGAAATTCGGAGGATAACTGTAGTGCAGAACAAGACCATATTGAGCAAACTATGCAGGACCTCCCAAACTATATTTAAAGTGCCATAAAACACTTATGCCAAAAGTCGAGCTATCGATTATAAAATAGCGCTGATTGGGAGGCAACCCAACGTCTCTACCCTTTATTTATTTCATTTTGCATTAGTCTAGGAGTTTTTCAATTTTTCAACCTTTTTATTAGTTTAGGTCATCGTTCATCCATGCATATCAATAAATAGCCTAAGCACAATCCACACAAGTCCCAATGCATTGAGCATGAGTCATAAGGTTGAAGTCTTATTTTAGTTAGTCGTTGGTCAAATTGAACAAAGTGTATGATTAGAGCTAAACTTTGTTGGTGATTCACATTTTTGAGATATGAACTATATATTGAGACATAATTTATGCATCTTACACGCCAACAGTGTACACATGCACTTTAAAATAAGTTTGGGGGAATGGTGCGTCACATGAATTCCTTCATGCACACCCAAGTTTATCAATTATCACCATAAGATATAATACACATACTTTTCACTTTTGTAGGATGTCGCCAAAAAGACCTCAACAGGAAAAGAGAAGGTCAGCTCCACATATGGCATTGCAGATCTTGATTTTCGACCACCTCCATACTGATCAGGGGAGTACTAGTTATCCCATCTCTTGTGCTTTCAGTTTATTTTGTCCCTCAATTATATGTATTTGAACTTCTACTTTATTTCAACAATGAGAACAATGTTATGTATAAGTTTGGGGGTGTCATAATTTGATATAAATGTGGCATTTAGATTTTGGCATCTATTTATCGTGTATTATTCATATTCCATCAATACATTTGCTTAATTGTTGCATTTTGTGTGCTTGTTGAGTGTTATGAAATAATAATAATAATAATAATCCGCATAGGTTTTTCATTTTACTATATTGCTTGTTTTATGTGCTTGTGTGGGCTTGATAGCCTTGCCAGCTATGATGAGATTATTGGAAAAGATATTCATAAACTTTGGATATAGTGCTGAATAGATTAACCAATACTTGTGATGCAATACTTGACATTGTCTATGCACGCTATTCATGCTTGACATGTTAGGTGAATGATTGAAGTTTGAGCATAAATTAAGAAAAGAATGATAACCCTCTATTGAATTAACACGTAAATCACTTTAAGACAGTTTGGAATTGGTTGAGCTATTATAGGGAGCATTGAGAGAAGCGAAGGCTCCGTGCATGAAATTTTATTGTGTGGATTGTTTAGACCAGTGAGGTGAAGATTAGGTGAAAATCTTAAATTAGGGGTTGGTTTTGGAAACTAAATGTCTAGAATAATAAGGGCATAAAATTAATTTGTGAGAATAAAACACTTCTTTTCATACCTTTATGACTCGAACAAGTAAGTCTGTAAGGATATTTCAAAATCTGGTACCCTAAAGTCAACTGGCCTGGGAGTCACCGGCCCAAAGCTCGATAAAGGGGTCATATAGGAAGCAAGAGGGAAAGAGATTAATAAAAAGTCATCTGATCGAGCCTTTATAATCTGAGTGAATAAGCCTGCAAAGGTTTAAAACCTGGCACCCTGAAACAAACTGGTTTGGGAATCATCGGCTCAAAGCTCGCTAAAAGGGTTATATAGAAAGCAAATGAGAAGATGATATTAAAAAAAAATTTGAAAAGTGAGAAAAATAAAAGAGAGACAATAACATGAAGAAAAGCCCTTAGACATTTGGTTGAGGGAACTATATCTTTGAGGCGAGGTAAGTAACATATTTTAATCTTCAGTGTCGAAGCAATCAAATTTGGAAGAGCCTTCACTTATTGAAATGTCAACTTGTAATAATGAGATTAATCCAAACTACGAGAAGGTGAGGACTATAGCTATGTAAACTCCTAATTTTAAAACACAATTTTGAGATAATTGAGTGAAAGAATGAGTTTGGGGGGTTGTGTATCTCTCGAGCGAGTAAGGATACATTTGACCACTTGGGGTTGGGACTCAACCCATCATGAATTTGATATGTTGGCATGAATTCACACACACACGTCAAGTATGCATTTAATATGTAAAGGTTGATGTTATTTCTGCACTGATAAATTTTAATAAAGTCAAATACTTAGTCCAATCCTGAGCCACGGTAGGGTATTAAGCTATGTTTGTTCATAATTAAGTTACTATCTTGTTTGAGGATAAACAATAGTTCAAGTTTGTGAGATTTGATAAGTGTGTTTTTGCACACTTATTTATGTCACAAACATGACTTAATAATGAGCAAAATGATTAAATTGTGACTTAATCTCGTTACATTTATAAATTGTAGGGAACACTGATGAACATGGTGAAATTCAGGATAAAAGACGTGAAAAAAGACTAAAATGACGCAAAGTGAAAGTTTAGGGACCAAGGTGCAATTATCCAAAAGTTGACCCGATGAACAAATCGAGAAATTGATTAAGCCAAATGCCAATTGATGATATCTTGGGATGATGAAATGGAAAGAATGAAGAAAAGATGTCAAGAAGTGAAAGATTCAAGTAGAAGAACCAAAATGAACTTCTTCCGTAGTTGGTAGCACTATGCGACCACCCTCTATGTGGCCGCATAGAGGCAAATCGAGAATCAAATGTCACAAAACTTTTACCTCTATGCGGTCGCATAGAGCACTTTGTAGGCCAAATCCGTAGTTTCCTTATTCCGTCGAAACTCTTATGGAAACAATCTTTTTAGGGTCTTATATAAACGAAAACTCAACCAGAACGAAGGGGACGCCATTTTTAGAAGAAAAAGAGAGACTTTGAAGGAGAAAATGAAGAGAGAACAAGTGGAAAATATCGCGCCAATTGAAGAATTGATTGAAACTTTATTCAGGTGATGACGTTTTTCAACTATTTTTGTATT
This sequence comes from Olea europaea var. sylvestris, assembly GCF_002742605.1. Classification (NCBI taxonomy): domain Eukaryota; kingdom Viridiplantae; phylum Streptophyta; class Magnoliopsida; order Lamiales; family Oleaceae; genus Olea; species Olea europaea. The sequence goes on from NC_036252.1 coordinate 12,464,230, forward strand.
TTCTTCTTTTTAGCATGTTATGCTAGATTTTTCATGTGTTAGGAGATCGATGTATCATGTAATTTGATCTTTAATTTTCTAGTTTTGTAATTTGACATTAAGACATATTTATATTGATTTGAATGATTTATATGCAATTATTGTTTCCGCAATTAAGGGCCCGTAATTGTGTGAGTTTGTGTGATTTATTCTTGTATTCGAGAGAATTGGAATAGGTTCAACATGACATAAATCATCGTAGGGTCCGATAGGAGATAGAAATATACCGCTATGCCCTACGTGAATCTTTAAGCGCTCATAAAATCGCATGCATTTTACATTTGCACTTGTCATAGAAATATAGGTCGGTGGTATGTAGAAATAGGTTCGTTACATCTCGAGAGAGAGTATTGGATAGATTTAGAAACATTGATTCGTCACAATTGAAGTGTGTTGTCATATTGTGAAACTAGGGTTTTAAAGTGATAATTGCATGGAAAATCGTGATCCTAGTGTGTTTAATTTCTATTGATTACAACAACGTGCGTTCTCAACATTTGATTTCATTCTAAAGTGTTAAAAATATTGTTTTGCATATTTAATTTAATTCAATCATAAAAATTGCATAATTAGGATTTTCTTTCCAAAATTAGGGTTTTAATTAGGTTCACATCCACTTTAGTAATTTAGTTTTGGTTAAGGCAACGATAGGTAAAATGGAACTAATCAATCTCTGTGGAACGATATTCGAATTCATTTAATCCACTTTGTTACTTGTTAACGAATCGTACACTTGCGGTAGTTTTAAATCGAAAGAAATAATTTCGTGAACAACAATACAAGAGTTACCACCCCCTACACGTTATAACTACGACAACTCATTGAATTCGGAGACATCACAAAAACAGCGAGGAATCTTCCTTGCTTGTGTGCTGTCATGTCTCGCCAAGGGCTTCCTCATTGAGATTTCATTTATTATGTTTGATTTCCCCTTCCACGTATTATGCATACTATTTGAATTAGCATTGGATATAAATATTTGATTATGCTACATGTAAACACAACTTACAAATTTATTTACCAATAGATGACGTGATGAGACCAATCAAATAAAAAAAAAAAAAAAACTCTCAATTTCTTTTTGTCATTAACCCACATTATATAAACACAATTGTACAAGTGATGAAGAGATTTTGACAATTATTATTCATTTTATAGCATGTAAAAGAAATTTATAAATAATGCTCCTCATGAGGTGGTCAAATTGGTGGAGTATGTGAATGCAGAGGTTTTTTATCACGAGTTCGATTCCTCCTACCAACACTTTCTTGGTTGAACCTGTCGCACCAGATTTGCCTAGTATGGTTTACCTAACTGGCGTGGTTTGCAAGCTATTGCGTCAGCCTGAAAGTTTACTTAGTGCACATTCAGAGGGTAGCGGTTGCGGGATCCATCGTGATAAAAAATAATGATGTGAATACAACAAGCATTTTCAGTAAATATTATAAATAATCTGTGTCGAAATCTGTTGCGCACTCCCCAAGCTTCGCAATAATAAGGAGAAAATGAATCCCAACAAAGCACTGACCCCACAAAAGATAAATTAATGAAAAATCAAAATGAAAGTTAATTTTATAGTTGCATCGAACCTCAAGATATGTTCATCCGACGAATGCTATTACATGGGATAATAATTCTCGTCTATGTGATAAGTTAAATGAAAGATAAAATTAAAAATGAGTAATTTAATTTCGCTTATCATTTAATGTTACATTAACGCCACATAAACTGATATTATAATTCCAGTGGGATTAACTAGCATTGTGCAATTCAAAAAGGTGCCGAACTGTTCAATCTATTAGACTTGATCATAACAATATAATAAATATTCATTTTCTATAATAAAAGTAAAAAACATTGGATTCAACATAATTACTCAAGAGAAGTGTGTGAAATATATGTTGCTCAATATTATTTTTTTTCTATTTATTTATTTATCGGGTCAATACATTTTAATTAGCTTGAATAGTTTTATTTTTATTTTATTTATTTATTTATTTGAGAAACATCGATGGATATGTTTAATAGAATATCAAAGGCATATTGTAATCAATTTACTTTACGGATTTAGGTCCCGTTTGGTATACATTAATGTAAAAATTAGAATGAAAAATATAATCGTTATGGACCCTACACAAGAGATAGAAAGTCAAATATGACGATTTGATGTAATGAATAATAATCATATTTTTATTTTAATGGATAAAAAATGGGAAACAAACGAAGGATAGGATTTGTTTGCCGAATAATGCTGAACGGAAAAAAATGACTGATGTTGCAACTCAATCATGAGTGTTTTTATATATATTTTTTTTTTCCATTTTTCAATGAAAAATGTCAAAAGTGTAGATGTTTTTCTGTCATCGACTATGACAATGTAGCGGATTGTTGTTTGCCCCCAAGCCAAACACAGTAATTGAAAAATGTCAAAACCCTAGAAAACACCAGCCTTTCCCCACCTCGAAATGCGGATTTTACATGGATTGCAATAACGAACCAACGTACCGTTGAGCCATTTGAGAATTATTCTTGTGACGGGTTCTTCTTCCTCCTCTCCCAGGTAATAAGAAGCTCCAAGAAATTCATTCCTGCAATATGCGCGTGTGATCTTTCTGGATATGAATTTTGTTGTGTTACATTTGATGCTTTTCTTGACGACAAGACTGGAGTTGATGCTTTAACGACTCTGATATGCAATTCGTGAATTTCCTTTCTTTATATGTATTTTGATTTTTATTATGCTTTTGGATATAAATGCAGGGAATTAATGCTGAGAGGCGTCGGATTAACTTTTTTATCCATTTGGACTGAAATTTGGATTGTAAAAAGAATTGGGGTTTATTGATATTTAAGAGGAACTGAGATGGAAAAATTATGGGGTATTACATGGATATTTCAAAGTAATTGATAACTTGGATTTGAAAGAGAGTGGCCAAAAGAAGGAAAAATTTTTAAAGTTGATGTAACAACTTTTTTGTGTCCGGAATTGATTGTAGGTTTTGTTCGTATTAGAAAGATACGAATGCCGAAAATGCTGTCTCTGGTTAAATTTAAAAGGATTTTGAGGTGGTGAATTGTGGAGCTTAATTTGATAATTTGGGTTGTTTTAGGCCAGTGATTTTGGTTTTGTCCTGTTGATTGGATACTTGGATAAATTTATGATGGATGAAGCTTCATCATATTCATTGCCTCCTTTTCTTGAAAAGACCTATGATATGGTTGATGATCATTCCTCCGACTCTGTTGTGTCCTGGAGTCAGAGCAATAAAAGCTTCATTGTTTGGAATCCTCCAGAATTTGCAAGGGTCCTTCTGCCCAGATTCTTCAAGCACAACAACTTCTCCAGCTTTATTAGGCAGCTCAATACATATGTAAAATATTTTCTTCTTTGTTAGTGAGTTTAATATATTTTAAATATGTATTTACATTTTCAAGTTATATACTGATGTTTTCTATGTTTGCCTCTTTTCGTTTACCAGGGTTTCAGGAAAATTGATCCTGAACAATGGGAATTTGCAAACGAGGGTTTTGTTAGAGGTCAGCCCCATCTTTTGAAGAACATTCGTAGACGCAGGCCTGTTCACAGTCATTCCATGGTAAATCTGGCTTCTTTACCCCCTTTAACTGAATCAGAGAGGGAAGGATATAAGGATGATATTGAGAGGCTAAAACATGATGGAGAATCACTTCATTTGGAAGTACAGAGACATAAACAGGATCGAAATGCACTGCAGGGTTTGACAAAACGTTTGCAACGTGTAGAACAAAATCATAAAAATATGTTATCCTCCCTGGCTCTAACACTGGACCAACCTGCTGTTACTTCAAACCTCACGCTGCAAAGGGAGATTCATGATAGAAAGAGAAGATCTCCTGGAACCAGTTACTTGTATAATGAAACCAGCAAGGAAGATAATCATATGGAATCTTCTCATAATTCCTCAAGAGAAAATATAAATTTGACCACACTTTTGAATTTCAACAAGGAATTGTCAGAGAAGCTGGAGTCTTCTTTAAGACTATGGGAGAACATGATACTTGAAATTGATGAAGGTTTAGTGCATCGTAAAACATCATTAGAGTTTGATGAATCTCCTGGTTGTGCAGATAGCCTCATTATTTCGTCCACGCGACCAAATTTTGATGTTGGATCTAAGACATGTTGGATTGACATGAATTCTGAGCCTGACCCTGCCATTATTCCTGAGGTGCAACCTTCCTTGGGAGAACAGCCTGTTGGGATGGCTACCAATATGCGAACGGGTGTCAATGATGTATTCTGGGAACAATTTCTTACGGAAAATCCTGGTTCAAATAATGTGTCCGAATTTCAGTTGGAGAGGTAAGACACGGATGACAGCAAAAATGAAAACGAAGTAGTTGATCATGGGAAAAACTGGTGGAATATGAGAAGTGTTAATAACTTTGCATGACAGTTGGGCCATCTTACTCCGGCTGAGAGAACTTGATAAGCTGAGAGAAATTGATATAGTTGGTTGGGTGCTAATCTTTTTTGTTGGATGCGCTCTTCGATATATAGAGATTTCATTTGCTGAGTTTACAATTTCTTTGCATATTATGGTGTTAAATTCAGGTACTTTTCACTGTTCAATACACATGATAATGATTGAATAGATTACGCACATAAGTCTCTGGCTTTTTTCTGCATTCTTGTCTGGAATTAATCTTGTTTTCATACGAAAATCATTTCTGTAATTCATAGTTTTTTCCTGTTTCAAATAAAAGGAAGTCTGTATTTTTTGAACATGCACAGAAATATAAAATGTCCCAAACATAGGAGACACCAACAGCTCAAGGAAATGATCTTTTTGCCCAACAATTTGCATGATGCTTCTTCTGAACAGATCAATTCTGTACAAACTTTTCATTGTTTGTCGACTTTATGACTGAATTGTCACATTACTGCAAAATCTAATACTTCGGATACTATAAAAGAAGTATTTACAACCCATAACAAGATTACTGGTACTTAGCTGTCGAGTTAATAATCATCAAAACAGTGATCATTACGTGTTACTGGGTCTACATACATTGGGTTCAGATCGAACCATACCTGCTTAAAGACCTTGATTATGAGATCATGGTATTCGTCGCAATTCAATGTTAGGTAACAAGCCAGGAGTTCTTCGAGCTCTTCAGGTCTTCTGATTCCTTTCTCTGTGATCATGTCCATCATTGAATCTCTGAAGTCCTTGCTTGGATCAAAAGAACTCTTCACCACAGCAAAGCTATCAAAGACCGTTCTGTCGTCAACCTCAGCAGTTGTCTCCTTTGTCTTCATCTTTAACTTCGTTCTTGCTTTCTTCATTTCTTGAAGAGTTCTGATTTTACATTCTGAAGTTGCATTAAATTCATCCAAATTCAGAGCCCAAAAGGCACAGTTTTCCTGAATTGTGCTTAGATTGGATTTGGGGGAAGAGAATCTGTGCTGTCTTCTTGCATTAGAACCTGTGGACTTGTGAATATTCTTATCGTTCTTCTGGATCACAATTTCTGGTTCTATTCCAAGTATACCTTTCTCTACTAATATGGATGATTTTTCTTCTGGTTTATCAGGCTCTCTTTTTAGTTCTGCTAGTTTCTCTTTCAAAATCCTTCTACTTGAGCTTCTTGAATTTCGATCATTCTCAGGTTTTCTACTTGGTGCTATAAATTCTGTTTCCCCATTTAGAATTCTCACCTGGTGTTGCTTTTCTTTCATTCTCTTTATGTCCAGAACTGTGTCGTCGAAGCTCTGAGTTCCTTCTGTATGGAATTTAATCTCATCATCAGAATCATACAGACGACAATTAATTCCTCCTGTGCTCATCCTACCTTGAATTCTTTCTTCACCACACGAAGAAAGCCTCCAATGACTGTCGTAATCCATGCTGCTACAAAAGCTACATTGTTTGCAACTAGCAGGTGCTAATGAACTCGGAGACGGTAAATCCCATTTCCCTTTCTGCTTCATCTTTGCTGAATTAGGCTCAGAATTGGCACCTTTTTCCCTCAATTTGGAGAGCCAAGAAATGCTAAAAACACGACTGATTAAAGATGCAGATTTCTTTCTCCCCCACTTCATTTTTATTGAGGAATCTTCACTTATTGTGTTTGAGTTTTCTGAGATTGCTAGAGAAAAAGTGAAGATGAATTATGGACTGAAGGGTAGAGTAGGATTAGAAGCAGGCAGTTAAGGGACAGTTGAGCTGTTAATGGGGACGTGGGTTTCAAAATGGGGTCATTATATGCTTATTTATTTCACAATAAAGGGCCTTAAATCTTGTGACCATTAGCCACTTTTTCTACTTTCTGGCTTCTGTGGAACGCCTTACGCCTGTCATTTAAGGAACTGTCAAAGGTACTAATTTCTGTTTGGTAAAGTAGGGGCCCGTCGATATTTTTATTGATGTAAGCTATCTATTTTGATAATAAAGGAAAATTACTTTCCAAAAGGCATTTACTTTTTGTTTACTAAAAAGAAAAAGAAAAGCCCTATTTAAAATATGTTTGGATATAAAAATTATTCATTCGTTCCTAAAATCAATTGTGCTACAAGTATAGAAAAATTTCACAGAAAAATTACAAAAACAACAGTTGGTTGAATTTCATTGGAGGAAGAGAAAAAAGGGAAAAAGCAGGTAGGGACGGAGCCAAACATTTTCTACTGTGCGGTCAAAAATTAAGTACGTTGGAACGGCGCTCCAAGAGCGGTAGGCTTCAGTCATTGGCATTTGAGTGTCTTCTTCTAGCCTTGCCTAATGTCCCAAATTTCTATCATATCAAAGCGTACTTGAGTTTTCGAAACACTAAAAATGAATGAATACACAAAAATATAAGTCAGCAAATAAACTAGAAGAAAAAATTTCCGGAAAGAAAAAAGGGGGGAGATCACTTGATAGCTTCCAATTACATGAATAACAACGAATATGTTTATCATTGCAACAAGTCAATTGGCTTTGAATTACTTATTTGTGCAAAGATTCTTTAAATTCATATTCACTTAAATTATTATCATAGTTTATTAATATGAAGGGATAACATCAAGAATATATATATACACATGGACATGAAACCAAAGGGATAAGATGAATAAAACATATACATACCAACATATGGCCTTGTTTAAGCCACATTATTTGAAAAAAAAAAAAATACATTCTTCAACAGTAATTTGATATCATTTCAACCACACATTTTTTAATAAAATAATATTACACGTAAATCTAAAACATTTCCTTATTTATTAACTACACATTTTTCATCAATATACTATTCAAAAATGCATTTTCATTCCAATAATGTGACTCAAACAAGGATATATCTATATGGACATGTATAGAAATATGAAATCAAAGGAATAACATCAAGAATATATATATACATAGAGACATGAAACCAAAGGGATAAGATGAATAAGACATATACATACCAACATCTATATGGATGTGTATAAAAATATGAAATCAAAGGAATAACAACAAGAAAACATATACCCATATATATGCGTATATAATTTACATAAATGTGTGTGCACAGAAACATGAAATAAAATTTTTATTTTAGGAATATCATAGCTACAAAAAAAGGAAATAATCAAAATCAAGTTGAAATTAGGCAAATGAATAGCAGAAAGTGAACAAAAGCAAAGATAAAAAAATCCGATTTTTCTAATATTTATTATTAAGTTTTATTTATCTCATACCTGATTATTATATGCCCAACACCCATATTTTAGAAGGAATAATTACCTCAAACCCTACATTCTAATATTCAATTTCATAAATCAAAGTGTAATGAATTTCACTTTTCTTTCAAAAATTAGGTGTATATATTCTACTCCCACCCAACGTAATGTGTAAGGATTTTTAATTAAAGATGGGCTTGTATGTGTAAATAATTGTGTGTTAAATTATAGGCTATCGAATTCGGTTGAGTCCGATTAAAGTGATCTAATAAGGTTTTGGTTTTGGATTTTAATGTATCCAATTAAAGTATGGGTTTACATATGTGTAGAGACCGGGCCCAAGTCCTAATTCTATGATGGGCCGAATTAGGTCAAAGGGCGTCCTCATATAAATAGGTTATGGTCCCCAGATCACACGCAACGAAACGAATTATTCATTCTCTACTGCATCCCATCACAGAGAGGAAAGGAGACTGCGTGTAGATTTGGAAGATCATACCGCGAAATCCATATTGCATTAACCATGTCAGATTCAGGTATGCTTCCGCTTTAATTATTATATTTCTCGATGATTTAACATGAAAAATCCGGTATTTTAAAGTATTAAATTATCCAACAAGTGGTATCAGAGCCTCTTCATGTTGAATCATTGAGAATCAAAGGTTTTAATTTGGTTCTTGCAATACATTTTGAAATTTTCAGATTTAACAATTTTTGGTTATATGTTTTGTTAAATTTGAAAATTTTTGCGGTATAATTTTATTATTTTCGTATGGATTTATTCAGTTTAGAAAATTCAGATTTGGAATTTGGAATTTTTTATAGTTTCGGATTAAGATTTAATTAAAAAAAAAAAATCGAATTGCCGCCGGCGTCAGCAGCGCCTGGCGCTGCTGCCCACGCCGGCGCCCCCTCCTCCGGGCGGGGGCCTCTCCTGCAAATTAGATAAGTTGAGGCCCCTGGTTGCAATTAGGGTTAGGGTCATAAAATTAAGGTTTCAGTCCCTAACCTTTAAGTTATATTGATATTTGGGCCTTTAAGTTTCGGATTTAATAATTCAGTCCCTAAGGTTTTAAAATTAATTAATTCGGGCCATTAAAGTTCTGAATTTATAATTAAAGCCCTCAAAATTTAATTATTAATTCAAATTGGCCCCCTAAGTTCATAATTAATTCAAATTGACCCCTAAAGTTTCAAATTTTTAAAATTTGATCCCTAAAGTTTTGAATTGGTCAATTTTGGCCCCTAAAGTTTTAAATTTTGTTTTAATTGATCCTCTAAAGTATTGAATTAATTAATTATGGTCCATAAAGTTTCAAGTTTATTAATTTCAACCCCTAAAGTTTGAAATTAATTAATTTTGCCCCCTTAAAGTTTTGAATTATTAATCCTAAGGCCCCTAAAGTTTAAAACTAATCAAAATATGCAAAATTGGTGATTCTCTTTCTCAAATTTTGGTATTAACGACTCTTTTAAAGAGATATAATATTCGAAAGTTAGTTAATTGAAGCAACATGTTGTCAAAGCAACCTCTCTTGTGAAAATTGACTAACTTAGAATGTTAAAAAGTGTTTGTGCATGTGTTATTCATGGGAATATTGGTCGACCCAAAGGAAGGTCAATATTCAGCCGAATGCACGTGCACCTATGGTGATAAACATGTGACGATTATTTGGTTTAATGTGTGATCAATAAATCGGTCCAAAGAAATGTTTATTGATTGACACGTTGTTTTATCGTCAATGTTTGATCACTACGCCAAGAGTACCGCTTACAAGTCAATATCTCTGTCCAAAGACTAGATATTGATGTTGTGCTTGGTATCTTGTGATGGGCCCTACCACTATTTGAGATTGTTATTATTATTATTTGCATATTAAAGATATTCATGTGAGCTATTCATAATAAATGTTCTCTAATTTAGTTTCAGGTTCTGCTGCTAATATTTCTACTAGCATCAATTCAATTCCAATGTTAAATGGCACAAACTTCAGGTCATGGCAAGAGAACGTTATGATTGTTCTCGGAGTCATGGACCTAGACCTTGCTTTACGGGTCGATCAACTTGCTGCACTTACTGATAAGAGTACCTCTGATGACAAGAGGGAGATAGAAAAGTGGGAACGATCGAACCGCATAAGCTTAATGGTCATGAAGCGTGCTATTCCAGAAGCATTTCGGGGCACTATGTCCGATAAGGTGACTACGGCTAAGGGTTTCCTTGAGGACCTTGAGAAGAGGTTTGCCAAGAATGAAAAGGCTGAAACAAGTACACTTTTGGCAAATCTTGTCTCAATGAGGTATAAAGGGAAAGGAAACATTCGGGAGTACATTATGGAAATGTCTCACATTGCTTCAAAACTAAAGGCACTCAAGTTGGATTTATCTGAAGACTTGTTAGTGTACTTGGTTCTGATATCCCCTCCGACACATTTCAGTCAATTTAAGGTGAGCTATAACTGTCAAAAGGACTCATGGTCCCTTAATGAGCTCATCTCACACTGTGTCCAGGAAGAGGAAAGACTGAAGCATGAAAAGACAGAAAGTGCTCATTTAGCCACCACCTCTAAGGACAAAAGCAACAAGAAAAGAAAGATTAATAAGGAAGCTGCAGGTACGGCACCGCAAAAGAAACAGCATAAGGAACCAACTGAAGGCGGTTGTTTCTTCTGTGGAGTTGCAGGTCATAAGAAGAAGAATTGCACCAATTACCACGCATGGCGTGTAAAGAAAGGTACTCTTCTTCATTTGGTTTGTTCTGAGGTTAATTTAACTTCGGTACCTAGACATACATGGTGGATAGATTCTGGTGCAACAACTCACATCAGTATGTCTATGCAGGGTTGCCTGAGTTGCCGAAAACCAAGTGATGGTGAAAGATACATCTATGCTGGCGACGGCAATAGAATGGAAGTAGAGGCAATAGGAAAATTTAGATTATTGTTAAAGACTGGATTTTATTTGGATCTTGTTGAGACATTTATTGTACCGTCTTTTAGACGGAATTTAATTTCTATTTCTGTTTTGGACAAATTTGGTTATACTTGTCCTTTTGGAAATGGAAAATTTAGTTTGTTTCATGATTCAAAATTGGTTGGTTCCGGTTCTTTATCAGGTTACGATAATCTTTATTCAATTGATAAAATTGCTTCTTATAATGAAACCTTGCATGTAAGTACTCGAGGTGTAAAGCGAAAATTAAACGACGAGAATTCTGCCTCGTTGTGGCACAAGAGATTAGGTCACATCTCCAAAAGGAGAATTGAGAGACTTGTGTCTGACGGGATTCTCGACCCTCTTGACTTCACAGATTATGATTTGGGTGTCAACTGTATAAAGGGAAAACAAACCAATAAAAGGAGATTTCA
>NC_036252.1:12475999-12533898 GCF_002742605.1 Olea europaea var. sylvestris
CTTGCTGGAGGTGCTATTTCATGGAAGAGTGCTAAGCAGACACTCATAGCTACTTCCACCATGGCAGCGGAGTTTGTAGCGTGTTATGAGGCATCAAATCATGGAATATGGCTACGTAATTTTGTCACTGGGCTGTGTATTGTGGACAATGTAGAAAGACCACTTAAGATATTTTGTGATAATAAATCAGCAGTGTTGTATTCCAATAACAACAGGAGCTCGACAAAGTCAAAACACATAGAGATCAAGTTCCTTGCTGTTAAAGAAAGAGTTCAGAGTGGACAGGTGTCAATAGAGCATATTGGGACAAACTCCATGGTTGCGGATTCGCTTACTAAGGGATTGATACCCAAGGTCTTTCATGAGCACACTGCTCATATAGGTATAATGTCTCTTGAGGATATTTAGTTTCAGTGGGAGTTTGTATTTTGCTTTGGACACATGTACTGTCATTTTGAATACGGTTTAAGGTTAAAGTTATTTTCGGTTATAAAGTTATTTGATTTATTATCTCTGAATTTGTTTAAATTAAAGTTATTTTCAGTTATAAAGTTATTTGGTTAATTATCTCTGAACTTGTTTAAAATAATCTCACTAAGGTATTAAGGTGGATCAGTTGGAAATAGGCATGTTACAGATCACATTACATGTAATTTTCATGCTACACATCCATGCTTGATCCATGTCATTCGATTATATTGATATACGTGACCATTGATGGGTTTAGCTACGTGAAAGTAGCGAAAGCCGCTTTGATCCTATGTTGATATGATTGATGGACGGGATTGTTTGGGGATACATTCGGTAATGATATCAAAATTCTGAGTACTCATAAGGTTATGTTTAATGCACAATTATAAGGTGACACATATAGCCCAAGTGGGAGATTGTAAGGATTTTTAATTAAAGATGGGCTTGTATGTGTAAATAATTGTGTGTTAAATTATATGCTATCGAATTCGGTTGAGCCCGATTGAAGTGATCTAATAAGGTTTCGGTTTTGGATTTTAATGTATCCAATTAAAGTATGGGTTTACATATGTGTAGAGACCGGGCCCAAGTCCTAATTCTATGATGGGCCGAATTAGGTCAAAGGGCATCCTCATATAAATAGGTTATGGTCCCCAGATCACACGCAACGAAACGAATTATTCATTCTCTACTGCATCCCATCACAGAGAGGAAAGGAGACTGCGTGTAGATTTGGAAGATCATACCGCGAAATCCATATTGCATTAACCATGTCAGATTCAGGTATGCTTCCGCTTTAATTATTATATTTCTCGATGATTTAACATGAAAGATCCGATATTTTAAAGTATTAAATTATCCAACATAATGCACAAAACCCCAATTTTGAGGGAACTTCCCGTCAAAACCATCAAACGTACAAGACGAGATTCAACCTAAACCCTGCAGCTGGCGCTGACATAACTCAATCGAATCCTCCAGAGACTTCACCCTTGAGGTGTCGGACTACCCCACCTCAAGGCAGAGAGGAGGTGGCCACAGGTAGAAATTAGCCTGCATTAACAGTGGCAGTGGTTCAACTACTCATGCCATTTCCTCCCAGCACGAGATCCCAAAGAAGCCAGCTTTGGTGCCATTTCCTCTTATTCGCCGCAATGAACCATTTACTAGGGCATGGATGCAGATGAATTGTTGCTTTTAGAAATCATTTCTAAGAAAAATAAGCGGCTAATCAAACAATCCACATTAAGCCCATGTTTTGTGGCCTTTATTTAAAAAAAAAATAAATTATGTTTTGAATAGTATTTTTCGAAAAATGTGTAGCTACAAAACATGAAAAAAATTTCGATTTACGTATGAAATATTTTATTACGTGAACGTGTAATTAAAAATAAATATAAAAAATAAAGTAAAGTAAAGTGAAGTAAATGGAATCAAATAGGGGCTAATTTAATCAACATGCCATTAAGAAAGATATGAGAATTATATCCACGATTATTTAGTACGTAAATCTTGAACTCCTGTTTAAAATCGTCAAACTCCATAAAGCTCTACATTTTTTTCTCGGTGCATCTCCGATTACAAGGAACAAACGAATGAACATTTCATATTAGAGTTTTATTCACACACTAACTTTATGGTTTACTTTGTGATCACAAAACATGAAACAAAGTGAGAGTAAAAAGAGGAACTCTCAGAAAAGTATTTCTTCTCTTTTGAGTATCATAGCTGACCAATTTAGCTTTATATTATTCAATTAATAATTTAAATAAAAAATAAAAACTGCCCACAGTACTAGAAGGAGGTGGCGTCACTTTACTGGGAGAGAAAATTTGTCTCCCATATCCTTATTAGATAACTAAAATTTGAACAATTCAAAATTAATTTATTTTTAATTATCTATCCTTATCCAAATAAGGTTGAATTTAAGCCCGTATTTGACTCCATTAATTTTCATTCCATTACATTTTATTTTTCTCTCTTATTTTCAACTACACAATCTTCCATAAAATAATATTACACATAAATTGAAAATTTTTCATTCTCTTTCAACCTCTCATTAAAAAAAAAAAAAAAACTATTCCACCCATTAATTTTCCCACAAAATGAGGGGCTAAATACCACGTGGACACTCCATGTTGTAGATAATAGTGTGGTCATTACCACACTATAAGGGTGCGTTTGATTGCAAGTATAGAATTTATATTCAAAGAAAATAAATTCTACGTAATTCAATTGTCTAGAATTTATTTGCATGAAAATTGTCAATTAAACGCATTTGATTGATTTAATTTTCAACTTAGAAAATATTATATTTGTACATTTTTTATTGGTGGGTAAATGAGAGAGAGAGGGAGAGTGAATTTCCTCGAAAATAAAATCATACTCCTTCTAAAGAAAATAATTTTCTTAATTTTGAGGAAAATATGGTTTCGTGACTAAAAATATGAAAATATTTTCCATGGGAAAAAATAGTAATCAAATAGCACAAAAGTATGAAATTGAGTGAAAAACACAATTTTCAAGAAAAATATTGACAATCAAACGCATCCTAATTTCAAATTACTTTAAATAATAATATTATGTAAAATAAAATAAATTTAATTAACGTGTGAAAATCAATTAAGAATTCATAACTCTAAATTAATTAATCCAACCTAATTAAAATAATATTCATGTATTTTTAACAGAGCCGACGAGAAGTACCTTGAACATTATAATTTTAAGCTCCAAAAATAATGACAATTAATTAACAGTTTATTTAATACGTCAAAATTATTAAGTTTCCATTGAAAACTTGAAATTCTACTCTTAAAAAATTATAAAATAAATTATATTCAAGAGATTTGAACTGTCCATTGATATAGTCATTTCATACAGATCAATCTCCATAAATGATTCATAATTAAAGTTAGATATTTATCTGTAAACCTCTTTAACTATATCTTTCTCTATAAATCTCATAAATCCTTTAATAAATAATATATTTGACACAACCATAAAATTGAGCGCTCTTATTATTTAAGTCCTGAATCAATACTTATGAGAGCTGTCTATCTACTTTTCTACAAAGTAATGAATTTCTTATTGTATATTAATATTTTCGGCTATTTATTTTATTGTATTTTCAACGAACTAAGAATTTGACATTATTGATTTGCGTCATTACCGGGTACATCAAAAAATACAACTCAATAAATATGGGTATATCAATTACTCAAAATTAAGATCGTNAGATCGTTCCGTATATGACTATCATTGATCAAAATTGAATAATCTATATGAAAACAGATTTTACTAGAGATTCATAATTAACTGTGTTCATGTCCTATATATTCAAATGGTTTGTGCTATTTTTCCAAAAAAGGTCATCGAGAAAGTGTGCTAAACAATGAATGTGTTGTGAAATGATTGGATGAAAAAGTTGATCGTGCTTTAAACTGTTCAATGATAAAGTGTTATGTGATATTATGTAACACATTATTAAAGCTTAATATACATTTAGCAATGTACTAATCAAATTATATATAAAATGATTTCATTCCAATATTCACATTATTAACAATTTGGATAAGATTGTTTCATTCAAAATGTAATGAACTGCACTAGCTTGAATAGTTTAATAACGGTAGATTCGAGTCATTCGACAATATTAGATCTAGCAGTTCGACTATAGCTGTAGTTCTGGCAGCTATGAGTTGGTGTCATCCATTCTCCTCTGATCTTGTAGAGGAGAATTAAAAATGATGATGGAGGTGGTGGTGGAGGAGAGCAGCAAAGAAGGTCATTTTATTCTGCGGTTTGTCTAGACGCCATTGTCGTTCATGTACTTCACTGTCGACTTTTTGTATTTTTATGATTGTGCCTGCCCGTCGTCGTCTTCTTGTGTTTGCAGTTTGGACGAGTGGGGTTCCCTATCCTACATCTTTAAACCTTATTGTCGGATCCAATCCCAACAGGAGAAGCAGAGGCTGATAGTGTTACTGTGATGGTTGCTGATGGTGGAGAAACCAAATGAAAAACAACTGAGAAGAACTGGGTAGGGTGAGGTGAGGTGAATGAGAGAAATATTCATCGCTGTGTGATTGTGACTAATAAATGATTTGTGACGTATTGTTCGTAACTTAATATTTGATCGTGAATCATAATCTTTGTTTCGCGCGGGTTAGTCGCTAACAATTAAAAAGGGTCAGACGATTGTGTAAGGGACAAACCACTTGAGACAAAGTCTCAAAAAGGGGTGTTCTTTTATTGGCGATGACTTTACAATTGGAAATGAAAAACAACGTGCCTCCAAGGGGCGCAAGCACACGAGTTACTGAAGGAAAAGTGTTTAAGTCTAAAAACTAAGGAAATGAAAATTACATATTCTCTATTCGAGAGTTTTGGATTTGGTCCCTTGCTTCTATGTCCTTTCTCCCTTTTATACTTCATAGATGATCTCTTTGTGATTAACTACTCTAAAAACTGCTTGATCGTCCTATAACTACCCACTTTCTTCGTAGTGGCCATTTTGTCATGAAAACTGCCTTTTAACTGCTGCCATTACCTTTCATCGTTCAACCGCTTTCGATTGAATTCCTTGAATCGTGGAACGTGATAGGGCTGCTTTAACAACTGCTTTGATAATTGCATTTCTTGATAACCACGACGCGTTATGTTTGTTGATACCTTAGGCGACTTGAAGGTTTGGGCGAGAATAGAGTAACAGCTCTGGGCGACCGTATGACACTCTATTCGTTCAGATTTTGAGCGACTTGCAAACTTGGGCGATGGCGTTACCGCATTCTTGGGCCTCCTTATTTGGGCATTCACCTTGATTTGTTCGATTGGGCTTCGTTCTTTGGGCTATCTGATTTGGGGATCCTCCAATTAGGTTTCACTCCTTGGGCTGTTCGATTTGGGCTGAATTTTTATGTGTCAACAATTACCCCCCAATATGGCAGAATTAATAATAATTATTGAATTTTGCCATATTCACTTTATGTTTTCAGCAACATTCGAAATTTTCAAGAATTTCAATCATTGTTTCCTTCTATAACTTGAAAAGGTGCGTCGTTTTGCAAACCCTTATAAACCCCAAACACGCCATTTCACTGCTACCAAATCACGCCTCATATTTTTTGCGTCTCTTTCACGATTCACTGTTCATCTTTTGCTTCCTTGCTACGTAACCCTGAAAAGCTTCGTTCTTTCTCCAATGGCCGCTTCACAATCTCAAGCTAGCGATTCCTTTAGTTTTGATGACTTTCAGAGACTTCTGAGTCGTCCATATATAACCCCAAGTTTTCTCGCGCCCGCCGACGTTGGACGTAATGAGTTTTACTTGGGTCCTTTCTTCAACAATGCGGAGGCAGTTGAACAGGCGGCGGTGGGTCAGCTGTTTCCTTGCACTCATGGCCCTTCTTTTCTAAACTCTCTGCCGCTGGGGCCACTTCGTGAAAGAGGTATTCGCACTTGGCCTAAATCTGATGTAGCTTTTCGTAGGTGGCATGGCTCATGGTCCTACTAAGGCACTTTTTGATAGCGTTAGGATTTCTGATTTGTTGGAAATCTCTATCCCCCCCTACTTTCGATTCAGCACTCTTTTCAATTGCTTTGAGTTTTTGGTCTTCTGAATATAACACCTTTATTTTCCCTCTTGGCCCCATGTCTATTACCTTAAGGGATGTTGGGGCCCTGGTGAATCTGCCACTTTTGGGCGATACCATTTTTCCTGGTATCTTAGTTTCTGGTGGCGCCCCAAAGTTTGGTAGAAACTACACCGATTCTTATTCAAGCCTGTAGACCCTCTACAATCATTCGAGCGCTGAGCCTACCTATACTGAGCGAGTGGCCTTCCTTTTAGTTTGGCTTTGTAAATATGTTTTGTGCGTGTCAAGTATAAAGCCTTCTCTGAGTTATTTACCTATAGCGCACAAATTGGCGCGTGGCAGGCCTTTGAATTTATGTTCTTTATTTTTGGCTGCCCTTTATAGAGGCATGGCCTCTTTTCAAGCTCAATTGAAGAATGGTGCATCTCCCACTGGCAGTGGACCTCTTTGGTTCACTCAACTGTGGTTGAGATCCTAGTTTCCATCGCTGGGTGCTTCATCCATTTCTCGCCCTTCTGCTAGCTGTTATGGGCTAGCCATGGAGCCCTTAACTCCTGTAAATATGTCCAGAAGGGATATTTTTTCATTCTTTTATTCTTTGGATTCAATCCCTTCCTTTTTTCCTTTTCCTCCTTTTTTGACTCCAAACTATGTACATCCCCCTTCCACTATAGATAACGCGAGCACCTCCCTGCTTACTTGGATCCAGTTTTTAACTGGGAGGGAGCTATTTCATGATATTCTAACTGGGACCAATGCCAAAGCGGGGGTAGAGATTTATGCTCCCCAATTTTTTGCTCGTCAGCTTGGTTTTGGCCAAACTTGGCCTGTTCCTCCTTACTATTCAAGGAACTTGGTTGACCGTTTTCATACCATTACTAAGGCGGAGGCAGCGGCTATAGATGCTCGTAATCTTCTTTTAACCAGTCATTTTTCATTGGCCCCCTTCAATTCTAGCCACGCCATTCACCCTCTTTTTGAACAACTCTGACCGTCGATGAAGCGCAGATTATTTGCGACTGATGCCAATCGTGCCTTTCATTCATTAGACCAACCGAGCATTTCTTCTCCTCCTCTTGTTTTGGTCACTCCTTTGTCTGTTCGGAGCCCCTCTCCTTCTGTCGCACTAAACAGTCTGCTCGTCCATCTTCTTCTCTCCCTGCCAAGCCTACTACGGTCAAGAGTGCTCCAAGCCGCAAACGGCCAGCCTCAGCATCTCCCATTCTGGAGGATGATGTTGATGATGATGATGATGCCCCTCTTATCGTCAGGAGGAAGGTAATTAAATTGGTTTACTTACAAGTATACTTTTTCACATTTGAAACTTTTCTGTGTGCTGATGATCCTTTGGATTTCTCAGAAAAGCTCAGCCTCTCCTTTAAAGGCTTTGACATCGACAACTCCTGCTCCATCATCTTCTGCTGAGGCTACTTCATCCAAACCGGTTGATGAGGGGGCTACGCTTAAAGAGACATCTTCAGTCCCAGAATCCTCATCACAACCCATGGATGAGCCACCTTCTTACCAGGGCGTCAACCCCCCAAACATCGAAGCAGAAGGTAATTCAGTTTTTTGATGTCTTACCTTTGCTCGTGCTATTGGTTTCTGATTTATTGCTCTTGAGCTTTGCAGATACTCCTATGAGTCCGCCCGTTGTGGCAACATCTTCTCACTCGGACAAGGGGAAATCCTCACGAATGGATGAGTCGTTAGTGGCAAGTTTGGCTGAGGGCACGCCATCTTCTACGATTGTCGACGAGGTAGTCTTTGCTTCATTTCTATTTCCACCTTGTTCGTTGTAGTGAGGATTTTTAATATTGGCAATCTTCTTTGCAGGATGCTGACAGGATTGTGCGTTCTATCCAAGACTTGTTCGCTTCCCGGGGGCAAGTCCAGACGTCTCGCCTTGTTCCATCTGATCGTCCTGCTGCTTCTTCAGAGGAGGACTTGAAGTTCCTGAAGGAATCGATATTTGAGTACGTATCCTTCATGGATATGGATATTGAAAGGGCTAGTGCTGCCAGGCACAAGGATGAACTTGAGCACTTGAGTGCGAAATTGGAGCAAGCACTGACACGTCCATCGCTCAATCTTTCTGCCGATTTTAAAGCGACGTTGAAGGTTATTCACTCCGAGGTCCTTTCTATGCTGGCCAAGAATGCTGAACTAAAGGCCAAGCGTACTCAATATCTTCTAGCCGTAGCTGAGAAAGAGTCTTTGCGTATGGAGATTAACAAGGCTGAGGACGAGTTGAAAGAAATCTCTTCCGAAGTCATGATTGAAGACTCTTTGATGGTTAACTTGGCTGCTCAAATGAGGGAACTTCAAGCTAAAATGGACGACTGCAGGGCGAGGATGGCTGCTAAAAAGCGCAACGCCTCCCAGGGAATTGAGCGAACTAAGTCCTTGGTCGAGCAGTACAAGAAGTTGGAAGTTGATGATGATGACGTCGCGGCTGAATTGAACATCACTTCCTCTCGACAGAACGAGAATTGGGAAAAACTTAGGGAACGAATTCGTTCCATATGGGGTAGACTGTAATTAAGACATGCGATGTCTTTTTTCTTTTGTAATTCGATTTTTCCCTCTGTAACTTTGTTCATCATTAATGAACATTAACTTCTTGTACATTTATTTGACGTTTATTTTTTTAGTCATCAATTCTTTAAGCACTTAACTGCTTTGCACTAAGAATCTTGTCCATTTCCTTTTGATATTTCCACCACTTTTTCCAAGACTTTGGGCTATTTAATTCCGTTTATTAGACAGAAATGTGGCTATTCATATTCTATCTCTTCATCTTCACCCCCTATAAATGCTTCGTATTTTTCATCTTCATCTCTTCATTTTCTTCTTTGAAATCAATTTGCTGCCATTTCTTGGCATTCTGACGATCAATCTGATCCAAAAATGGACTGTTTAGTCCACCCACCTTACTATTTACCTTGATGTCACCTTTGTATGGGAGGTATAGGAAATATTTTCTGGCCAGCAGCGAAGTTCTTTCCTGCAAAATTCTTCCCATCGTCTCTTTGTTCTTCACAAGGAGTCAATGATGGAAGACAATTTTTGGGCTGCTTGTGGGCCACTTTACTTGCTGAGAGTGCTTCTCAGCTTGCATGCTGAGAGTGCTTTTCAGCCTCTTTGCTCGCCATTGCAGCGATGCATTTAGGAAGGTGGTGGGGCCAGTACACCCTCTTACTCGGCAATCCCACCATTGCAGCGATGCATTTAGGAAGACGGTGTGAAGCTTACTCAGCGATCAACCGGGAGATCATCTTACTTTAGTTGTATTTTGTAGCACATCCATTATTTGTATCTTTTGTATTCTTGTAATGAACGTTTGATAATAAAGAACTTTATTCGAACGTATTTCGCTCTGACCTTATTATCTTTTGATCGTTCAAAATGTTTGGTTATGTTTTTATCTGTTCACATTCCCATAAAGAAAGAACATATTTTTTCAAATATTTGTCGTTAATGAATCTTACGTGCTTGGTGCCGTCTAAATCTTTCAAGTGGTACGCCCCATTGGGCAACACACTGTTTATTTTGTATGGTCCTTCCCAATTGGGCGACCACTTCCCATACTTTGGATCTTTGCTATCCAAAGGGAGTATCGTCTTCCAAACTAGTTCACCCAGGCTGAACGACTTGGCTATAACTTTTTTATTATAAAACTTAGTCATTCTTTGCTTTTGAACTTGCAACCTATCCAAGACGTCCAACTTCAATTCGTCTAAACTCAACAAATTTTGAACTAGTG
Organism: Olea europaea var. sylvestris; assembly: GCF_002742605.1. Taxonomy (NCBI): domain Eukaryota; kingdom Viridiplantae; phylum Streptophyta; class Magnoliopsida; order Lamiales; family Oleaceae; genus Olea; species Olea europaea. Next base: position 12,485,831 of record NC_036252.1, read on the forward strand.
ATTCGGCATACTCATCATCATTCAAGTTATATTGCAAGCACACTCGAATAGATTGCATGTTGATTTCCATAGGCAAAACGGCCTCATGTCCATAAACAAGTTGGAAAGGAGTAACTTTGGTACTTGATCGAGGTGATGTTCTAGAAGCCCATAAGGCCTTGTTCAAACATTCGTGCCAATTTCTGGCGTTTTCATCTATCATCTTTCTGATGATATTTTTTAGAATCTTATTAGAAGATTCCGCTTGTCCGTTGGATTGAGCGTAGTATGGTGTGGAGTTTACTAATTTAATTCCAAACTCGCTCAAAAATTTGTTCACTTGATCCCCATTCAAAGATGTTTCGTGATCTACCATTAAAGTTTGTGGAATTTCAAACCTATAAATAATGTGATCACGGATAAACTCTATAACATTCTTCTGGGTGATCTCTTTCAAAGGTACCGCCTCTTCCCATTTGGTGAAATAGTCAGTTGCAACTATAACAAAAGTATGTTGCTTGGACGATGGGGGTAGATCTTCCCTATCAGATCTATCGCCAACCTTTGAATGCCAAGGTTTAATAATAGGTGCCATCTCTCGTGCTGGCGCCCTTTGTATTGGACCATGCTTTTGACATGCTAAACAACTTTTTGCATACTGAACGCATAGTTCTCCCATCTTTGGCCAAAAATATCCACTCTTAATAATTAACCATCTCATCCTTTGGCCAGCTTGATGAGCTCCACATATTCCTTCGTGCACTTCAGCCATGACCGTCTTGACTTCTTGCAAACTTACACACTTTAGTGATACACCATCAGAACGTTTTTTAAACAACTCTTCATCTATTAGTGTATAATTCAGCAAACATAGCTTTGTTTTCCTACTAATCCCTCCATTAGGTTCTTTAAGGAACCCTTTAATCTCTGTTCTCCAATCCACTGCATCTCCATCTTGTATACAGTGAAGTTCAATTTTTCTCGCCCTTCTTTGAGTTACGGGCAATATGGTTCCATACTCACACTTAGATTTCCAATTCAAGACCTTTGAGTACCCTAAACCATTTGTGCTAACTCATTTGCCACGTCGTTATATATCCTATTAACGCATTGAAGTTCTACTTGATCAAATTCCTCTAATAATTCTTGGGCGATCTCATATTCACTTATAATGGAATCACTTTGGCATTTAAAATCACCGATCAATTGATGTACCACCAATTGAGAATCGCCCCTAACGATCACATTTCTTACTCCCATATCTATCATTAATTCTAGGCCTACAATTAAGGCTTCATATTCGGCCTGATTGTTGGAGCACATTCTATCTAAGGTGAATGCAAACTTGTAGCAAATCCCTAAAGGATTAATCAATGCTACTCCTACTCCTGCACCTTTAGAGGTTTTTGACCCATCGAAATACAACACCCAAGGTTTTAATTCGAACGAATTGATTTCTAATTCGATTTCTTCAGGCATGTCAAGGCATGGATGAACGGCTAGAAAGTTAGCCAAAGCCTAATTTTTGACTGCTTTTTGAGGTATATATTGTATTTCGAACTCTGATAAAGCTAGTGTCCAAAGGCCTACCCTTTGGTATAAAATAGGGCGCGAGAACATATACTTAACTAAATTTACTTTAGAAATTAAATAAACGGTTACGGGCCGTAAATAAGCCCTTAATTTTGTACATGTGAAATACAGTGCAAGACACAATTTTTCAACAGCAGAGTAATTACATTCACATTTCGTTAACCGTCTACTTAAGTATTAAATTGCCCTTTCTTCACCAAATTAGTCTTCCTGTGCGACCATTCCAGCTATTGATTCTTTTTCAGCCGATACATACACTTTCATTGGCCGTCCTTGGATTGGTGACACCAACACTGGTGGACTTGATAGATATGTCTTCAGGCTTTCAAAAGCCTTTTGATATTCTTCTTTCCAGACGAATTCATCCTAATTTTTCAGCTTTAATAGCGGCGAAAAGACTTTAGTTCGCCCTGCACAGTTAGAAATAAAGCGTCTTAAAAAATTTACTTGGCCTAGAAACCTTTGCAACTCCTTTTTGTTGCTAGGTGATATGGCTTCTAAGATAGCCTTCGCTTTATTTTTATCAAATTCAATCCCTCTCTTGTGTACTAAGAAACCCTGCATTAACACCAAATGCACACTTCAAGGGATTCAAATTTAGCTTATATTGCCTCATTCGTTCAAACGAACATCTTAACTATTCGAAATGGTCCTCTTCTTTAATAGACTTGACTACTATGTCGTTTACATACACCTCAACAAACTTGCCTATCATATCATGAAAGATTAAATTCATTGCCCTTTAATAAGTTGCCCCTGCATTTTTTAGGTCGAAAGGCATAACCACCCATTCAAAACATCCTAGAGACCCAGGGCATCTAAAGGCAGTTTTGTATACGTCTTCTTCAGCTATATAAATTTGATTGTATCCTGAATACCCATCCATGAAAGAATACATGACATGTCCGGCAGTTGAATTTACTAAAGAATCCACCATGGGCATTGGATATTCATCTTTGGGTGTAGCTATGTTTATATTCCTAAAGTCTATACACACCCTTAGTTTACCATTCTTTTTTAGTACTGGCACAATATTCGACAACCATTCAACATATCTGGCTGTTCTTATAAAACCTACTTTTAATAATCGCTCTATCTCTTTCTTAATTTCAGGGAGTACATTAGGAGCAAAACGCCTAGGAGGTTGCCTATGAGGTTTAAAATTAGGCTTAGTTGGTAACCTGTGTTCCACCAAGTCTCTATCTAAACCAGACATTTGTTCATATTCCTAAGCAAAACAATCTTTGTACTCTTTTAACAAAGCGATTAATTTGTTACTAACCTCTTGGTCGAGCATCTGGCTGATGAACGTTGGGTGATCTTCTCCTTCATCGTCAATATTTACTTTGATTTGAGGGTCTTGTGCTTGAGCGTATCCAGGTTTGGCAATCCGTATCACTTCGTCGTCCAGTTCTTTAGTAAGTACTTCCTCCTCTAAACAGTCTACCTTGTTGACTTCTCGGCCAATGCTTTGCTCTAACTCGAATACTGCCAACTTGTCCTTCAGCGCTTTTAGGGCAGTCTCTTCCTTCGCCTTGTCACTGCATTCCTTATTGAAAGCCATCAGTCTGGCTTTGAAGGCCTGAATGTCGGCCATTTGCTTTTGTAACTTAAAGTCTATTCAAGACTCCTTAATTATTCTTTTGCCAATTACTGGCTCTTCTAGGGCCACTATATTTGGCATCATCTGTTTAAACATCTCAGTGAGTGCGTCCACTGAAAATGGTTCTTCGCTTTGTGCGACGACTTGAGTTTCTTCCCCGTCTTGTACCACTTTGACAGGTCCATAGTTTCCTTCGTACATGAACTTTTCCACCGAGTTTGCTTCTGCGACAAAAGGCCTATGATCGGCCTGTACCACCTCTGCTTCGCCTTCGTCATTCCAAAAAATCAGGCATTGATGGAGCGACGAAGGTATACAACGACTTTCATGTATCCAATCTCTTCCTAGGAGCACGTTGTAACTAGTGGGACCATCTATTACAAAGAAGACAGCGGTCCTAGTAGTCGTACCTATAGTTATGTCTAATGGCATAACTCCCTTAGCTGAAATTGCTCCTCCATTGAAGCTAGTGAGGATGACTTCTGTAGGAATCATGTCACCCTCTGTTTTTGCGAACTTTCTCATCATCCTGGATGGAATGGTATTTATAGCTGCTCCATTGTCGACAAGCACTTTTGCCACTGGGACGCCGTTAACTAGAGCTTTAACGTATAATGGCCTCAAGTGTTTAGTCAATTTCCTGGCTGGCCGTTTAAAAATAACCTTTTCGGCAGCCTCTATTTCTACCTCTTGCTTGTTTTCTGTCGAATTATTCCCCTGTGATAAGTCGACGTGTAGTATATCACGCTGATCCTCTGTTTCCTGAACTTCCTTCTTACTTTTTTCTAATGCTTCCTCATCAGTTATCCAACCTGTGGGAGGGGGCATTATTCTTGGAGGTGACCCATACTTTTCAGAGCGAGGCACTCTCTTCTTCCTTTTGGGTGTCCCATACAGTACGTAGAAATCGAAAGGACGCCCAGATGGCTCCCCCAACAAGTCTACTTCGCGAACTCCCTCTTGATGTAGTTGCTTAAACAGAGTATTGCACGATACTCCTCTCTTTTTTCTTTCTGCTTTTAGATCGATTTCTTCTTCAATGTCCGTCATCCCATTGTCTTCCTCGTCGTTGTAGGCCTCTTCAGAAGTCTGGCCTTCTTCACATACCAACACGCAGGCTTCTCCTTCGTTGTTCTCTCTCTCTTCTTCCTTTTCCTTATTCTTGAATTCATTGGCCAGTAGGTAATTATTGGCCATGACAGGAGGCAACGTACCGAATTGGATAGCAAGGGGCTGATCTGGATCTTCTTCATCCCTTTTGTCCCTCTCAAACCTTGATCTCCCAGAAGAGGTTTCTGGCAGTTCCTTCATTGATTCATCTGCACCAATTTCTTTACTACCTTCGAGGACATTTTGATTGGCTACCTTGAGTAGTATAGGCACTTTAGGATGTGGCATTCCTTGTTGCTGCCTCATCATCCATCCGTAGCTTCGTTGGAAACGCCTTTGTTGGGTCCTAGTCATCTCATCGAAGGGTATTGCCCTTCCTGCACTGTACTGGAATGAATGCCATACATTTGGCCGGCGAGGTTGCGGCCTAAATGTTCTTCCAGTATCTGCTGGTCTGAACTGCCTTTTAAAAGGCGGTCCTCTATAGAATGATGTACCTCGCCCTCTACCAGGCTGGATGTTTGGGAAGAAGGCAGGGCGATGAGGATGCTGCCATGTCCCTGGTTTCTCCGTGTCTCCATTTACTTCCCTTTTACACCTTGCACACATGACGTTTTCGTCCTTTTTTGGTTCTTTCCCTTTGATTCGTTCGAAGACACTGGGATGTGTTTTAGTATCCTCTTCTCCATCGTCTATGACCAACTTGAATTTTGGCAACTTGTTCTTGAATCCAAATGTTACCATGTTTACCCCAAGTGGCTGTGGGAAAGGATTCTCGTCCACTGCCATCTTTTTCTTATCATCGAACGTAATTCGTCCTGATTCAATGGTATCCTGCAATACATGATGGAAAACCAAGCAATTGTTAGTCAGATGTGACCATGCATTATGCCATTTACAATATTTTTTACCCTTAATTTGTTTAGGGTTTGACAATTTGTGCTTATCACTCAATCTTTTCTGCTTATCCATATATAATTTATCGAATATAAGGTCAGCTTTGGTCACATCGAACGAGAACATTCTAGCCTTTATGTTTCCATCCTTTATGGGCTCATCTTTGCCCGATGGTCTAGGCTTGGCCGTTATGGGACAAGTATATGTATCCTCTTTAACCAATTCGGCCAAACACATTTCGGCCTGATCGTATGACTCGTCGTCGATGGTATGAACGTCAAAATTTGGGTCTTTGTAATAAGTCCCTTTACTAGAATTTTTCATTTGTTCTTCTTCTCTTATCAGTCGCTCATACCTAATCACATTCGCACTCAACTGGAAAAGGTCAGGGAATTCCTTGTCCTGGAACTTCTTTTTTAAATCAAAGCTCAAGCAGCCTTGAGCGATCTTGACAAATTCTTTTTTAGGCAGAGGTACAAAACACTTGCTTCTTGCTGTCTTGAACCTTTGGAGAAAACTTTCTGCCCATTCATTTAGCATTTGACGTAAATTCGCCAAATCGGCCAAAGTGACTTCAGACTCAGTTTTATAAAACTGAGCGTGAAACAACTGTTCCAATTTTTGCCATGTTTGAACAAAGTTCGCTGGGAAGTTGATGAACCAGGAGAAAGCTACTCCTGTTAACGAACTAGGGAAAAATCTCATTTTATGGTAATCGGTTATATCACCACTTTGCAATGTGAATCGCCCTATGTGTTCTAGAGTAGACACCTCTCCTAAACCGGTAAACAGTGAGAATTCTGGCACTTTATATCCTCTAGGCCATGGATATACTTGATCTACCCAATCAGGATATGGCTTTGTGTACATCGGCCTAATGACGGGACGCACCTCAAAAGCCATCTGATCCTGTACGATTTTCATAATCTGGTTCCTCAACATGACGTTGGGGTCATATGAAATTCCTACAGGTTGGTTAACCGGTTGGTTTGCATGAGGCCTGATGTTTGGTCCTTGATTGGCAACAAAATTACCATGATTAGGACCATTACCATTAGCCTGAACATCTACTCCCTCGTTACCACGTGGAATATTCTGTCCATTGTTTAGGACATTATCTCTCACGTTTGGATTACCCCCCAAGTTAGGCATACCACTACCATTGCTTTGATTTGGTACTGTAGTACCCTCTTGGTTTGAAGTAGAGGGACCAGGAAGTGGTTCTACCCCTTGACTCGGATTTAGGACCGAGGAATTATGTCCCACAATTGTCCTAGTTTGAAAGTGATTTGTAAGAGGTATAGCCGGTTGACATATTTGGCCTACTAACTTATTCATCGTTTCGTTCAACGTCTTTAGTTGTTTAGCCATGTTGTCATAGTGTACATTCCCATTTTGTGTAAATCTTTCCATATTATGAATACTTCGAAGATTTACCTGTTCAACGACGTCTTGCGTGAGTTCTCCAAGTAATGCACGCATGGTTCGAGGACTTAACTCCGTCATTGGTTCGTAACGACTGTTACTGCTCTGATTTTGTCCATCTATTCGTGGAGAGGCATGCTGCTCCTCATATCGCTCGATTACAGACTGGATTCCTCCCTGACTTGCTGCTTCCTTATCGGATCTCTGAGGCATATTTTTTACCCTTTTGTACTTTCAACACCTAACACCACTATCCCACTGGGCGTGCCAAATTGTTTCGCGCGGGTTAGTCGCTAACAATTAAAAAGGGTCAGACGATTGTGTAAGGGACAAACCTCTTGAGTCAAAGTCCCAAAAAGGGGTGTTCTTTTATTGGCGATGACTTTACAATTGGAAATGAAAAACAACGTGCCTCCAAGGGGCGCAAGCACACGAGTTACTGAAGGAAAAGTGTTTAAATCTAAAAACTAAGGAAATGAAAATTACATATTCTCTGTTCAAGAGTTTTGGATTCGGTCCCTTACTTCTATGTCCTTTCTCCCTTTTATACTTCATAGATGATCTCTTTGTGATTAACTACTCTAAAAACTGCTTGATCGTCCTATAACTACCCACTTTCTTCGTAGTGGCCATTTTGTCATGAAAACTGCCTTTTAACTGCTGCCATTACCTTTCATCGTTCAACCGCTTTCGATTGAATTCCTTGAATCGTGGAACGTGATAGGGCTACTTTAACAACTGCCTTGATAACTGCATTCCTTGATAACCACGATGCGTTATATTTGTTGATACCTTGGGCGACTTGAAGGTTTGGGCGAGAATAGAGTAACAGCTCTGGGCGACCGTATGACACTCTATTCGTTCAGATTCTGGGCGACCTGCAAACTTGGGCGATGGCGTTACCGCATTCTTGGGCCTCCTTATTTGGGCCTTCACCTTGATTTGTTTGATTGGGCTTCGTTCTTTGGGCTATCTGATTTGGGGATCCTCCAATTGGGCTTCACTCCTTGGGCTGTTCGATTTGGGCTGAATTTTTATGTGTCAACAATCTTCAAGAGACATTATAAACACAAAATACTCCATATTTTAAAGAGTCAATGATTTCAAATAAGCTTCAGGTGACTCTAATTTAACTTTTTAAAATAAGGAGTAAGTTTGACTATCCAAATATATTTTTAACTAACAATGATCGTATTTAATAAGTTACAAATTTTAATATTCTACAAATGAAATTATTCAAATTATAGTTGAATTGACTGACCATTAACATATAAAAAAATTATATTCAAACTTTATTTGGCGGGAATTAAAATCCAATTTTTAGCAAATTTTAATATAACTTAATAAAATGTGTAAGTTTAAAAGTTGTGAGTCTCATAAAATATGTTAAAATTAATTTTTAACTTTGATTTAAATTAAAATCTTATTTTTAATCCCCACCAAAGAAGTGTTAAATAAGAGATGATGAGAATTTAATAAATGTTTATTGGAAAAAAAAAAGGAAGTCAAAAAAAGAAAAGAAAAAACATCGTTGGAGTGCATTAAATTTCTAAATTTAAAGATGCTCTCTATTATGTACAAGATATTCAAAATTATTTTGTATGTGATTGTGATCTGTTTAATTAAGTTACTGGTCACAACATTTAATCAGATGTCATAAATGTGACCTGATTTTGAAATTTTTTTCATAAGTTTATTACTTTTGAAATTTTATTCCAAAGCATTTGTAATTATAAAATTTTCAACGTAACTCAAGATCTATTTACCCATTGGTCCACTCGTGGGCGCGAGTGTGGGTTTGGGGCTGTGAAAACACAAAATTTTCACTATTGCTGATAGTCACCATGTGAGCCAAGATTCACGGCCACGAGATGTTGGCCATCTGTTTCCCTCTGTGACATGAAGATAGGATTTGGAGGGCAATTTTAGTATTTTCCGGACACAACATCGAAGGCAAGTGATGTATTACATATAGATGTGTTCTAGGTTTATACGAGGACAGAACACTACAATTCTCTCATTGGGATTTTCAAGGAAAAAGAAGGAGATAGGTCAAGAAGAATCCATCGGAGACGATCTAGATGAAAAAGATTGATCTTTTATTTTTATTCTTTTATTCTTGAAATCCAAAAAACGCATTCTCAGTCTAATTTGTATTTCAATGATTCAAATATGTTGACTTTAACTACTAGATTGAATGATTGCTTGGGCATTATTTGAATGAATTGTGACTTATTTTGTTCCCCTAAGGTCAAAACAAAGTTTTAGTACTTGTGGCAAGGGTCGTAGAGTCCGAAAAATCGACCATCATGCTTCGCTTGATATTTGATTGAATGCTTTAGTTTGGAATGCAATTTTATGTATTTGTGTATCCTTAATAGAGAAATCGTATAGTCGTCTGTAAAAGTTATTTAATTCTACTCAACAAAGATTATTAAACACATTAAAACAATGATATTATCAGTTTAATCTATTAATGTTCAAGAACGGGAGTTTGTGGATTAAAGTGGATTACAATGAAGGAGGCGGAAAACGAATTGACATCTCGAGGTTTATAACCTACCTTTTCTATTTTTCTTGGCGAATTCTAAGGCTTCCACCCCTTTGCATTTTGTCCAAAGCTTACTACGCACTTCTAATTTACTTTCTTAGAATTGATAGATTACTTACTTTGCTTCTCGAGTCGCACCTTGGGTGGTGCGGCTAAGCCAGATGAACTCCACTTTTGTTGTTATCCGTTGGGATGCCCCACTGGCTTCCTTACTACTAAAAGCTATGGATTTTCTAGGGCTAGACAAAACTTTCGAACCGAATCGAACCAAACTATTCTTCTTAAGTTAAATATCCAAATGGATATCTGAATTGAGAACCGACGAGTTTGGTTCAGTTCTCGATTTTAGATCAAGAGTTGAAAAACTGAATCTCCCTAATTTTTTAATTAATTTATTTTAAATAAACAAAATTATTTTATTTTTTAAAATAAATTTGCTAATTAGTTAATTTAAACTCAAATCCAAAAATATGATTTTTCTATTTCTAATTTTCAGTTCAAAGCCAACTTAATCAAATTGACCTAAGTTATCTAAATCTGTTACTCTACCGTAGTGATGTTTATACCATTCTAGAGAAATCGAATTGAAGCTCAACAACGTCTCTCTTAATTATTGTGAGCTCGCTATCTTCCTCTTCCTGTGATTTTAATAATCAAATTTATGAAAAACTCAGCAAAGAGAGACACAAAATATATATAAGATTGAACTACGTTATTTTGTAAGAATTAAGATTAAATATATTATTAGTTGAATTTATGAAGTTTTTTTAATATTAAAAATTTTAATTTTAATACGGAACTTGGGAATCGAATGAAACCGAACCGAATGGAACAAAACCCGAATGATTTCATAATTAAATTTGGACCTAACGATTCCACTTACTATATTCCCAAAAATTTCGAATTCAATCGTTAGAATCGAACCGAGCCATGTCCAGTCACGGGCGGACCCACATGGGGTCATGTGGGGTCAAATGACCCCACAAAATTTTGCCCTTTTTTTTTTTTTACACAATCTACTTTAATGCACTCGTTGGAATGTCAAATGAAATCAACATATTGCATTCTTAATACCATTTCGAAGTGCTCATGGCCTAATTTTTCACTCATTAATGGCATGCGAAATGGTCAATTATAGCAAAAGTTATGACATGTTAAAGTAAGCCGTTTGAAACTAATATTTTGAGAGTTTCGATAATATGCTAACTTTAAAAATTCGTTTGCAATCATGTGCTATCTGAATCCACAAATCGTTTATGCCATATAAAAGTTTGTTTCGAAAACTACATCGTTTTCATATCGAATGGTCCAAACGGATATCGAAAATAGTTAAATATGTATCAAACGTACGCCTTAAAAAAGACATCTAATTCGTTTTTTCTTTTAAAAAATTCAATTAATTATTATTTTTGCACAATAAATTTTCCAATATAATTTATATCGTTTCATTCGAAAATCTTACATGAAATATGACGTAAATTTTTTAGAATTGTTACGGATTAAATGCAATTTGAATTACTTTTGAATTATATATGTTTGCTTTAAATTTGAATTTCATTTATTTCCCGAATTAAACTTGAATTTTATTTCAATTTATTTAATTTCTATATTCAATGTCATTTACTCAATGTTAGCTCAGCATTTACCAACGAAATGATAAACAAAACTATACAAGTAGCAAAATTTATTTAATAATATTAATAATGATGTAATTATACGACGTTTTCAAAGTGTCAAAATACATATTAACTTATTTTTATTGATATTATGTTGTTTATTAAAAAAATTATTATTAAAATTTTGACTCCACAATACTAGACATCTGGGTCCGCCCCTATGTCCAGTCCTAGAATTTCCTCAAGTGAGTTCAAGGAAGAGATGTGGAGGTAGCCCCACGCATCTAACCAGCTCACGTGGGTCACCATTTCCACCAAAATCCCAGCTAGCGATGGCATCTTCAGGTTTCCCCACCCTCTAAACAGGACGTGAATATGGAGCTGACCCGATCTCTCTTGGAATCCTGAATATGCGAATAGCAACGGCTCAAATGGGTGGGGGCTCTCTATTTGCTTGCATGCTGGCTGTTCGCCTTTAGTTAGAAGGAAATAATCAAAAGAATAATTCACAGGAGTAATGGACGTAACCTTTGCCCAAAAGTGTTGATTTTCATTGACAATCAAAGTTATATATAGGCAATTTAGCACATTATATGGTCATTCTAGCCGAGTTGTAATCTCAAATGCCCCTCAGTTTCTTCATGGATCGCAATCGAACTATATAGAAGAACTAAAATTTAGATTTTTCAGTAACCTTTTCCTTGTATATTAGAAAGAAAATTTTTGCGAATATTACATACTTAAAAAAATGTTGAATGGGTAAACAAGAACACAACTGTGCACGTTACCACTATAATACAGGCACCGAAATAGATACTGCAACATCGCCAGCAAAACCTGAATCCCTAACTGAAGTCGAGTTTCCAGCAAATGCGTACCCTACACCCATTCCACCAAAATGCAATGATGAATACTCACACCTCTGGAAAACTCGAGCAAGTGACACTGCTTTTCTCCTGGCTCGTTTTGTCCCTGTAAAGAGCAAACTCTGAAGTAAACCGGCCAATTCTGGTGCCTTTCGAACCCTCTCCGTTGCTACTGATCCACCACTTCTGCATAATTCAAGCAGCGCAGCCACCGCATTTTCTTTCCCCCTTGGAGTGCCACATCGCATCATTCCAATCAGCCCGGCCACTGCCATTTCCTCATTCCCGACTGCTTCTGCTCCGACTGGTTGCCGGACAATCAAGGCCAATGCACCAGCTGCTTCTTCAGAGACACATTCGCATCCCAGCGCCCCCACTAATGCTGTCATAGCTCCAGACTCTATCATTCTCACACAATTCTCAGTGTGAGTGGATAGATTAAATAAAGCTGTCACTGCATCCTTTTTTCCTCTTGGTGTTCCCTCTATCAACAGCCCTGCTAATGCTTCGACTGCCCCATCTTCTTCTGCTATTTGTTTCTTATAGTCATGAACAGCAGAGAGACTGAACAACGTAGCTGCAGCATTTTCCCTGGCCTCAGTCGTGTGTCCTGATCTCAAAACTTCAACTATTGATCCTAAACACCCTTCTATGTCCATGATTCGGGATTTGTTTTTATCATAAATGGATAAGTTCAGCATTGCAGTCACAGAATTCTCTTGTGCCAAGGCATCCGAAGATGAAAGTAGCGATTTCAGACAGGGTATTGCACCAGCCTCCGCAATGCAAGCACGATTTTCTCTTCCCGATTTTGCTAACAATCTTATCTCTCTGGCAGCCACAGTCTTCGCCTTTTCCGTTCCACTTGCTAGCCGTTCAACAAGAAGATCTGCTGTGGCTTTAGTAGCTTCCATTGCAGCCTTGCTCGGCAAAGCAGCAGTGTAACTCTCAGAAGAAGAATCCACACTCTCTGGCGGATCATATGGAATCCCATTAGCAAGACACCACTGCATGATCAAATTTCTCAGAGCCCGATTTGGAACTAACCGAGTATGAACAAGCATCTGCCCCGTCTTTGGACAAGTACTGTGCCCTTCCTCCATCCACCTTGATATTGAGAGCCGATCATAGGTCTGCCCTGTCGATACTGTCACCGGATCCCACATAAAATCCAATGATATTGGGCAGCAGAAATCCTTGGGAATCGTAATAAACGTATCTGCAATCTCCTGGGTAATCAGTCCTTTCTTCGTCTTCTTATGCCTCCACTTTCCCAATTCACCCTCCTCATCCTCAAATCTGAACAGCAAGAACCCACAGTATCGTGTTAAAGCCACAAATCCATTCAGTACTGAGGCTGTAGGCTCAATATCCCCCTCACAATTCACAATCTGCTCCTCCAAGAATTCAATCTCAAATCTAATACTTTTCACATCACGAATGGCCAATTTTTCCACAAAAAACAAGTACAGTTCATTCTGATCAGGAACCTTTCCATTCTCAAGTTCATTCAAGAAATTATAAAACTTCATCCTCAATATATCATCGTTCTTCTCAATTAACAATTTCGACTTTCTTGATTGTTTCCTTAACAATTCTACCTGTTCTTTAACGTCTTGAGATATATAAATTTCACTTAAAGGAAAAACATCCAAAAGTGTCAAGATTTCCTGATTTAGATCATGGAAATGACCCGAAATCGAATGGTTTTGAAGCAGAAGCCACAACTTACTCGACCCTTTAACATAATAAAGCAAAATTTTCGATCTGTAAAGCACAAGATACAACTCCTTGAAACATAAAAACACCTTTGAAGGCATTCTTGACAATCCCACTTCACAAAAAGAATCCAGAAGGACAGAAAACACCTGGATTTTCCGGATTAAAGATCTGAAATTCTTGCCCTGGAAAAACGGCACCATTCTATTGTTGACCGAAAACGATGACACCAACTCCCTAGAAACAGCACGTAGAGTATCCAAAAGGGCCTCGCTTGATAGATCCACCGGCGCCAAAAACGCCTCCAGTGACGGCGATCTCCTCCTCCTCAGCGACGAAAATATTGCCGCAGAAGCCATTTTTTACAGAAGAAAGATTATTATGTATAATCAATTTCCACGTAAAAAATAAACATAAATTAACGGATGTCTACGGTAAACAAGAAAAAAAAAATCAAGAATTTCAAGATGGGCTGTGATTAATTTATGAGATTAAGGAAGATTTATTTTTCTCTACCCCTGTGTGTGTGTGTGTGCGTGTTTTGTTGGGCATACAAAACTATGTATGACTAAATCCGCGTACAAGGAAGAAGTAGTAGAAAAAGTGCGTCGTTTTTGTGTGTGTTTGATTGATGAATTGACTGAATTTTCAATGGACAGTTGTTTTGGTTCTAATTGTTTTTTTTTTTTTAAGTAAATTTTATGCAGGCTGCATGAAAGTGACATTGGCCTCAGCTTTTATTTAGGAGCGGAGAAGAGCGGCGGTGGGTGGTGGTACACAGGATTATATTATCCAAATTTCTGTCCATTCATTTTGTATCCTTCCCTCTGTTACTATATCTTTATAAGACAATTCATAATTTGATACGAGTATATTAACTAATAATTAGGGACAATTGGATGCTAATTTCAAGAATTTATTACAACTTTTCTTGAAATTATAAGAATTTTATGTTTCAATTTTAGAAGAGGAAGTAAAATTTTGACTAATTTAAGGTGAAAATGGTAAGAATGATGCTATTTACAGTCATTCATTGTCATGTAACGATTAGTAATTGAATATATGAGGTAGAAAAAATTAATACATTAATATGTCAAATCACAAATTGTCATGTAGGATGCCACGTAGGACGATCACCGTAGTGAACAATTATGAATAACATTACTCAAATGATAAAGGGGAAAACTTATTATTGTTTTGCACTATTTTTGTGACTTCTAGCTGTTTTCGACAGATTAATTTGACTTCTTATTATGGTAATTATTATAACCACTTATTTGTACTCAAAGTTTGTTTGAAATTTTAATTTCAATAATTTCTCTACTACGCAAAGTTAAAAATGTAAAAGTTATTAATTTTAAAAGTAATTTGACTTTATCGAAAAGTAAATAAAAAAAAAAAAAAACTTTACCTAAAAGTTCGTTTCACTTAATTTTAAACTTATTCTTGAGGTATCACTTTTTGAATTTTTTTCTCTGATAAAATAAATGAAATAGTGGAATATAATTATTTTAATAGACCCATGTAGTTAATTTTTCTTGTTGCTTATGCTTATTTAGAAAAAAATAAAATAAAATAAAATAGAAAAGTAAATTTCTCTTCCAACTAGTGACTTTTCCATTTATCAATAAATTGAAATAAAGGTTATTTATTCTTTTCTAAGATATAAATATATCGCCTTTTGAGATGGCCCCATGATTTATGAATGTTGACCAACTAATTTATTTTGCTTTTATTTTACATTTATTGATAAAAGTAAATAGAAAATTAAAGTGGGGGAATGGATGATTATTCAATTAATTCAAGAGTTGACTAAAAGAAAAGTTTGTCTTAGCACTTTAACCCTAGGCGATTGTCCCGTTTTGCTTTTAGCTTAATTACAATTTTCTTCTTCTTCTTATGACATTTACCCTTTGACCTTTTTGAAATTATAAAATTAGATTCGAAATGAAAAACGAAAAGGGAAATAAAATAAATTTGACTATTTGTAGAAGAGATATATGTAATTTTGAAATAAAACTGTCAAGGTTAATTCCCTAAATAATCACTGCACTTTGCTAAAAAGTTCCCAAAAGGTACCGAATTTCAAAAGTATCCTAAATAGTCACTGAACTTTGCAAAAAGCTCCTAAAAGGCCATTGAACTTTAAAACTTTCCTAAATAATCATTGAACTTTGCAAAAAGATTCGAGAAGGTTACTCACTCAACTTTGCAAATTGAGACTCCATACATCACTGATTTAGTGACCTTTTAGGAATTTTTTACAAAGTTCAGTGATCTCTTAAAAACTTTTTGCGAAATTTAGTGACTATTTAGGGAAGTTTTGAAATTTAGTGACCTCCTGTGAGCTTTTTGAAAAGTTCAGTGTCTATTTAGATAAGTTTTGAAGTTTGATGACCTTTTGGGAACTTGTGGCAAAGTTCAGTGACTGTTTGTGATATTAACTCAAAACTGTCATATGAAAGAATATTTATGTAATTGATTTTAAATTAATAATAGTTTCTTCGGAATATTAATATTTGTTTGGTAATCCTATTTATTTTCTATAGTACCCAAACAACCTCTTTTCTTTTGTGGGGCAATAAAAGTGGGCAACAAAACAACCAGATGGATGCGTCAAGATGAGGTTATGAGTGCTTTATTTATTTTGAATTTTGCTACTTGCACATAAAAAAATGTACATAAGCGATTATCGAAAATAATGTAAAAAGAAAATATTGAATGAAAAAGTTGACTATAATTTAAGCTGATAAATGATCGAGTGGCATGTGGACATTATGTAATCCCTTATGTAAAAACTCTCGTTTTTCTGTACAAATCTTTTTGGTGACACGTATTGTCAATCTTCTATTATATTTCTACTGTTTTTTATTTATTTTTATTTTTGACTAAATACGAGATAGGACATTGCAGTAGATAGTGAGATTTCAATCATTCTTATCTTCATGCGGACTTTAAATGTTAAAAAATATTAATTTTTTAGAGTAAATCCATGTAGTATTGTCTGACAATTGCTCATTATACTCATTAGTTAAAAGTCGTCAAATTTGAATTGTATATAAATATATTCATAATACAATGATGTTATGGGTACACTATGATGTTCAATGGGGTGTCCAAAATGAACACTCGGCGCCTCAGCATTGGCCAAGGCCCCTGTCACGCCCGGGCCCACCGACGTCTCGACCAATACTGAGGCACATGGACACCATGTTGTACACCTTGATATATCACAAGCATTATTCTTCATAATATTCATTTCCAGAGGCATGTTTATTTAGATTTTTTGAAAATAAATTTTGTAAAAAGTGATTATTATGAAAATGATGTAGTTAAAAAATGAAAAAAATTATGAATCTATGTATAAAATTATTTAATTGAGAAAAAATATATTTGAAAATGTGTTTGAAAAAAATAATTAAAGAATATATACTAAACAAGAGATGAGTTAATTTGACTCTACAATTACTATTAAATTTATTAATTGTTAAGTTCCTATGTACAGTCATATATATTTTTCTATTGTGCTTGTCGTAACCCAAGTTACATTAAAGATAGAAAAGTCTTATGTGTGACTAGCAATACTTTTACCATCCTCACATGACGAAACGATCTTTTTTTTTTTTTTTTAATTTTGATACAATTATTGGTAAAAATATATTATTAGAGCTTATTTATACTTTGAAAAACTTCTCAGCTGTTGTATTTTAGTTATTAATTATTAAATGATTAATATATTTCTACAACCATGATTGTTATGACTTATTATACGCCTCCAGTCTTAATTCTTATCTATAGATATTTAATTTTGATTAATATGCGTAAAAGTCTATTGTCTGTTTTCTTTTTCCCCCTCTAATTAACGACGCATTATCAGTGAGAAATTCTATACAATTGAAAAAATGGATGATTTTTTCCGCAGAAGAAAAAACATCAAGTTCTATCCAATTGAATTTATAAAGTAATAATTACTTCGACCCCAAAGGCGTTGATTTACACGTCAATATTAGAATATTGATTTTATTGCTCAATCACAAACATTTATATGTCAATATTCGAGAAGAATATTTCTTGGAATAGCATAATTTAGTATGTATCATATTCTTGAATAATATAATATAGTTGATCTTGAAGAAACACCGATTGTATTTATAATGTCTTCTGAATACACAAGTTTTTTTGTTTTTGTTTTTTTATTATCTCATGTTACTTCATATCAATATTTCAAAATGATATTGCAATATTACGTTTGAAGAATCATCAATTTTAAATACCCATATTGTCGAAGAGGTATGACTGTATAAAATTAAGGCTCTTGAAGTAGCGTAACTTCAAACACATTAATATTTTGGGTGATACTACATGTATATCGGGATGTGTCCATCCCCTCAGATGGACGAGGATTCACTTGTAATAAAGTATGATTTATCTGAAGTGGGTCTCCCTCTATGTGAGAAGATTGAACGCTCGGGTAGACACCACTTGATGTACAAATAGTATTATCCTAATATTTTATAAAGAATATTTTATTGTTTTACCTGAAGAAATACAATCCAATTATATGAATGTTATTAAAAATGTATAATGATACTTTATTATTGTAGATACACTATTGCTTTATGTACCTACTTTGTTTTTCTGTATTACATATCGATTTATTTGCACAATTACATTTTATGATCTTAAATTTATTGTCTAAAATATTAATGAAGATAAAAATATATAATTTTCTATCTCTAGCACGCGTTTACTTTAAAAAGAAAAAATTACATGTTCGAAGTCAACGAAGTACTTGAAATTTTTATGATCATGTCTTGACTTTTTTATTTCAGAGCCCCACTTGAATGTATATTATTTGTAGCATATTAAAGAAATCTTTTTTCTATTTATTACTTTAGTGCTCAATAAAGAAATTATATTAATCTTTCTTCTCCTGGGCCCACATGAATTTTGAGTAACCGTGTTAAATTTAAAATTAATAAAAATAATAATGTTAACATTATATCATGTTAATCGAATTTCATCATAAGGTTTAGAAAAAATAGCATCATCTTATCAAATAATACAAAATTATATATTAATGATGTACTTTATTGAAATTCAATGGAATTTGCTTAATTTATTGATATTTGTTGTGGATATCACATTAAGATAATGTAAGAAAATAATATTTAACTCTTGTTTGAGTACCATTTTTTGTTAAAAAATATATTTTTGAATAATGATTTTTTGAAGAATATGTGGTTGAAAAACAAAGAATTTTTTTTATTTATGTGTAATATTATTTTATTGAAAATGTGTGACCGAAAAGAAGAAAGAGAAAAATGTATTTTGATAAAAACGGAGTTCAAACAAGGGTTTAATAATATATATAGCTTCTTGAGTCTCCAACTAGAGGAAAATAAAAAGAAAAATTAACAGTACTTTCATTTGGCATGTATTACACATTAATAAAGATGATTGAACCAAACATTGTTACGAGCTTGAAGTTCGTTGATTTAAAAAAAAAAAAATTATACTTTGGCACAATCAACTTAAACACCTAATAACATTTATCATGTGTCAAAATCAAATAATTGACAAATAACATAAGCCAAAATGGAAAGAAGTCTACGAGTGGAATTGAATTCTCCAGAGAAACAAAAAAAATTGAATCTATAGTTCGTACCCTTAAAAATATAATTCATTAGAGGATACATGTGATTCTTTGTAAAGAAGATGAATGAAAATAATGAAATTATAAGATAAAAAAGTTTGATTCGTAACAAAAGGTTTCTCACTCGAAATGAGTCTTATGATTGTAGTAATTGCATATCTCAAAAGTGAATTTTACATACTTATTCATGGTCTAAAATTGCGATATTTAATAGTTCTTCTGATAAGATGTATCTGAAACTATTGTATTTTACGCTATGTGGGTAAAACACAATGGCTGAACGAGGAATTGAAAGAAAGAAGCGAAAATCAGTGAAAAATGACGAAGTCCAAAGTTTACAAACTAAATTACAAATATCCAAGAATTCCTTTGGACCACAAGACGATACTTTGAAGATTGGTAGGAGACAATTAGGTGCAACTAGAAACAAAAAATGGATGAAATATGATCAAAATATTGTCACAAATCAATTTCCAGTTGCACAAGTTATATTTCAAATTTTTTTCTCAAAAGGTTGAGATCCATTTTTGGCATAGTAAATGTTCGAATTGGAAATATTATACTTCAAGCAAAGTTGTATCCCTTTGATGTAGCTTTTCAACATAATTTGAATCGCCTCAGTCAGATATCGAAAGAAAAATTGTGATCAAAATATTAACGACTGGGAAGAAACAAAAAACATGATAGCGCGAAGGCAACTTTCCTTATTGGAACTTTTTTGGGAACCAATTAGGAAGTGATTTTCAACCAATGTTTTACTCCGACAAATTCCTAACATCGAAATACATATTAGAGAGACCTCTTACATATATGTAATACTACAATATTCCATCAATTTCATCATAAAAAGAGGGGCAAAATCATATATTGTGAGAAGATTTCAAAAGCAAAATTCAAGAACTCATCAACTGGGGATTAAATTTAGGATTTGTGGGCAAAAAGTGAAAAATTATTGAAGATTTATCAATATTACTTTGAAAAAAATCAAGAACATTAGGATTCATCTTCTTTCATTCGTTAACTCACAATTCCGGGTGATGTTCTGTACATTCAACATGATTTCTTGTAATTCCAATATGCTGGTTGGTTTTATATATTGTTAGAATGAGATGAACTCTTGTTATGGTATTTTTAGTTTTTAATTAAATATTTTGACTTTAATTTCGTTTGATTTGTGGATGTTTATTATTATTATTATTTTTCTTTTTAATTACTTGATCACCAATTAAATTGTTAGTGAATTTTATTATTATCGAGAGATATAATAGGGTTTGAGCACAATATAATAAAACATTGTAAGATTTGATAAAGGATAGAGATGTACTTCTATAATTTATATGGTTTCAACAATTGTTATAGCACTTGTTAATACATTTATCATGATTGTATCTTTCATTGAGATTAAAGGGTTACATGAGGGGAATATATTTGATCACTATCGAGAGATACTTTCAATTAAATTAGGAACATTGATCAACATAAATGATTTCAAATTGACATTTTAATTATTACAATAAAATAGAATAACAGGAGGGACTCGAAATCTTAGATATGCATATCACATATTTGAAAATACATTTACTTGCTTTCGCTAGTTTAATTAATAATTTAGAGATTAGTATAGAAAAATTATAACAACTTATTTGCTATTTAATTAAAGTTGCATTTAATTTTATCTCGGTCAAATACAATGTTCCCGTGAATTGGATACTAAAATCACTACTTTATTCCATGTTCATGATTATGTTTACTTGTTGAAAATCAAACGATTAATATCTGTATGGTTCACTTGGCAGTGACATGTACTTTAAAATTAATGAAGGACTTAAAATGTCAAAAATAAATTATACATATCCCAATTATGTTCTCAATTAAATTGTAAAGATCATTATTCAAATTAAAACAATTCAAATCGCTTTAATGAATATTTATTGAATGATGATTATGAAAATGGCGATATTTGTCCTGGTGTTTTTATGAAGAAAATAAATATTACAATTCCGACAGTTTATGTTGATTATTTAAATTTTATTGGGACTTCTAGATAGCTTGAGATTATTTAAACAATGAGTTTTGAATAAAAGATTAAAAAATATCAAATTTTATCTTGACGTGCAAGTTGAACATTTTTGAAAGGATTATTTGTTCTTTAATCTTCACATACTGAAAAAAAAAAAAACATTCAAGTGTTTTTATATGGATAAAGCGCATTCACTGGCGTCACCTATTGTTGTTCGATCATTTGATACAAGATTCATTATTTCAGTTAAAAGATGGAGAAAATGCTCTTGAACCCAAAGTACTATATTTCATTATAATTGAAGTATTACCCTATCTACAAATTATACTCGGCGATGCATAGCTTTATCTGTAAATCTCCTTGCAAAACATATCTAATCCAACTCAAAATCATTGAAGGGGTGTTAAAACACCCTTTTTTTTGTTACATAAGAGTACTATTGACATGTGATAATTCCATTCATAAAAACTCAGATCTTTTCGTTAACATATGGTTGATTATAACCTTAAAATTTGATTATAACAAACAAACTAATCTCATTTGCTAATAAGCTGAATTCAAGTGGTTATAATTTTTCAAAGCATATGATGAAAAATTGATCGATAATTGTCAAAAGATTGAAATCTATTCTCACAGATCTAACTTAAGAAGGAGGTCAAGACCGAAATTACACATTCAAGAATTCAAGAGCTAAATTTCAAAGGAAGATCAAAGATTTGATTTTTTAGATAAAATGTAAATGTACCAACACTTTGATATTTGGCAAATGAATGTAGAAGCTCAAAATCCTTCTATGCATTAAAAACAACTTTGCACATTAAAAGTTATTGTGATACAATGTTTCGATCAAATATAAAAATAACTTTTAAAAATTATATTTGAACTCGAAAAATGTATTTTATCTTGAAAAGTTAGTTAAAAATACTTTTCAAAAGTCCATGCTGCTAAAAAGCTTCAAATCAGGTCAAACGGGACAAAAATGTAACAAGATCGTAAACTGTCAGTGGTCAACCGGAAGGAGCGGTGGTCGATGACAAAATTTCAAAGGTCCAAAATTTGATCATTCTGATGTTTTATACTTTGTAAATATCTCACTTCTTGCATCACTGCAACATTCTTTTAAGTATTAAAATGAAAAATATTTGAGCAAAATCTTTGAGCTTACATCTTATTTAATTCTTCAAACATTCACTTTGAAAACTTTTGATTAATTGAATCAACTTTTGAAAATCATCTTTTCCATCAAAGTTTTCTTATCTAATATTTGAACTTCATTCATACTTAATTTTGATCGTATCATTTATTGAGAGAGAAGTTCAATTTATAAACTCATCACTGTTTGGATTTGTGGATCATATAGAGGTATCGTAAAGCTCTATATTGTATAAGGATTGGTGCTCCTTGATTGCAAGTCACCAATAGCATTGTAAAGGATTAGATTGCATCATAAGTCAATTAATATAATGAAAAATGCATTGCTCGTGCCAGAGGGCTTGGTAACGGAGGTATAGATCATTGCTTTGGATCGAACATTCATAATTATATCCCTTACATCCTCTCTTCCCATCTACTTATTAATTCTGTATTTGTGTACGTTTGTTTGATTAACTTATTTGCCACCAAATTAGTTTAAATTTGGATTTATTTTTGAAAAAGTTTTAAAAACTAATTCACTCTCTCTTGATTAGCTATTCTTGGGTTATCACTTTTCTAGTCGGATATGTTGATGGTTGTTATCTCTACAATCTACATAAAGCTAAACCATAATAGGATATGCATCTACATGTGGAGAAACAACTATATCATGGAAAGATTTGTGAAGAAAAACCTTGATAGCAGCTTTTTTTGAGAATTTGTATTATTAAGGAATATAAGCTAACATACTCAAGCATGATGTAGATTAGTTTCAGTATTCCAACAACGTTGTATGAAAACAACGCAGTTTCAATTGAATAACTCAAAAGTACTATATCAAAGGGAACATGACAAATCATATTTTTCTAAAATTCTTCTATAAAAACAAGCATCGAAAGATTAGTTCATCAGTATTCAATATACTCACTCAAGTGACAATGTGGATGACTTATTCATAAAAGCATTTCCAACGTTCAATATTTTAGAAATTATGCATAAAATAATAATACATCGACGCAAAGATCTAGATTATCAACATCCGAGTAGTAGATCTACTCTTTTTTAATTATTCAGGTTTTTTCCTAGCGGTATATGACAGTAACTGTACTCTTTTTCATTTGTTCAAGGTTTTTTTTTCCTACTTAATTTTCTTGACAATGTTGAAATGAGGCATCATACTCCCAAAATAATTACTCATTTTCTTTCTTTTGATATTCTTGTCTAGTTCTATGTTTAAATAACAAGATTTTTAACTTGTCATGTATTGTGTAATTAATAATTCAATGAGGAGTGTTGTAAACTTATATCCCTACAACCTTAATTATTATAACTATTGAACCCTGCAACCCTAGTTCTAATATATAAGTACATCATTTTTGGATCTTCATAAAAAATGATTAAGTCTATTAACTTTCTATTTTCTTCTATTGTCTCTCTAATTTAAAATATCAATATCCTTTTGAATAAGAATTTCACCCTTCAATTTTCTAGTACATATGTCGGATAAACTTGGAATTTTACTTGATTAAGTAAGATTTGTCCGAAGGTCAAAAAAGTTTCTATTCCTTTTTGTTAAGAAATAAATTCCACATCGAATAACACTGAAAATATAAACCTATTTATAAGGTTATGAACTACTCATTTTAATAAATTAACATTTTAAAATGGAATCTCAAATTTTAATATGGTATAAGAGCCTAATAAGCTCAAATGAGCAATTTGATCTGATTGAGGCAAAAAAGAGCACACGAATTTCAAGATTGATCTGCTAAAACTAGTCACCATCTTTTTAAGATATGTTAAGTGATAAAATTCAATATCGAATAGAGATGAAAACATAGATTTACTTATAAGAGTTTGGACTAAAATAATGTTGATATTTTAAAATGGAATAAAGTTTTAACATGATACTAAAGCCCATTAAATTTTAAAGAGTAATTCGATCTGACTAAAGTTAAAAGATATGAGCACACAAATTTCAAGATAAATCCCACATTAAATAAAAATGAAAATATAGACATTTTAAGATGAAATTCCAAATTTCAATACTTTGTCAATCTTTTTTAGCCCCTGTTTGATGGCTATTATTTGTTCAAAACATTGTTTTCAATAATGAAATTTTGGAAATGTGTGGTTAAAAAATAGAAAAAATTTGGATTTACGTACAAAATATTTAAGGTCCTGTTTGAGCCACATTCTTTCAAAAAATACATTCTTAAATAGTGACTTGACATCATTTTAATCACAATTTTTCAATAAAATAATATTACAATCAAATCAAAAAAAATTCTTTATTTTTTAACCACATTTTTCATCAATACACTATTTAAATATGCATTCTTATAAAAATAATGTGGCTCAAGCAAAGGCTAAATGTGTAAATGGGCAACTGAAATTGAGTATATAGAATAAATAGTTCTAAAATAATGATTGTAAAATAGGCTTAATAGACGATATTCAAGAAAAAATTCATTTCCTCTTCATAAGAAATTTCAGTACAAATTAATTCCTGATCCTCAAGGACCCTCTAGACACATTTTGTGGACCAATCAAAGGCCACGCACGGAAACGATGACTCTTCAAAAAATGTTCGACCGTTCAGTAATTCACGTCAATAATTGACATCTTTGAACAGTTAAGCCCCTGTTTAGCATCAATTAAAATTTTAATACATTTTTCTTTCTCTTCTTTTCAGTCATATATTATTTAATAAAATAATATTATATGTAAATAAAAAAATTTCATTCTTTTTTAACCACACATTCTCCCAAAAAATAATTATTTTATAATATATTTTAACAAAATTTCTCATTAAAATGGGTGCCAAACAAGGGCACAAGACCAGGGAAAATCAGAAGTCCTAAAACTGGGGCGTGGCCGACGAAATGCTAAGCCCTTGTTTTGAGCCTCATTCTTCCAAAAATTCATTTTTCTAAAATTCATTTTTAACTATACATTCTTTAATTAAATAATATGACACGTAAACCCAAAATTTTTCATTAATCTTTAACCATGCATTCCCCATCACACTATTTAAGAATACATTCTTTCACTTAAAACGGGGCTTGAGGTTAAATTTACCTGTGTAGCCGGGTACTAGTCTCATAGACATGGCTTCCTTCCACGTGTCACCTGATTATAATTCCATTAATTTGACCGAAAATGCCAAATGAACATCATGGTTGATACAATGGATGATCGCGCCCTCACATGCTAAGGTGGGTTTCACTTGAATAAAATAATCCTGACCCCTCATGTGTGTGTTGTCTCAACCTCGATGTCACCCATTGTGGCTAAGTAGCTCGGTCCTAATTCGACTGCCAATTGGCTACAATTCACCTAATTAAGTACAATTGGTATTTACTATAAGTGGACGTGACAGTGAAGTTCATCTAAAATTGTTCAATTAAGTTATAAATATATTCCAAAAATAATATTATTTGTCTAGATTTTAGATGACGCGCTCTTCATTTTTGTCTAGACAAGTGCTAGATAACATTATTCTCCAATTTATCAAGTTTACAGAATTATGCTATCAAAAGATTAATACTCTGTAGTACTTGGTGACCAAGCAGTCCATCAATGAATAATATGCGTCATTAATAGTGCTCCATCACTATACATGTGACATGTTGCTTGATTCATTGTCCAACGCATCACAACTCCATTAAATTATGAACTGAAAATTCCATTGTCGTATAACTTGTATAGATCACCGCTAGTGATGAGTATCATTACTCTTCCACCAATTCGTTCTCAAAAACGCGTGTTTGAACAATGAACAAACTATATAAAAAACTGTTAATATAATTGGGAATATCAATTATGTTGTGTTTCATTATAGTTTCTTCTTTGATCAACATACACAAAATAAGTAAATCATTTATTTCAACTACAAAATAAATATGATCCTGTTTAATGTAGGCTTTTTTAAAATATATTTTGTGAAAATTAAATTGTTGAAAAAAATATAGTTAAAAAATATAATTTGTAGAATATGTATCAAACAAGGGCTAACTTATAAAAGTAGTGCTGAACATGTTGTGCCACTTAGAGCTACAGTTTGTGGGTCTCCTTATGCCATTTCCCTAATGATAAAGACCCTTCCCCATTCCCACAGCAATAAGCAAATCTCATTGTCATCCAATAACTCATAAGATGCCATTGCCAGCCCCACCAGCAACTCATTCATGTCAACAGATTTCTCTTAACTTTCTCCAATTTCTCCAATTTACAAACAATGATTGACTTGTACAAAACTGCGTGCCAAGAATTACGACAAAAATCACATGTCTAAGTGCGCGATGAAATAAAGTTATTCGTTCTCGAATAAAGCAAATAGAACACAAAAAAGAACACATTTTCAAATGGTGGTGTCAACCCTTTAACTGGAATCATTGAATATCTGTTGCACAAAAATTGTTACTTTTGACTTCACTAAAGCACAATAAGAACGAGTTTCATGGAAATCCATCCCTTTCAGAGATTCAAAGTTGCCGACCACGGATTTGTGGGTGGTCTAAACTGAGTTCAGTCTTCCCTTTCGGCTAAGGAAATTAAGTCAAACTTCTGCTGTACTGTTAATTTAGACTTAAGTTCAGAAAAAAAACATTAAGGTTCTCAGCTTTCATATCTTTATGGATGGCATTAAAGAAAATCTGAACAACTGCAAGAAGATTTGGCATTGAAAAAAGGACATATCAATAATCTTACACAAAGTGGGCAAAGAATCTTAAAACTTTGTACACCTGTTGAAACTAAAATATTGCTTATGTACCCTATCTCGAGTATTGAGAAATCAGTTAGGTAAATATGCACGCACATTGCAATGATAATAGTAATTACAGTGGATAATATCATGATAATATGGGGTTAACCTACATGAATGGTTACTTAACTTTGCCATTTGTTATTACTGAATAACTAAATTTAAAAATATATCTCAATGGTCACTAAACTTCACCAAGTGTTTCTACTTCATAACTAAACTTAAAAATATATCTCAATGATCACTAAACTATGCACCGTGTTACCCTTCCTTCACTCAAGTCGACGTAACAAATGAAAAATCCATTAAATTTGTTACGTCGACTTGAGTGAAGGAAGGGTAACACGGTGCATAGTTTAGTGATCATTAAGATATATTTTTGAGTTTGGTTATGAAGTAGTAACACTTGATGAAGTTCAATGACCATTGAAATACATTTTTAAATTCAGTTATTAAGTAGTAACAATTTCATTTTTCCCCAAATCAACTTATGTGAAAGAAGAAACTAAAGAAAATGAAGAGAAAAAAGTTCTACTCGACATATAGTTTCCATCACGATAAAGGTACGTTTGATTTTTAGATCATTTGATATTAGTTCACCGTATCTCGAACTTCGTATAAAATGATTGAAAGAGAAATAGTAGGAACACTGAAAAAATGACAAAGAAAAATACAAAAATGTTCGAATTAGTGCCAATATAACTGAGATCAATTTGATTTTTCAACTTTTTTCCCTTCATTTTCTTTAAGGGTGCCTTTGATTGTGAAAATAGAATTTGTATTGAAAGAAAATATTTTCTAGGTAATTCAATTGCCTCGCAATTACTTACATGAAAATTGTTAATTATAGATGTTTGATTAACTTAATTTTCTATGTAGAAATATTGCATTTTTCCATCTTTTAGTATTTGATAGCCATTATTTTCCATGAAAATAATCATTTTTTCCAACGTTAGTTGATTGACAGCCATTATTTTCTATGAAAATTATCCCTTTTTCCATGGAAATCATCATTTTTTCCATGACAATTACCCAGTCAATTTTTTGATGTACTAAACAATGGTCCCTTCACAATTAAATATATTGAGTATCTTTGAATATATTTTTCTGAAGAAGTTGTAATTTGACGATAATGTTATAAAAAATAATAGAATTTATAACAATAAGGAAAACAGCCTCACCAATTCTGATTTATACTCATATAAAAGAATTAATTATTTTTCATTCCAATTACTATGAGATAATCAAATAAACAATGATGAGATTATGTCCAGCATAGAACAGAAGAACAAAAGTTAAAATAAAATAAAAAAAAATCTCTATTACAAGAAGTAGCAATTCATACCAACATAAATATCATACTTTTACATATGTTTGTTGAATTATCCAATCACGTCATCTTAAAGTAGTGGAGGCGGTTCATGACAAATATTCTCAAAGACCAAATCACACATGAATTCTTTATCAGTCAAGCTCATAAATACTCTAGCCAGACTCTCATCAGAATGAAATACTTTCATGACTTGCATTATGTCATGCTTCTCAATGTTTTGTAATTTTTCTAGAATCAATTGCCAATTGATATGGTTTAGTGTATCTAACGTTGCTTGAATCTCCATTGCATTTGCAATTTTTTTAGGCGATTCAGCAATGCTTGATATGGCTATGCGACTTTCATCATTGGGTTGGGTACGTCGTCATCGAATTTTGTTGGTTCCTACTTCGATGTTATGCTTAGGAGCTCGAACTGGGCCTGGATCTATATCATCGTTTTGACCGTCAACTTCACTCATTTTTTTATCTGAGAAAAAAAGAACTTGTTAGGATCTTTCATATAATATGAAATATATAAAAATTTTTATTTACGATCTTTTACATACCGGGTATGGAGGATAAATTATCATTGTCGATTACAGCGCAATGTCCTATAGCACAGTCATTTCCAAAGATAGCCTCCATATCATCATAACTAGGACAAAGTTTGGTCCTCCACTTTCCGAATTCTAGTTTCCCCTACAAAGGAAAAAAGAGCGGAATATGTGTTATGCGTAATCAATGTTAAGAAGATACTATACTATTAATATTCAATGCCTAATAATTTTGTTGATTGATGAAATATTGTACGTTCGAAAACTCCTCCCAAGCTAGAACATCAGCTGTGACACGTCCAGTTCTGTACGTTCCTTTCAATTGCTATTTTCTAATTTCTAAACGTTGAATGCAAGCCTATTTAAACGCCTTAGATCATTGAATAAGAGAATTCAAGTAATCGGCCTCTTCTGTATTCGAGGATATATCTCTGTCCTCTATCTATTAAATGAGTATCTATCAAAACTAAAAAATAACAATTCATTGGAAGATCTCCACACCAGCACATTTAATCGAAGTGCACGGAGAAGCATTTGGAGACAATCTCCTATCAGATCTTGGAACTATCACAACTCAAGCTACATGATCAATTATTTCTTACGATTAGATTCTCTTTTCGCATATTCGGTCTTGACTACAAAAGGATACGCGATTCCAATAATTTTGATGAAGTCTTAATCTAATGTTCCACGAAACGGGAGAACATAAGCTTCAGATTCATCACATGTGTTGCTAAGAGAAGTTATTTAATATCGAAAATAAAAATAGGTAATATTTTAATACACATGGAAGGAAAATATTTAATTTAAAAAAAGAATTAAGCATAGCAGCACAAGAAGAAGACAACTCAGTTGAAGTTTAATCAAGCCATAGAAGTGTCGAGTATCAGATATATTTGAATAGTTGAAGAAAATATAATAACCTGCCAGGATGCCTGATATCACATCAAATGTAAAGTTCTTAGAAACGTCCAGAGGCTCATTATAGGAGGGAGAAGGCCAGAGATCAGGATATTCTGCACCCCTGCATACACGATAAGTGATAATTAGGAATTAATACAATAATCTATTCTAAGCAAATTATAAATTGAGAGGTATAGTTTCAATAGAAATAATCGACTCATTTTAGAAATTACTGATACTACAATATTAAGAAAGTAAAACTATATTTTTTTCTTAAAAAAAACTAGAGATTAAAGTTGCTGAAAATGACAGCAGAAGCTGACACGTAGAACCCCTCTCCAACTGTTTCTGATTATAGAGACACCAAAGCTAATGATGATGAAGTGGCTGCCACGTGCAGCTTAGCAGTAGCGTGTGGTGTGGGGGGTTGGAAGTTTGAGAGAGTTTAGCAAATAGCAAAAGCAGAGGAGAAAGGATTCAGCCGAAGTTGATACTGTCACTAGTGGTATAGGAGCTAGAAACAGGGGAGGCACTCCGTGTGCGGCTGGAGAAACTTGAAAATAACAAGGAAAGAAATGGCGAGGTAGAAGAGAATTTTGGTGGTGTGAGTTGCTGCAGAGGTAGTTGCTAGAACTGAGGCACCTGAGCTGTTGTATTGCACAAAGAAGAAAAGGAAGGAAGGCAGGCAGGCAGGCACCCAGGAAGGAAAGAAGAGAATCATGAAGGAAAGAAAGAAAGATACGAGAGAATGAGGTGGAGAAGGATAAAATTGGCAACTACTGGCTTGAAATATAGTTAAGTTACACTCTTGAATAAGCATCAACTTGTGTTTTTGTGATACTGAGCAACTTTTTAAGCAGAAACATGATATCCTTGTTAGAAATATATAGAGGAATGAAGAAGAGACAACAAAAATGAAAATGTAATCACAAGTTGAATTAATATCCAAAAATTTGAAGAAAATAAAATGGAAGGCTCGAACGCATAATCGATGTCCTCAAACTATATTTGCCTCTTGGGATTGAATGAGATGTTTAAGGATCTTTGGCAAACGGTTTGTAGGATTATAACAAGCCTTGTAAAGGATCTAGCACCAAAGCATAAGTGCAATCCTCCAAAACTCTAAAAACACAAAGAAGAAATTGAGTCGGAATATCAATCAATTGTTTGATCTTTGATTTTGGAATGAGTATTGATCACAAAATGTTATTCACATTATTTGGCTTTCGATTTATCACCTATTTATAGGCCATCACCAAGTGTGCACGAAATGGTGTCAAAATAGGTTGAAAAGCCACCACTTTTGAAGTTATAACAGTAGGAAAACGTCTCCCAACGGTCACAGGAATTCACCATGCGGCCGCATGACATTAATCCATGCTGCAGCATGGAGTAATGGAAGGGCCTCTTTAAATCTCGGTACATGGCCATGCGGTCGCATGGCACAAAGTTTGGGCCTCCGTTTTTTCTTTATATTTCCACCGTTTGATTTCCACGCCGGTTTTTCTTTGGCTTCTTTCATATTGTTTCATTCCATTTTCATTCCTTAATTGAATTTCGAACAACAATATAACAATCCCCCACTTGCTCAAAATTTCAATAAAGAAATCTCATACTCAAATCATACGATACTCATGCATAAGAACTAGATATCTTTTGATTTGAATCTAGCCATAGTGTAATCCAAACAAAGTAAAGTCGGAATCAAAGGTAGCCGTAGCTTTGAACCAGTTATTCCAAGTGACAATACCGGTCCGAACACACACACGAGTACCACGTGTTCTCAAGTTCCTCATATCTCGCTTAACGCTGTTATGGCCTTGCGCTCATCCTATTCAACAAACTTTTTAACAGAGAAACTCCAACTCTCACTTGAGGTGGCACCACCTCGAAGTTTGTTTAGGTGAAATTCTTCCAGTACCTTTGTTACTTTTAGAGGTACTTGTGTTTTAGCACTGAACTTCATTAAGAGTTTTAATGTTCAACCCTCACTTCAGTAACAAATAGCATTATTTTACTTAGGATAGAGTCATTGCGGATTTTAATAATGCTGTGACCATCCCACATATCGAATGACATGTTTTTACCCTTTGAACCCATGGATTACCTTTTGAGTAATGATCGGTAGGGTTGCCGCCATTGGTGGACCTTTATTTGAAAGGAGTTTCAACTCCATCCTACTCAAAGTAGATGCCACTAAATCTCTATTTAGTGGTTTAGTTAAAGGATCCGAAGTTCTCAATTAACTTTACATAATTTAGGGAAATTATTCCATCTTTGATTAATTTCCTTATGTAGTCATGTCTTAAGACTCATATGTGTAGACTTTTCATTGTATGCTTTCGCTAACGTGGCTTGACTATCACACATGATAAGTATTGAAGACACACTCTTCGATCCCAAAGGTATCTCATAGAAGAGATTCTTAAGCCACTCAACTTCTTTCCCGATATCCGATAGTGCAACAAATTCGGATTTCATGGTTGAGTATGTTATGCATGTTTGTTTCTTTGATTTCCAAGAAACAGCACCTCCTTCAAGAATAAACACCCAACCCGAGGTGGATTTACTTTCACCCGTGTTAGATGTCCAACTTGCATCGGTAAATCCTTCCAATACTGTCGAGAATTTATTATATTGTAGGCCCAAGTTCTTAGTTTTCTTTAAATAACCAAGAACTCTCCCAATGGCCTTCCAATGATTATTGCTCGGATTGCTAGTAAACCTGCTGAGTTTACTTATTGCATAGGCTATGTCCGGTCTTGTGCATTGAACTGCATACATAAAACTCCCTATAGCACTTGCATACTCCAATTGAGCAATCGTCCTTCTACTATTCTTTATAAGAGTCAGATTTGGATCGATTGGGGTACTATATTTCTTTAAGTTCAAGTGTTTGAATTTATTTATCACATTCTCAATATAATGTAATTGACTCAAATAGTAACCCCCACTAGTCTTTGTGACTTTGATACCTAAAATGGTATCCACATGTCCAAGATCTTTTATTTTGAATGTGGAAGATAGAAACCTCTTCGTTTCTTCTATGCCGTCCATATGATTACTCATAATCAAAATGTCATCAATATATAAGCATATAAATGTCACATAATTTCCACGTACTTTGAAATGTAAACATTTATCTACAATATTATGCTTAAACCCGAATGATATAATTGCTAAGTCAAATTTCTCATGCCATTTCTTAGGTGCTTGATTCAATCTGTACAAGGATTTCACCAACTTGCATACCTTATGTTCATTTCTGGGTAGGACAAACCCTTCAAGTTGTTCCATATAGACCTTATCATCGAGATCTCCATTTAGGAATGCTGTTTTGACATCCATTTGATAAACATGCAAGTCATATATTGAAGCTAAAGCGAATAACATCCTGATCGATGTTATTCTAGCAACCGATGCATAGGTATCAAAGTAGTAAATTCCTTCTTTTTGCCGATATCCTTTGGCTACTAATCTAGCCTTGAAGTATTTAAGGATCCATCAACATTATTTTTCTTCTAAATACCCATTTACATTCTATGGATTTGGATCCCTGTGGTAGATCAACAAGCTCCCAAGTGTTATTGGATATTATCGAATCCATTTCGTCCTTAATTACATCCTTCCAAAAGATGCTATCACGTGAAGCCATAGCTTCTTTATAAGTCTTAGGGCCAGATTCCACTTGTAGAACAAAAGGAATTGTCTTTACAACATTCAACTCATTTCCCTCTACCAAGTAGAAGGAGATAAATTGAGAATCAATTTTATCCGGTCCCAAAGACTTCTCAGCCCGAGTTCTCTTGCTTCTTTGTGCTTCACTAGATTCATCAACATCTTTTGAATACGTTTCATAATGTGTTCCACTTGAGCTAGGGATATTTTCAAAGTTTTCCCTCAATTTATTATCCGAAGACAATTAATCCTTAAAGAACTCCACATCGTTGGATCCGATAATTACATTGGACTCCAAATTCAGCAATCTATAAGATTTGCTATTATTTACATATCCCACAAAGGCACACTTAATGCCTCTTGGACCCAATTTGGTCATATTAGGATTTGTGTTCTTGCTATAAGCAAGACACCCCCATACTTTGGAGTATCTAATGTTTGATTTTCTTCCTTTCCATAATTCATAAGGAGAAACCTTAATATATTTCGAAGGAATTCTATTATGTATTCTACATGCATTCAACAAAGCTTCACCCCACAAATTAAATGGCAACTTAGCATGAATAAGCACGGCATTTATTATTTCTACAAATGTTCTATTTTTTCTTTCAGCCAAGCCGTTTTATTCACGTGTTCTAGGTGCAGAACATTAATGAATAATTCCATGTTGTTCACAAAACAAATTAAATTTATTGGAGAAATATTCACCACCTCTATCACTTTTCAAGGTTTTAATTTTCTTTTCCAGATAATTTTCAACCTCGTTTTGGTATACTTTAAACATATCAAAAGCTTCACTTTTATGTTTTATCAAGTAAACATACGTATATCTAGAAAAGTCATCAATGAAGGTAATAAAGTACCTATTTTCACCTTTAGTTAACATGCCATTCATTTCACATATATCGGTGTGAATAAGTTCTAAAATGTTAGAAGTCCTTTTTACACTATGGTAAGACTTTTTGATCATTTTAGATTCAACACAAATCTTGCATTTATTTTCATTATTTCCATCATATGAGATCAATTCACAATTTTTCATGCGTTTCATGGCACTTATTCCAACATGACCTAATCTAGCATGCCATAATGAAAATGAATCCACAACATAAGCGAAATCAGTTTTATTTATTTCATTGTCAATAGTACATAACTTAACCATTCCTTCACAAGAATAGCCATTTTCAACAAATTTCCCGTTGAGGGATAATACAAGTTTACCGGACTCAAAGACACTTTTAATACCCGATTTTTCCAAGAGATTTCCACTCACTAGTTTCCTATTCATATCCGGAATATGTAGCACA
This sequence comes from Olea europaea var. sylvestris, assembly GCF_002742605.1. Classification (NCBI taxonomy): domain Eukaryota; kingdom Viridiplantae; phylum Streptophyta; class Magnoliopsida; order Lamiales; family Oleaceae; genus Olea; species Olea europaea. The sequence goes on from NC_036252.1 coordinate 12,520,524, forward strand.
TTTGTGAGAGTAACGTTTTTCCCGGAAGTGAAGATAATGTCTATACTTCCTTTTCCAATCACTTTGGATCTCACCTCGTTACCCATTTGTATCTCTTGATCTCCATCCACTTCATTATATGTTTTGAATAAAGATTTGTCATATAATACATGTACCGTGGCACAAGATCATACCATCAGTTGGGAACCTTTCCTTTAATAGCATTTATCTCGCTTATGGTGGCCACAATCTTTTCTTCTTGGATGGAATTTACTTTACCTTCGGAGGTGTTGTGTTTTCGGTGTCTACGATCTTTTGCGTAGTGTCCAGATTTTCCACAAACATAACATCCTCCTTTGGTCTTCTTTTTGGACTTGTTAAAGTTCCTTGAAGGCTTCCTCTTGTTAGATTTTGTAGGCGGATCAGATTTCTCAATAGCATTAGCTTTGGAAGTTTCCTCCAAAGAGTTTTCACTCCTGTCACGCAATCGGGATTCTTCCTCAATCCAAACATGTTTTTGCAATTGTTCCAAAGAATAATCTTCCGAAATATGCATAATTTTCTTCCGTATCCTTTCCAAGTCCCCGGGAGTTTAGCAATTACAGCCCCCACTTGAAAGGTCTCTGGGATTTCAATCTTCACCACTTTCAATTTATTGACAATCACTTGCAACTCAAGCTCTGGGGGAAGTAGGGGGATATTTTCTAAGAATTTAAAATCAAAATACTTAGAAATTAAAAACTTCTTTGTACCTTCCTCTTTCGCCTTATACTTACTTTCCAAAGCATTCCAGATTTCCTTTGCTGAAGTTGTATTTGTATACAAATCATATAAGCGATCCGACAGGGCATTCAAGATATGACCGCGGCAAATCAATTCATCTTCTTGGCATTTTTGTCTCTCGGCCTTGATTGATTCGGTTTCTTCATTTGTGGGTTTCGGCAAAGGCGCCAATTCTGGATCAAGGATATAAAAAATCTTCAATGCCGTTAATAGGAATTTCAACTTGTCTTGTCACCGCGTGAAGTTCATCCCGCCAAAATGATCCAATCGAACCAGATCCTGATTCATAAGTTTAATGGTTGCCATGATGGTCTCCTTCTCCATCGCAGGATAATATAGTTTGAGATTGTTGGAAATATATAGAGGAATGAAGAAGAGACAACAAAAATGAAAATGTAATCACAAGTTGAATTAATATCCAGAAATTAGAAGAAAATAAAATGGAAGGCTCGAATGCGTAATCGCTGTCCTCAAACTATATTTGTTTCCTCCCGGGATTGGATGAGATGCTTAAGGATCTTTGACAAATGGTTTGTAAGATTATAACAAGCCTTGTAAAGGATCTAGCACCAAAGCATAAGTGCGATCTTTCAAAACTTTAAGAACACAAAAGAAATTGAGTATGAATATCAATCAATTGTTTGATCTTTGATTTTGGAATGAGTATTGATCACAAAATGTTATTCACATTATTTGGCTTTAGATTTATCACCTATTTATAGGCCATCACCAAGTGTGCACAAAATGGTGCCAAAATAGGTTGAAAAGCCACCACTTTTGAAGTTATAACGGTAGAAAAACGGCTCCCCAACGGTCACAAGAAATCACCATGCGGCCGCATGGTATTAATCCATGCGGTCGCATGGAGTAATTGAAGGACCCCTTTAAATCTCGGTAGATGGCCATGCCGTGGGCCTCCGTTTTTTCTTTATATTTCCACCGTTTGGTTTCCACGCCGATTTTTTTTTGGCTTCCTTCATGTTGTTTCATTCCATTTTCATTCCTTAATTGAATTTCGAACAACAATATAACAATCCTTGCATAAGAAATTGGGATAACCGAGGATACTACAGCTAAAGTACAAATGGATGTTGGAACCTGTATACCAGTACAAATATCCAATCCTTGTGAGAAATACTAAAGATAAAGAAGCACAAATTAGACAAGCTTAAACCAACTTCATCCTAAAAGCTCATAATCCAAGTTGGTTAGTACGTATAATGATGGTGAAGAAAGTAAATTGCAAGGTCATCTCTCTCGTTCTCTGTCTCCAAAATCTGAGGTTGTTAAGTGGGGTCTTTGAACCTTGAAGATCTCATATGTCCTCACTGGGTAGCATTTGTTAATGCGGTGCCAATTTGTTATGAGTCATAGATATAAAATATAGATGAAAAACTAGCGAAGCAGTTTGATAAATTTAAGTATGATGTCATACTTTTACATACTTTTTGGAGAGGAGAAACAAGCAGAGCAATTTGATAAATACAGTCACAATTTTTAGAATTCAAAACTAAATACATAAAGTACATGCACATGGAAGATCGTTCATTCGCAATTTTTACAAGTAATGTGAAATAAAACTTAATCAATGCAATCAATGGATCGTTGTCGACCTTTCGCAGTGAATATGGCGGATGGAAGCAGCAATTCGTTCGGGTCCTTGATTTTTTCTTCCTTTTTCTTGGTTCAGTTGTGTGAGTATTTGGTTTCTCGTTCCTTTTTTTTTTTTTGGTATCTTCTACCGTCTTTTTTAGTTTTGGTTCAATTGTGTGTAGTGAGAGATGGTTTTGTACATGGTAAGGAGGAGAGAGAGATGGAGATTGGATACGTGAGTAGGTGGAGGACTTGATAAAATAGAATTTTTGGAAAGTTTGAATTCCATGGAAAATAAAATTTCACTCCATCCAAAGAAAATATTTTTCTTATTTTCAAGGAAAATCTGGTCACGTGACTAAAAGTAGGAAAATATTTTCTACGAAAAAAATGGTTAATCAAACAACACAAAACGGGAATTTAGGTGGAAAAAAGTCATTTTTCATGAAAAATATTGACAATCAAACGGATCCTAATTTCTTTTTTCACGGAGATCGATTCAAGGAAAAAAGAAATTGTTACTACTTAATAACCGAACTCAAAAAATGTATCTCAATGATTAGTGAACTTTGCTAAGTGTTATCACTAATTTCTTTTTTCACGGAGATCGATTTGAGGAAAAAAGAAATTCTTACTACTTAATAACCGAACTCAAAAAATGTATCTCAATGGTTAGTGAACTTTACTAAGTGTCATCACTTCATAATTGAACTCAAAAATGAATTTCAATAGTCACTGAACCATGCACCATATTATCAATCCATCATTTAAGTTGATGTCGTTTGTTGAACTTAACATATTTTTCCATTTAAGTGATGGATGCGTAACACAGTGCATGGTTCAGTGATTATTAAGATACATTTTTGAGTTCAGTTATAAAATAGTAATACTTAATAAAGTTCGGTGACCATTGAAATACATTTTTAGGTTTAGTAATTAAATAGTAACATATGACAAAGTTTAGTAACCATTCATGTAATTAGCCCTGATAATTTGAGAATCGATAGTCAGTGAACATACTTAGCTAGTTAGCTTCTCAACTTCTTATTTCTTTACAATGGCCGTTTATATTGAGTTGTATACAAGCATGGAAATTTGGAAATCGTCCCTATATTTGGCATCTCTCTAATCAACCCTACACCTGCTTCTTCTATCGATTTCTTGGCATGCTCCACTGGTGGGATCCCTTATTAACTTGCTCGACAGCTTTGCGCTGCAGTGTAGATCTACAAATATGGTCTTCCCATGTTTAGAGGCCTTTAGCTTTTTTATCTCTTTATTCACACTTGTACAGGAAGTAGTACCTCCTTATTTACTGCTTTCAATTTTAATTCCTTTGGTTGGAGGTTAGCCTCCTCCAATGTATTTGTATAACTGTATTTATATCTTGGTAAGGGAATCCTAACCCCCTCCATCCTCTCTTGATGGAGCTAAAAACCAAACCAGGACCATGTTGGTGCTTTATTTTATATATATATATATATATGCTAGTTAGCGCTCTGCCACAAGTGAAAAGTAGATCATCAGCAATTATTTTGAATCTTCGCGGAATAAAATAATGATTCAAAGTAGAAAAAAGGAATAAAAGTAAAAAAAATCATTGATAAAAGCTGTAATCTTCAATTTGATATTTTTATTCTCAATATTCAGGATTTGTCTAATGAAAGACCTAAATAACATGTGCACGAATAAATTTCGTTGATAGAACTGACAATCAGATTGAAGACTTTGGACAAATCCAGTATGATGCCTAGTAATATTCCCTTGGAGACTTAGCAGATAGACACCTTCCACAGCACGTAAAGTTTAGCAAAGCCTGTGACTTCCTCATCCTAATTTTGAATTGTGAAAACTGGACGTATGGAAATTCATGGGACATAAGGACGTTGAATATACAAAAGAAAATACATAAACGACAAACAAATTTGCACAATTATCAATTGACAATGAACAATCAATTCTCACAAAATAATAATAACGATTAAGTACTTCTTCATTAATCTCAGAAGCTGCATGTATTTATTACTTTTAGCCTGTCATAATTTTGCTAATATGCAAGTATGAAGAGCAATGAAGAACATTATGCATTTCTGATCCCCAAAAGACAAAGCACGGGGAAGAAAATTCTACCGAGTTTTACCAAAATTTTAGCAAGAAAGAATTTTGAAAATAAAATAACGAGATATCATTTATATATTCAGCTTCAATGTGTTACTCTAGGTGATTTCCCACAAAGTAATCTCCTATAAATTAAAATATATCAGATCCATATGAATGCATACATATCACATCTGATTTCAATGGTTAGATCCAAGAACTGACTCCAATGCTTGTAAGATGAATGCCCTTTATTTTTCAGCCTTCGATTTTGTCAGCAGTAAACTGTAGACAAGCAGAAGAGAAAACATGAGTTAAATTTCAAAAGCAAAAGAAAAATGCTTCCCTAGAATTTTGGATATCACATAATCAGAATAAAAAACTACTTTTATACATAATGGCAAGAAATCAAATTTCTTGTTTGAAGTGTCTTAGGAAGATACTTTGCCTCACCAATTCAGCTCCAGAACTATATACTTGATTATATATGCCTTTCAATACATGGTAATTAGTCACAGACTTCTTTATCTCAAGGATGCCAAATTATATTGGATAATAAGACTCGTGTGGTAGTTGTTGAAGAAACTTCCTTCTAGTCTTCTTTCATAAAATCATGACTTCTAGCAAGAATATCAGTTATGAGTGTAGCAAGTTGTGACATTAATGCCAGGGGTTCCAAACCAGATTCAATGATCTCTCTCAGATTCTTCACTACATTTATTGTGCATGCAGATGGTGCCAAATCAAGTCGACCTACTAACTTCTTATCATAAATAAGCCCTACCTGTAAAACATACAAAATTCTTTATATGATTGCAAGTCCAAATCAAGGAATCGGGGGCAGATCCAAGATTTTTGATAAGGAGGGCTGAAACTTAAAAAAGTTAAGTAATAAAATTTTTGGTAAATGGTATAAAAGCTGGGCACAATCATTTGAACTGAAAACTGAAGAAAAATATATTTATGTTTCCAAATAGATGGAACCATCGAGTCTTCATTTACGTATCGAATCATATAAACAGAAAAATATTAAACATCAACACATCACCAAAAACATAAATGCTCACCATTTCAATAAATATGATTGTACCGAAGACGTCTTTAGCCATATTGTAAGCAAGAATTTTCAATCTAGTCTGATGCAATTTCAAAGATAGAACCTGAGTACAATGCCACAAAAATCAATGATACGTACAAGCAATACAATTCCTTCAAAGAAACTCCATAGAAACAATCTCCACTTTCACCAAGCAGATACATAACGAACGAAAGGGGATCTAACAACAAAAGAGAAATAGAAAAACGAGGAAGTAGTTATCAAGTAAAATAGATATCATCGTACAAATTGGGAGACCACAATGCACGATAACCAATCAAGATTAAGTAATATAGGCTAAGCTTTAGATGAGGTGATTCAACTAATATAATGCATGAAAATGATTTCAAAAATCTATGCTAGTGTAAAAACACATCTAGTGAACTATGTACTACATGAACAAGGATATAAATTTTGCATAACAGCCTGCATGCTTAGTAGAAATTTTGGCATATAATATATGCTGCAATTGCAAATGCCTTGAGATGAGGATATAATGATAGGAAACACAACAGTTCCTGTATCAGGAAAGTAGAAATTCTCTGCCCAAGCAAACTTAGTTGTTCTAGAGTCATCTCAGCATTCCTCAAAGATCTATCTGACTGGAAGGCAATATTTATGTTGAAAGGAAGATGTCTCGTGGAGGCAAAGTTATGGTTCGTTTTGTCGTCCCTCCTGGGTTCTGTCCGCACGTCATAAAGGAAGGTTCAGAGAGAGGAGAACAACATTCCAAACGTCTGGCCCAAATGTGCATAAGCTGTGATCACATCCGAATTTACCAAGGTGTTGAATAGGAGGGAAAGGCAGCCACTCCTCAAAATTAGTCAGGTCAAGCTCGGACACCTAAGTCATTAAAAAAAATAAAACAAAATAAGAAAATATCCATTTCACTGACGCTATAAGCTTTTTAATGCATCTTTCTCTATCTCTAGATCTTCTTTTGTTGCTTTCCACAGTCGAGTATAGATTACATGCACATCCTTTAATTTTGGGAAAAAGAATTTCTGGCACCTGGATACTGTCACATGAAGCAAGACATCAAGACTTGAGCAAACAAGGGCAAAAACCGCACAACTAGGGACACGAACAAAGACTTACAGTATTGCAGTCCAACAATCAGGAGTTAGGTCACATTCATCAAAGATGAATACCCCGTGCTGTGATGGAAGCAGGAAAGAAAACATGTTGTCAAGGAGATCCATTATACTCTCAGAGTCAAAATTAAATTCAGGGCCTATATCCCTTATATTTCAACTCTTTCCTATATCATGTGCAGTGTAAAAACTGCAAAACCCACAGGGTTTGTGATGATCAAGCACTGACATTTAAAGCTCTGGCAAATATGCAAGCACACGAAGTTTTACCAATTCTATGAGGCCCATAAAACACGGAGAGCAACCCGACTTCTTTCGCAACAGCATTGGAGAGAGCTTGTGCCACCAAGTTCTAACCAACCAGATCTCTGAAGTTTCTTGGCATGTATGTTCGAGCAATATTTTGATGTATCTGATTGCGATGCCATCGAAATGTGTGTCGCTCAATGGATCTACCTCTGAGGCAAAGTCAGAGTCAAACTCTTACGAATTCTATGAACCCAAACAGCATTTTCTAGCTTATTTGAGATCCAGAAGCACCAAGGACTGGAGGCAATGATTCGGCATTGGATTTAAGAGATGCATTTGACTAATCTGACATGACACGCATATCACACATATCTCTCTCTCGAGAAATAAAGACGTCTTTCTTCAACCTTCAGTCGGACAATCCACAAGAAATGCTCTGTCCAGCCCGATCAAGAAACCACTTCCGTCTATGATGATTCCATCATCAGTTCCAAGGAATATCACACCCATTTTTGGAAGCCCCTTCGACGTTATGGTCAAAGTACTGTTGGTCTACCTCTCCCATTGATATTTCTGTGTTGCTTTGCCTTGAGCATATGAATTAGGGGTTCCGAATATTTTGATCCTACTTCTTGAGCAATTTTCTCAATTTGGACAATCCTTCCATTGCCATGGCTAAAAATGAAGCCACGAATTCATTATTATTTGCAACCTCTTTTAACTGGTCAGAGATAGTATTCAGATGTCCAACTTGTCTATAGTCACCTCTCTGTCTAATATTGTTGTCTCTCAGTTTAAAGTTTCTTGAAACACTGTCATGGCCTAAATTATTTCCATCTTGTGGGAGGTTATCATTCCAACCCATCACATTATTTTCTAGAAACCTTCCACATGATTCTTCTCTCCGAACTCTTCTTTGAATCCCACTCTTGCTACTGTTGTGACTAGAAACAGTTGCTGCCTCATCATGCCTGCTTACATCACCTGTGGTATGTTGAGATATCAATAGGCATGAAGGTTAACTTCTGGAAGTCGTTCCACACTCTATCGTTCCAATCCCATAGATAGTCTTCCATTGACCAGTTTGTTGTTGATCTTTACTAAAACATGCATTGTCATCGCATTATATGGGTGTATGAGAGGTCTTCCATGCATATTTTTTAGCTCATAGGCACCCTTTTGTCTCAAGATCTTGTGACCTAGGGATTGTTCTCCAGTGGTAACAATTGGGACCTATTCCCCACTGGACAGTACGTAAGGGTAACAGGTCCATTTTTCAGTTTCTTCATAGGCAATTGATGGTCTATCATTCACTCACATTTACTCTTCAGTTTCAACAGTTTCAATTTAGCATTCATCGAGTTCAATTTCACCATCAATTGGAGGGTAACTTAAGTCATAACTTGATGGGAGATTTGGCTATATATAGACGAGCTTGGTCCCTAAGATTGACATCGAAAAACACAAGATACAACATCAATTTAGTGTGTGTTTAGAGCTTAGAATTGCCATTACCTGGATCAAAAAGGAAAGCTTTAGAACAACACCAATGGACATAACTACGAACTCGATTTATGGGCATTCAGTTTTCTCAATCTTTTTTCCACCTTATATTGTTTTGGATCGATTTTTAGTCTAACATTTGGTATCAAAGAACCATATTATCTCTGCCTTGGTGTTTCACTGTCAATTTGCAAAACTCTATCTTTTTGTGGCAGATTTTTTCTGAAAATAAATTCAAATTTCTCCATAAAATCGATTTTCTTGCCTCAGCATGTTTTTAAACCTTGAGTCTTGACATTAAGAAAGTCAAATTTGAAACGGGTCTAAAATGGGTTGAAATTCAGTCAGCTATGGAAAGAAGATGACCGTATTTTTTCCAAAACAGATTAGTTTATTGTGTTTTCCACTAAATGATGTACAATTTTGAAGTCATTAGGCCATTGTGGAATGGCCTGTAGTTATGTTTAAGTGGGCAATTAATATCATAAAAGAGAAAATTAGGCCCTGCGCCGTCTTTTTAGAAGTGTTTTGATTTGGAAACTCCACGTAACACCTCCATTTAAAAATCACATTTCAAAATTAACAAACTTCTTAAAACCTTTCAAAAATCAGGTAATAATTAAATTTATTAATTATTTAATTATAAATATTATAATATAATATAATATAATTAATCTACTTACCCCACCTACCTCCCCTCCAACCCACCCCACGATCACACCAAATTTTAAAATTCAAACCATTCTCTTCCTCTTTCCACCCCACTCCACCTCCAATGGCTCCACCCACCTCCGGCGACTGCTCCGGCGACGGTGACAATTCCGGCAAACCTCCGATGATTGCTCCGGCAACCCACACCCAAACCCATAACTTTTTTTTTTTGGGCCAATGATCTGTGATCAGTTTCATTAGATTTGTGACCTGATCTATTAAATATGTGACCTAATCAAATGGGATGAATATGTATATAATCAATTTCAAAATTAATATATAAGTTTGAAATTTCAAAATCTGATACTATTAAAATTTTATATGTATGAAATATTTAATCAAAAATATTTTTATAATTAAATATACTAAAGTCACACAAATCTGTACAATTTGGTCACAAATAAAAAATTTTACAAGTTACATATGAAATTTGACTTTTGACCCGTGAATACCAGTGACTCATAACATAAAATGTGACTTGTAAATTTGATCCGTGACTCTACAAAATGTGACATGTGACTTGTTAATATTGTTCTGTGACCCGTTTATATTGATTTGTGACTATACAAAATGACAGTGACTCGTGAACTCAAACTTATGACCAGTAAATTGTGACCTTAAGGACCGCTCACATATTTTTTCTTTTTGTTTTTTAACAGGTGACATGAAATATGATTTTTGACCTGAATTGCTATTTGTGACTCGTAATATAAGATGTGACCTGTAATTTCATCTGTGATTCTACAAAACGTGACATGTTACCTGTTAATATTAACATGTGACCTGTTTATATTGATTTGTGACTTACAAAAAATGACAGTGACTATAACCTTAACGACGAATTGTAATCTGCAACAAGTTATGCTCTGTGACCAGGTCACATAAAACCACAATTAACACAAGTCTGGTCACCGGTGGTCACAACGACAACAAAATAATATGACCCCTACCTAACCACCACTTGCACCACACCACTACAACCACCAACAATATTATTAACAAAAAAAACGACTACCACACAACCACAATCACCAACAACAAAGAATGACCACAAGCACACCATTGCATGCATCACACCATAGAAAAAAAAATAGCATCCACCGCCTACAGTATAACAAAAAAACCACCACCATCGCTACCACACCACCAACAAAACCAACCACCACCACCAGCACCACACCACCACAACCACCAACGACAAAAACCAACAACAACCAGCAAGTTAACACCTATATCACCTCCACCATCATCACCAGCACACATAGGCAAAAAAAAAATATGAAGAAAGAAATAGAATACCAAATCTGAAAGAGAGAGAACTACACGTCGATGGTCGAAAATGACTACTGTCGTCACCGCCACCACTTCATCACCTCTACCTCATTTTTCACGACGAGTGCTTTGAGTAGAAGCACCAGAGTGTTGCTTCCTTATTTGCGGTGGAAAAGGATCACCAGTCTTCGCCGTTGCTTCTACAAGCAGCGACGAGCGCTCGTCGCTTCGAGCAGAAGCAGAGGCGTCGCAAGAGAGAGAATGTGATGCTTCATAGTGCAAGAGAGAGAAGGTGTTGCTTCCTTTGCCGTTTTGGTCAGTGATGCTTCGTGGCGTCGAAAAGGTAGGTGGTTGGGTGGGTGGGTGATGGTAGAGAATGTGGTAGAGAGAGACGAGATTATAGAGAAGGAAGAGAGAGAAGGTGATAGAGACAATTAGGGTTTGAATTTGGAATGAAATGGGGGTGGCGTGGGGAGTGGTATGTATAATAGGTTTAATTAATTTTTTATTAATTATTAAAACCTAATAACACCTGAAGTTTGAAAACTAAGATTAATCCCCTTGGATTTGAAAAGGATCTTTAAACCTAGGTTTCTAGGTTTTTTTCCCTTTTGATTAAGTGGAAATTACAAAAAACCATACTATTAAAATCAATATTTCAAAAATCAAATCCAAGTTTTGTATAGTCAGAAATCAGAAATTAATTTATTTATTATAAATCAATATATTAATAATATTATTATAATTTAATTTATATTCACAAACCATACCCTGAAAAGGACCAAGCCATTCTTTCCTCTCCCATCATTTTCCATCACCATCTCCACTATCGTCGATTTGCCGCTGTAGCAACTCCTCTTGTGTGATCATCGTTGTCGTGATGGCGAGTCGCAGCAGAGCGATTTGAAGCGACATCACAGGCAATGGTGTTTGTGTTGTCGCGATTTGTCGTGGTGGCTGTGGTGGTTTGTGTGGTGGCATTTTGTGGTGGTGGAGTGGGTGATTTGGTGAGTAACAATGTTGCAATGTGTTTGTACGGTGGTGATTTTGGGTGTGGTGGTGATGGTGATTGTGTTGTGGTTGATCTGACGGTTCTGGTGGTTTGTGTAGTTGCGGTGGCGGCGTGGTGGATTAGGTGGTAGGGACGGTGGCGCCTTCTCCCTTCGTCTCTCCTCCTTTCCCTCTCCCCAGTACCGTCACTACAGCACCTTGATTGGATGTGCGGTGGTGCGGGTGGTCATTGCAGCACCTTGATTTTTTATTCAATCTACTTAGTGCAGTGGTCGGCGACGGTAGTTCTTGTTGCAGGTGGTTTTATGTGTGGGAATGGCATTGGTGACGCGATCTGGTGTTGGCGGTGGTGCAATGCTTTGGAGTGGTGGGACGGGGCGTGGGTAATGTTGGTGTTGTGGTGGTGGGCGACATCATTGGTGGAGGTTAGCGATGGAGTGATGCTTTTGGAGTGATGGGATGGGGACCCGATTTTATTTGTTAATTGAAAATTGTGACCAATAAATTGGTTAATTTATGAACAGTGTGGTGGTGGTTTTGGTGATGGTGCTATTGGAGGCAGTGTTGAAGTGGTGGTCATAAGTATAGGTGATAATCACATATTATTTGGTTGATTGTGACTAGTGAATTGGTTAATCTGTGATCAATAAATAATATGTGACCAATAAAAAAGATAAATTGTGACAAAAAAATAATGTGTGACCTAAAAAGATAATAATTTGTGATAATCTAATAAGTTGTAACCTATAATATTTGTGATCTGGGATCTGCAATTTTTTTTATTCGTGTCCGAAAAATAATGTAATTTATAAAATTTTTGATTTGTGATCAAAAAATAAATTGTGACTAAAAATTAATCCTTGACTAATTAATTTTTTTATTTGTGACCGATGAACAAACTGTGACTGAAATTTTTTTTGAATCGTGATCGTAAAATAATTTGTGACTTAAAATTTCTGATTTTTGACCAAAAAATAATAAGTAACTAATTAAATTGTTAATTTGTGATCAAATTGTATGGATATATGACCTAAATATATTTAATTAATAAATAACTAAATTAATTAATTAAATCATAAATAAATTTTAATAAAAATCTTATTTTTGAAATTTGAAACTTGTTTTCTTAATTTTGAAATATATCATACTTAATCTCTTACTTATGAAATATTCCTTTGATTAATACCCCCTTAAATTAATTAAACCTTTTTAGGAAGTAGTAATTATGTCCTAAATTTCTCTAACCAAAACCGAACCCAATTAATTACAGTAAGCCTAAACCTAACCCCCTCCCCAAAGAAAGGAAATATCCTCATTCGTAGAAGAAATCGTCCGAAGGCAAAATCCAAAAAATCCAGATACGATTCCTTCTCTTCAAATAAAATCAGACTATAAATCCCTGTTTTCGACCCATTTTCCATCGATTTCTTCTCTGCTTTCCCTTCGTGTCCATCAGCTTCATTATCTCCTTCTCATTTCGACCCTAAACCCTAGATCTGAAATCCAAAAATCCAATTTCAGTTTTGACTATTGACTTCTATTTTTGCAATGGCTGAAGAAAGTGGCTCGAAAAAGCAAAGAAATTTCGAAGAATAACCATCCTCAAAGAAGAAGAACAAAATTTCTTCATCCTCTTGTAAACCTAAGGTTGCAACATTTTTTGATATTTCACTATGATAAGAATACTTGAAATTTGCTGTGTTTTTGTGCATGGTGTAAAATTTATGTCCCAGTTGACATTGATATTCCTTTTTGTTAAATCATTTTATTCAAATGAGTCAATATAAATACTTACAATATATGAAAGGCAGAGCTCATGAACTCACCCTCGTCAATTAACATTTTTGTGTTTATGTCATTTTTTTTTTCAGTCATTTTTTTTAAGTTTAGGTCTTTTTCTATGTCGCCTTTTTTAATGTGTGTGTGACTTTTTAAAAGTTTATGTCACTTTTGTAAGTGTATGCTATCAAAAATTGAAGATGGGTGG
>NC_036252.1:12534238-12585083 GCF_002742605.1 Olea europaea var. sylvestris
AAAAAAAATTTTCAAAAAGAAGGGGGGGGGAAGGGGGGGGGGGGGGGGAGGGAGAGAGGATTGGTTGAATTAGAAGAGTAGACTATCAAGTTGTTGATGGGATTAGGTACGAACAATGGGAATACAGGATTAGGAGTTGATGTGAGTGAGAGTTAAGGAGGAGTTTTGCAGAAGTTCGTAGTTTTTCATTTTTTGACTTATGCGGCTGGATTTTCCATTGCTTCAAATTTAAGTCCATATGTCGATTGTGCTATTTTTGGTGGCTTGAGGAGGGACCGAGATTTTAGTGGGAAGAATTTAGTAGAATTTGAAGATGGTTTGATTTTTGGATCAATTGGTCATGTCAATTCCATGTCTAGGTTGGCTAGTTTTATGTCCAGAGTTGATGAATCCTTAGCTCTTTGCTAATTGATATTGCCTTGACTTGTAATTTATCTATTTGTCAATTTTTGCAACAAATATATGGGAAGAATAAAAATGTTTTAATTTACGTCACTTTTTTTAGTGTTTCTCACTTTTTGTTGAATTTGTGTAGCCTTTTTTTTTTTTTTTAATATTTGTGTCGCTTTTACAAATCCAACACTTCTTAAAATTTATGTCACTTTTTATAAAATTTTCATTAATTTTTAAAAATTTTGTCATTTTTTAGCATTTGTTACTTTTTTGAATTTTTGCCACTTTTTTATCAATCACATTCTTGAAATTTTTATCATTTTTGATTGACAAATATCATTTTTTAATAAAAGTGACATTGTATGTCATTTTTTAATAAAAAAGTGATACTAAACTTTAAAAGTGATATTGTGTCACTTTTTTTAGTTTTTTTTTGTCACTTTTTAAGTTTTTTTTTCACTTTTTTTTTAATATTTGCCACTTTTTTAAGAAGATAAAAAGTGACATAATATGTTATATTTTCCTAACATAATCAGCATGTGGATTGTTCTGGACATGTTGATTATGCTAAAAATATGATTACAAATGGATTTTTATTTGGTCACTTTTTTTGAATTTGTATCACTTTTTGAATGTTTGTGTCACTTTCTTTTTAGTGTTTGTGTCACTTTTTTTTGAGTTTGCATCACTTTTTTTTTTTTTTTTAAAGTGACAATTTTTATAAAAAAAAAAAAGTGACATTGTGTCACTTTTTTATTTTATACAGTATTTTTTTACTTCAAAAAACTGTTCATATGATTTTTCAAAACACTTCAAATTTTAAGGGTATTTTTGTAAGTTGCCCTGACTTGCAAGTTTTAATTGAGCAATGACCTATAGTTTGTACTGGGCCAATTCTACACTTTCAGTTTTAATTGGGCCTATTTTATAGAATTAATTTATTGGTCCAATTTTATATATTTTAATTCTTAGACATTTTTTTTTTATATTTATGTGTACTTAAATTTTTGCATGGGTTAATATTTAGAAAAATGTTTGGAATTTTATGTTGAATTAAATTATGAAAAGTTACAATTAAACTCATACTTAGTTTGCACGAGTTAATTATGTTTTTAACTATTTTATGAAATTTATAATGCTTATGAGAATATTTTATGCATAATCATAGCATATTAGTTTAAATTATGTTATTAGAATTATTCTCATATTGAGTTAATTGTTTATGCATAAAACGATAATGTCTAGTGATTTATATAGTTTTATTTATTTAAAGATTAGCCACAACGTCTTTAATTAAAAAATTATATATTAAGATGGGGATCACATAAGGATTAAGAACATCAGCTTGTAATTAATTATACTTAGAGTGCGTTTGATTGCAAGAATAAAATACGTATGGAAATAAAATAAATTCTAGATAATTCAATCGCTTAGAATTTATTTGCATGAAAATTTTCAATTCAATGTGTTTGATTGATTTAATTTTCAACCTAAAAAATATTATATTTGTCAATTTTTTATTGGTGGGTAGATGAGAGAGAGTGGATAGATGGGAGAGAGAAAGAGAGAGTAAATTCCCTAAAAAATAAAATTATACTCCTCCTAAAAAAATATTTTCCTCGATTTTGAGAAAAATATGGTCACATGACCAAAAGTATGAGAATATTTTTCATGGAAAAAATGGAATCAAACGGTACAAAAGTAAGAATTTGGGTGGTAAAACACATTTTTCATGAAAAATATTGACAATCTAACGCATCCTTAATATAATAAATTTTTTCAACGGGAATTTTTGTTATAATTATATAATTAATTAGAATAAAATATCAAATTATTTTGTAATATGCCCACAGGAATTACGAATAAGTAAATAATTTGATAGTTTTATTATAAAATTTACTTTATGATGGAATATCAAATTGCTTTCATAATTATTTTAAATATGAATTAAGTATATAATTTGATAATTCGATCGTAAGGGATAATGTCATTATATTCAATTTTAGCATAATTTACATTGGTAAAACATGCAATCTATTCAATTAAGCTTCAATTTTAGCATAGCAATTTTAATATTTTGTAATTTCACAACCTACTAATTCCTCTAATATTTGTTGCGATATTTCCGAATTAAGGGGTGATATCTACAGAGTATGGAAGGAGAGAATTCTTCTCCATTTAGGGTGGATGAATATTGATTATACTATTACAAAAAACGAACCATCTAAAATTGTTGATGCCAGCACTGCAGCAGACATTGTATTTTATGAAAAATGGGAGCGATCTAATCGCCTCATAAAGAATAATTTTTTTGCTGATATACGTGGTTCTGTCGATCAGCATGACAAGGTCCAGGACTTGATAAAGGCCATTGATAATCATTTCATCACTTTACATAAGGCACTGGCAAGCACCATTATAATGAAGTTCTCATCCTTAAGGCTCATCAGTGTGAAAGGTGTGCACGAGCACATTATGCAAATAAGAGACGTTACGGCTCAACTAAAGAAACTCGAGGTTGAGATGTCTGAATCCTTCATTGTACGCCACATCTTGATTAGTCTTCCACAAGAGTACGGATCTTTCAAAATCTCGTACAGCACACATAAAGATAAATTGTGAATTAATGACTATGTGTGTTCAAGAAGAAGGGAGACTAATAATGGAGCAAGGTGAAAGTGTAATGCTTACTACTACTCGTGGGAAGGGGAAGACTCAAGCTAACTAGAAGGGGAAAGGTAAGATACCACCTAAGCTGATATCAAGAAAGAGGGTAAGTGTTACTTCTGCAAAAAGAAGGGACACGTTGAGAAAGATTGCACAGAATTCAAGAAATGACTTAAGGATAAAGGTAATTCAACCTCATTTGTTTGTTATGAATTTGATATGGTTGATATAAATATTAACACTTAGTGGATTGACTCTAAATCTACAATTTATATTGCAAATTCCTTGCAAAGTATACAAAACCTAAGGAAGCCAGTGGGAAGTGGGCACAATATCTTATATGAAAACAAGATGGGCTCACATGTGGAGACTATAAGAACATGCATTTTAACTTTAAGTAGTGGCTTTTTTTTGAAATTAGATATGACCTTTTATGTTCTAAGTTTTTCATGAAACTCGATTTCTATTTTTAGATTTATACCTTGGGATATTCCTTCAATTTTTCAAACACATCATTTAGTTTAATATATAATTGTGATTGTGTTGGGGATAGTATTTTGTCTAATGGTCTTTATCGTATTAATTTATAAAACAATATCACTTATAGTTCAATGCATGTTCGCACGACACTAGACGGTGTAATATTAACAAAGACTCCTCTATGTTATGGCTCTATAGATAAAATTAAGAGATTAGTGAAGATAGGGTACTTAACACTCTATATTTCACTAATTTTGACGCGAGTGTGGACTGCATTAAGTTAGAGCAAACCAACAAATCCAAGAAAAGTACTGTTCACGAAATAATTCTTTCGATTTAAAATTACCGCAAGTGTATGGTTCGTAACAAGTAATAAAGTGGATTTTTAAAAGTACGAATATCGTCCCTCAGAGATTGAGTAGTTCAATTCTATTTAATCTAGCCTTAACCGAATCTAATTGAGTGAAAATGTGATCTAAGTGTAAAAAGCCCTAATTTCAACTAAAAACCCTAATTTCAAAACCCTAATTTCAATTGAAAACCCTAATTTCTCAATTAGAAACCCTAATTTCGAAATTTCTCTAATTAAACGACTTAAACACTCAAATAAATGAAATTAAGCAAGTTTAAAAGCTAATTTATTAAAATGAATCAAATTAAAGTCACTAGAATCACGAATCCCCAATTGAAGTTATAAAAACCCTAATTTCATGAAATTAATGATTCGATGAAAATTTGCCAATTCAATGTTCCTAATTCTATCCAATATACTCTCTCGATATATATTAGACCTATTCTTGCACACCACCAGCCTATATCTCTATGGATGATGCAAACATACAAGAATGCATGTAGTTTTATGAACAATTTAAGAATTACATAAAGAATAGGGGTATATCTCTATCCCCTATCGGACCCTATGTTAATTTACACCTTATCGAACCTATTACACTTCTCTCGAATGTAAGAAACAAGTCATCAATACTCACACAATCATTGGCCACTAATTGCGGAAGAAAATTAATGCATGTAAATCAATCAAATTGTCCAACGAATCTTTATATCAAGTTCATGAAATATAGAATTAAAATAACAAACAACGGTTCATCGATCACCTAGTAATTAAAACCCTAGCCTAGAATATTCATAATTACAGAAAATAAAACGAAATTAATGAATAGAAAGAAGAACACCCGTATGAAAGTTCTTCAAATCTGAAATCTTGAATAAAACCTTGAAAATCCTTGTGAAATCCGCTTCAAGTTCGTGTTCCTTGCCTCGAAAAGCTGTATTCTTCTTCTCCTTGGACGTTCTACCCTATTTCTGATGAATTTTGACTTTTATATGATGTCCACACGGAGCCCCGAAAGAGTTTCAATTAAAAACGGGATTTCAGAATTTTTTATCGCACTTAAAGCCATGCGGCCGCATGGTGTTAAACCATGCGATCGCATGGTTCAATTTTTCAGCTTATTTGGATCCCTGCAATACCCTGTGCGGTCGCAAGGAATTATAACCATGTGGCCGCATGGTTATAAAATTTTTCCTCCGGACAGTTTTCAGTATTTTGGTCATAACTTTTTCTCCCAATCTCCGATTGAAGTGATTCAAAGTGTATTGGGAAGAAAGCTCAAAGATGTACACTTTTGATAGAAATAGGCTTCCTCAAATTCTGATGTTTACTATGCCAAAAATGGATCTCAAGTAGAGACTCAAAATCACGAGCATAATTTTTTCGCCTGAAATTTGATACTTGATAATACTTCGACCATATTTCACCTCTTGACTCCTTTCCTCATCCGATTGAACTTTAACACTCTTGAATCTTCATTCCATTTCCCGTCTCATCTATGGATTATCTGCAACTTGGTCCTCGAACTATCGCTTTGTTCCGTTTTGGTCATTTTTCGGCTCTTTTCTTCTGAATTCCGTCTTTTCCATAGAAACACCTACATAGCATGAATTTAACAAGATTAGGTTATAATTCAACTACTTTGTCCATGTTTAAGTCATGTTTGTGAGTTAAATAAGTGTGTAAAAACACACTTATCAAATCCCCCAAACTTAAATTATTGTTTGTCCTCAAACAATGTAGTGACTTAATGCTAAACAAACATGGCTTAATAGTTTGCCGTGTCTCAGGATTGGACTTAGTAATAATAATAGAAACAATATCAAGAGTGCGAGAATTGAATCAACCTTTACTCATCAGATGCAATACTCAACGTGTGTGTATGAACTCATGCCAACATATCAAGCTTATGATTAGTATATCCCAGACCCATAGTGGTCAAATTTATCCTTACGTCACTCGAGAGATACACAATCCCCAAATGTATTATTTTCACACAATTTCTCCGGGGTGTATTCTAAAATTAGGAGTTTAAACAATTCTAATCCTTACCCTCTCTTAGTTTGGATAGATTTTACCATTACAAGTTCACATATCAACAAGTAGAGACTCTCCTTATTTTTGATTGCTTCAACCTTTAGGATTAAACTAACCTACTTGCTTCACATTGAGGTTATAGTTCTATCAACCAGATGTCCAACGAGGGCTTTTATTTTTTCATTTTTTTATTTTTTTTATTTATTATTTTGTGTGTGTGTGTGTGTGTGTGTGTGTCATCTTCTCATTTACTTTCTATATAACTCATGTAACGAGCTTTAGGCGATGACTCCCAAACCAGTTGGCTTTAGGGCACCGGGTTTTAAACCCTTACAGTCTTATTCACTCGAGTTATAAAGGCTCGACAAGATGACTTTTTATCAACTCTCATTTTTTCTTGCTTTTTATATGACCCATGTAACGAGCTTTAGGCCGATGACTCCCAAACCAGTTGGCTTTAGGGCATCAGGTTTTAAACCCTTACAGACTTACTTGCTCGAGTTATAAAGGCTTTTTGAGAGAAGTGATAATTTTCCAGTTTTTACTTTATGCCCCTCTTTGTTTTTCTAGACATTTGACTTCTAAAATCGTCCTCACTTAAAGCTTTCACCTATTTCTCACCTTTCGGGTTTAAACAATCCACACATTATAATTTCATGCACGGAGCCCCCACTTATCTCCATGTTTTTCCTACAATGGCTCAATCATCTCCAAACTATCTTAAAGTGATATTGCGAGTTAATATTATAGAGGGTTATTCTAGGTTTCTCCTAATTTATTCTAAAATTCCAATCAATAACTTAACACATGACATGAGTGGCGTGCAAAAGAGTGTCAAGCAATGCATCAACAAGTATTAGCAAATTACATTCTGCACTAAATCCACAGTTTCTAGCTTATACATGTCCAATAATCACATCATAGCCGACAAGGCTACCAAACCCACACAAGCATGTAAATGTTCATAAAGATTCACTTATCAAGCATGCATCATGCAAAAATTTGTCAAACTTAACGATGGATTGTGAATATGCAAAATAATTACATGCCGAATATTTGTTTGAAATTATGCTACCATCCCCCAAACTTATACAATACATTGTCCTCAATGTAAAATATAAAGTTAAAATGGCAAAATTTAAAACATGGACACAAGTTGGCAATTAAGAGATTAACAAAACTCCCCTGATCAATGCAGTGGTTGTGGTGTGAAGCTGGGACCTGCAGCATCATCTTCAGGAGGAGGTGGGAAACGAGATAGGACTTGTCTCAGCAACTCGGACTGCTGTGCTTGCTCGGCCTGAATGGCTTGAAGAGTACTTTCCATATTTCCCAAGCGATCCCAAGTCTTGTTTACACGCCACTGTATGCCATCCATTCTCCCAGCGTACATGTTCAACCTACCGTTCATAGTCTCCACTTCCCTTCTCGCATCTATGGCTTCATTCAAAGCACCTCTTGTGTAGTCTCGGGAGGAGTAGAGGTCTCTCTGCACTTTTTCAACTGTGGTGGTCATTGTCTCGAACCTCTGCTGGAGATTTTGTATGTCTTTGCTAGTTTCAGTGGCTGTGGCAAATATCTGTCGAAGTAGCTGCGAATCCATCTCAACTGGTTGTGGCCAGGCTTGTGATAAGGGTAAATATTCAGCAGCTTGTCCTTCTTCCTGCGCATTTTATCTTTGCTGCTCAAGTCTTTCTTGTTCTCTCTTCCTTACCCTAGCTCGTTCCTGAGCTTCAAATGTGGTGAGCTATATCAATGGGCTTGATTTCTCAGACATCTCCCCTGCCTCAACTGTAACACCGGCAGCAAGACATATCCTGCTAATCAAACTAGGGAAAATCATCGAAGACCGCCTATCTTCCCAGGTTCCCAAATTGTGTATCTGGTCAAAAATAAGAGTAGCCAAATCAACTTTGCATCCCCTGACTAAATGATATATGAACCCGACAGTTTGATCCGTGAAAGTTGTCCGATGTGATGTGGGTTCGATGTTATGGCACATGAAGACCCCAAGGATGGCTATGGAGGGAGTAAGCTCAATTTGATGCCACTCTGCAGTGGGTAGGGGCTAAGCATTCTCTCTTCCCAAGAGAACCTCCGCCACTTCATTCCAGTTGAACTGAGCGAGAATCGGGACCACATTGTCCAAATTAAGATTGTAGAAGTCATGAATGACGGCTAGGGAGAACATTATCCACTTACCTCGCACCCATGTCTGGTGTAAGTGTTCAGAACCCAGAGTCTCAATTTCACTATTGAAATTTGCATAAAATTCACTGACTAAACTTTCATAAACCGGGTGTGTCTTTTCTACAATCTTCTCCCATCCACAAATTTGTATCAGATTTGGTAACTCAAAACCATGAAAATCCTCTAACCGGACCTGTCTCTCTGGTATCATGCCCCAATGGCGTATTATGTTCTCATATCGAGCTAACATTTCAGCATCATAGAATCTTCGCACACCTCCTACTAGCTCTCTGGTGCGGGTTGTGCCGGAGGAGGAACCAACCTTTTCTTTACCTTTTGATGTTTTCTTCGGCGGCATCCTACACAAATAAGGAACGAAGTGTATCAAGTTCGTGAAATAAGGAAACAACGAAGAATATCAATGTCAAGCACAAATCCCCCAAACTTTCTTCAAAATATGTGCAATATTCAACGCATGGAAGTCAATGTAGCATCAATATTGCATTAATGAGAAAAACTCAAAATTATGACTCTACATGCATTTTTTGAAAATTCTACCCATGATCAAGTGACCAACTTTAGCCCCGAGCATCATCGAGAAATTTTGAAATTTTCCCGGACAAGGTCCGGGCATATGAAAGTACTCATTTTAGTCTAGCATATATCCAAATTTCACTACCATCGGAGGTCGTTTGGTTAGGAAAATACATGGATGAAGTTAGTGACGTGAGTTGACATGGCTTAGCAATTTATGTGGTTATGTGCACATATATGTGAGGTTAACGTTTTCCAATGAAATTCCATGAGATTCTTCATCTAGTATGCCTGACATTAACAATGTAAATCAACACACAAATGAAAAGTTCAAAATTTAGAATCATATGCCTCATTGACATTTAATCGAACACCTTGTGTGCATTGGAAATTTCCTTCACTTTGCTTTTCATTTACACTTAGGGCTAGTCCACAATTCACAATGCAATCACAATTTAAAATTTACCCAATTCGAAAATGGCAATACATCAAAGAAAAGCTTAATACTTTGCATAGAAAGTAAATTTCTTACCTTGGAGATGAACTTGGAGAGAATGCTTCAAAATTTGCTTGATATCAATTGCAATGACAAGTTAAATGTGGTTCTAGTGTGAAGATTTGATGTTTAGTGAATGATTTTGATCTTTGGAATTGTGGGGAAAATATACGTTTGTGTTTGGGGGGGGGGAAGGAAGATGAAAAAACTGGGGTTGTTTCTCAAGTGACGGGTTAATAACCCGTCACTTTTTCACCATGCGGCCGCATGGTGTAACTGGGAATGCCCAACCCAGTTTCGGTTCGGGTCCATGCGGCCGCATGGACAAAAATCCAAAAATTTTTTTAACTTATAATTTTAACCCCTAACACACCATGAATTTAAAAAAAAATCCTCCTACATTGCTTTTCAAATTCAAAATTGACTCGACTCTACATATTCGAAATTTTTTTTTTATAAACATCTTTAAAAATAAAATTAACGACTTTGAACCCCGAAATTCTTAACTTCACACTCAAACACCCAAAACATTATCTTTAACCTCGACTCATGCAACTATAAACGTGTAGTGCCTAGACTATTATGCGTGAATGATCGATGACCTAATAAAACATACGAAATGTAAACAAATTCCAAAATAAATGCAATAAAATAAATTGAAGGATACAGTGGGTTGCCTCCCACCCAGCGCTAGTTTATAGTCGATAGCTCGACTTTCCTGCATCTTCTTCATGTTGGGTTATTAAGTTGCACAGTGGACTTCTGCTTAGGGAAATTATAGCCCCAATAGTGTTTCAGTCGTTGCCCATTGACGACGAAAGTACCTTTGGTCTCGTGACTTACTTCAATAGCCCCATATTGCATCACCTTAGTTATGGTATAGGGACCCGACCACCTTGTTCTTAGCTTTCCTGGGAAGAGTTTGAGTCTAGAATTGTACAATAACACTTTCTGGCCAACTTCAAACTCTCGCCTCTGAATGTTTAAATCATGCCATCTTTTGGTGCGCTCCTTGATCAACTTTGAGTTCTCATAAGCTTCCATTCTCATCTCATCCAATTCATTAAGTTGCAGCAGTCGTTTTTCACCAGCAGCCTTGAGATCCATATTCAACTGTTTCATAGCCCAATATGCTCGATGCTCCAACTCCAATGGGAGATGACACGCTTTCCCAAAACCAGGCGGTATGGAGACATTCCTATTGGTGTCTTAAATGCTGTTCTGTAAGCCCACAGTGCATCGTCAAGCTTCTTAGACCAATCTTTTCGGGATGAGTTCACTGTAACTTCCAGTATTCTCTTTAACTGCCTGTTCGAAACTTCAACTTGCCCATTGGTTTGTGGATGATATGGAATTGCTACTTTATGTTTCACCCCATATTTGTTCAACAGCTGCTCTAATTGACGATTTATGAAGTGTTTGCCTCCATCACTTATTATTGCCCTTAGTGTACCATATCTTGTAAATATGTACTTCTTCAAGAACTCTATCACCACTTTCGCATCGTTAGTAGGCAATGCAACAGCTTCCACCTACTTAGAGACATAGTCAACGGCCACCAACATATATTGATTTGAGTACGATGGGGGGAAATGTCCCATGAAGTCTATTCCCCATACATCAAATATTTCAACCTCCAAGATGTAATTTAGTGGCATCTCATTTCTTCTTGAGATATTTCCGGTTCGTTGACATTTATCGCATCTCTTCACATACTCAAATGTGTCTATGAATAAAGTAGGCCAATAGAAACCCGACTGTAGTATCTTTGCAGCAGTCTTTGAAGCTCCAAAATGCCCAGCATATGCAGAAGAGTGACAATATTCTAGAATCTCAGGTACTTCATCTTCAGGAATACATCTTTTGATTATCTGATCTGCACCTCTTCTGTAGAGAATGGGATCCTCCCAAAAGTAATACTTCAGCTCTGCGAAAAACTTCTTTCTTTGATGGCTAGAATAGTCTGGTGGCGGGATGGACTTAGCAAGGTAGTTAACGATATCAGCGTACCATGGGACTATTTCTACTCCAAAAATTTGCTCATCTGGAAAGATTTCATTGATGTCCACTGACATCTCAGGTTCATCCCGTTCCAATCTTGATAGGTGGTCGGCTACCACATTTTTACTGCCCTTCTTATCCTTGATCTCAATATCGAACTCTTGCAACAACAATATCCAACGGATCAATCTCGGCTTAGCATCCTTCTTTGTCATAAGATACTTCAGAGCGGCATGATCTGTGTAGACGATAACCTTAGACCCAACAAGATACGATCTGAACTTGTCAAATGCATAAACTACAGCTAGCAATTCCTTCTCGGTCGTAGCATAGTTGATTTGGGCGTCATTCAAAGTTCTACTTGCATAGTATATCACATGAAAGATTTTATTCTTTCTTTGTCCCAATACCGCACCAACTGCATGATCACTCGCATCGCACATTAGCTCAAAGGGCAAATCCCAATCAGGTGACACAATCACAGGCGCTGTTGTGAGTTTTTCCTTCAGAGTATTGAAAGCTAACAAACATTCCTCATCAAACTCAAAAGTTACCTCTTTCATTAGCAAGTTGCACAGAGGCTTGGTGATTTTGGAAAAGTCCTTTATAAACCTCCTGTAAAATCCTGCATGACTAAGGAAGCTTCGAACTCCTTTTACTGATATAGGTGGTGGTAGTTTCTCAATAACCTGAATTTTTGCCTTATCCACCTCTATCCCCTTTGCCGATACTCTATGTCCCAAGACTATTCCCTCTTGAACCATGAAATGACATTTCTCCCAGTTCAATACTAAGTTCGTTTCTCTGCATCTTTGCAAAACCAAATTTAAGTGATCCAAGCACTCATCAAATGAGGTCCCAAAGACCGAGAAGTCATTTATAAATATTTCAATGAATTTCTCTACCATATCTGAGAATATTGCCATCATGCATCTCTGAAATGTGGCAGGAGCGTTGCAAAGTCCAAATGGCATTCTTCGGTATGCAAAGGTACCATAGGGGCATGTGAAGGTGGTCTTCTCTTGATCATCTGGTGCCACTGGTATCTGATTATAACCCGGATACCCATCCAGAAAGCAGTAGTAGGAATGGCCTGCCAATCTCTCCAACATCTGATCTATAAACGAAAGAGGGAAATGATCTTTCCTTGTAGCGGTATTTAGTTTGCGGTAATCAATGCAAACTCTCCACCCTGTTACCGTCCTTGTCGGAATCAACTCATTCTTTTCATTCTGAACCACTGTAATTCCTCATTTCTTGGGCACAACTTGCACTGGACTAGTCCATTTACTATCTAATATAGGGTAGATTATTCCAGCATCCAGAAGTTTGATCACCTCAGCTCTTACTACCTCCTTCATGTTTGGGTTTAGCCTTCTTTGACTTTCAACTGTTGGTCAAAAATTCTCCTCCATGAGAATTTTATGCATACATAAGGAAGGGCTGATCCCTTTGATATCAGCTATGGTCCACCCAATTGCTTGCTTGTTATCTCGAAGCACCCTAAGCAATTTTTCCTCCTCCACTTCACTAACCATGTTCGAAATTATCACTGGAAGTGTATTGGACTTCCCCAAATATGCATATCTTAAGTGTGGGGGCAGCTGCTTAAGTTCCAACTTTGGTGGCTTCAGAATAGATGGCTGTGATTTCTCTGGCCCTGTCCCAAGCTCCTCAAAGTATCGTTTCCGCGTGTAAGGTGGGTTGGACTCCAAAAGTCTTGCACGCATTTCTATGTCTTCAGAATCAGAATTCGTGGATTTAGAATATGCAATGTAGGCTTCCAATGCATCTGATGGATTCTGCAGTGTAAATGACTCTTCAATCATTTTATCAATCATGTCAACCCTGAAACATCTGTCAGTCTCTATTGGCAGTTTCATGGCCTTGAAGACATTGAACGAAACCTGTTCTTCTCCCAATCTCAATATCAACTGCCCATTCTGAACGTCGATCAAAGCTCTGCCTGTGGCTAAGAATGGTCTGCCCAGTATTAAAGGAACATCTTTATCTTCTTCCATATCCAGAATCAGAAAGTCTGCTGGGAATATGAACTTCTCCACTTTAACCAACACGTCTTCAATTATTCCTCGTGGATGTGTTAATGATCTGTCAGCCAGCTGTAAGGTCACGGTGGTAGCTTTAGCTTCTCCCAATCCTAATTTCCTGAAAACAGACAATGGCATTAAGTTAATACTTGCTCCAAGATCACATAAAGCTTTATCAAAATAAAATTCACCAATGGTACAAGGGACAGTGAAACTCCCTGGATCTTTCAATTTTGGTGGGAGCTTTCTCTGAATTCTGGCACTGCACTCCTCTGTTAGCATAACTGTCTTATGATCTCCTAGCTTCCTTTTGTTTGACAGGATGTCTTTCAAGAATTTTGCATAGCTAGGCATCTGAACTAGTGTTTCAGCGAATGGGATGTTGATATGGAGCTTCTTGAAGACCTCGAGAAACTTCTTGTATTACTGTTCCATCTTTTGCTTCTTCAGCCTCTGTGGGAACGGTATGGGTGGCTCATAGGGGTTCACAACTACAGTTTCTTTATCCCTTGAGTTTCCTTTATTTGCTCTCGGTGTTGGCTCTTCTATCTGTTCTTCTTGTTCCAAATTCTCTTTTACTTCAAGAGACACATCTTCTCTGTTTGTCATGGGATTATTCACTTGTCTCTCAGGCAATTCTACCCCACTTCTCGTTGTTATAGCCTTTGCATGCTCTTTCGGATTGACTTCTGTGCTACTTGGTAGGCTGCCTGGTGCTCTACCTGTTAATGCAACTGCCATCTGTCCCATCTGAATTTCCAAATTCTTAATGGCTGCATTCTGGTCTTGAAGTGTGGCTTCTGTCTTCTTCATGAATTGGTTGTTCGCCTCCATATATTGGTTGGTCTGTTCCATGAATTTGCCGAACATTTCTTCCAATTGAGGCTTCTTCTCTTGTTGTTGGTATTGCCCTTGTGGCCTGTTCTGATTTTGGTTGCTCCAAGAAAAGTTGGGGTGCTTTTTCCAGCTTGGATTGAAGGTCTCTCCATACATATTATTCTGCTGACGTTGTCCCCCATTGAGCAAAATCTGCTTGCTCTTTTCCTTGTGTCAAAATTGGACATTTTGCTGTCACATGCTCAACTCCACATTCTTTACAATTTGCCTTCTTTGGCTGCGCTGTATTAGCTGACTGGGTAATATTTTCCGCCTTGTGAAATAAGGAGTCAATCTTGGCAGATAACGCTGAATACACATCCACTTCATAAACTCCTGGTGTCTTCTTTGGTACTGCTCGTTCCATGGTCCAGATTGCTGAGGTTGTAGTCATTGTCTCATATAACTTCAATGCTTCATCAATTGTTTTTGTGGACAATGACCCATTAGCTGAAGAGTTGACCATGCTCTTGAAAGCTGGAAGTAGCCCTGCATAGAAATATTGGACCTGAAGTCCCTTGCTAATCCCGTGGTGCGAACACTTCCTTAGTAGATTTTTGAATATGTTCCAAGCCTCATCAAAATTTTCAGATTCACCTTGCCTAAAGATAGATATGTCGTGCTTTAGCTTTGCAATCTTGGCCGGTGGGAAGAACTTAGTACAGAACTTCTGAGCTAGGTCATTCCAAGTAGTAATGCTGGCTATCGGCTGAGAATCAAGCCATTCAATCGCTTTGTCCCGCAAAGTATGTGGAAACAGTCTTAATCTTATGGCGTCGTCAGAGATTCCTTGATATCTGAAGTGTTGGCACATCTCTAAGAAGCGCGGGACATGCGTGTGTGGGTTCTCTTCAACTCTTCCATAAAACTGATGTCCGTTCTGGAACAGTTGTATTACATTTGTCTTCAACTGAAAATTTGGCTGCCCGAACGGTGGATACACAATACTGGACTGGCTTTGAATGATTTGAGGGGTCATGAACTCTCCAACGAGCATGCTTCCTTCATCTTATTCCCCTCTTCCATTGGCTTGTACAACATGATTGTGTTGTACATTCTCCATCTGATTTCTCGCTGCTCTGTTTTCTCTTTGCCTTCTTCTAAAGCTTCGTTCGATCTCTGGGTCGGCTGGGAGTAGATCTCCTTCAGCAGATCTTGGCATGCACTTCTGTAATAGGATTCAATTTAAAGACTTAATTAACTAAAATATGCACTTATGTAATAAAATTAAATAACAGTAAAATAAAATGAACTAAAATAGATTAAAAAAAAAATCCGAATTAGTGCTAAATTGAATAAAATTAAACGAATACTCAATCCCCGGCAACGGCGCCAAAAACTTGTTCACGAAATAATTCTTTCGATTTAAAATTATCGCAAGTGTACGGTTCGTAACAAGTAATAAAGTGGATTTTTAAAAGTCCGAATATCGTCCCTCAGAGATTGAGTAGTTCAATTCTATTTAATCTAGCCTTATCCGAATCTAATTGAGTGAAAATGTGATCTAAGTGCAAAAAGCCCTAATTTCAACTAAAAACCCTAATTTCAAAACCCTAATTTCAATTGAAAACCCTAATTTCTCAATTAGAAACCCTAATTTCGAAATTTCTCTAATTAAACGACTTAAACACTCAAGTAAATGAAATTAAGCAAGTTTAAAAGCTAATTTATTAAAATGAATCAAATTAAAGTCACTAGGATCACGAATCCCCAATTGAAGTTATAAAAACCCTAATTTCATGAAATTAATGATTCGATGAAAATTTGCCAATTCAATGTTCATAATTCTATCCAATATACTCTCTCGATATATATTAGACCTATTCTTGCACACCACCAGCCTATATCTCTATGGATGATGCAAACATACAAGAATGCATGTAGTTTTATGAACAATTTAAGAATTACATAAAGTATAGGGGTATATCTCTATCCCCTATCGGACCCTATGTTATTTTACACCTTATCGAACCTATTCCACTTCTCTCGAATGTAAGAAACAAGTCATCAATACTCACACAATCATTGGCCACTAATTGCGTAAGAAAATTAATGCATGTAAATCAATCAAATTGTCCAACGAATCTTTATATCAAGTTCATGAAATATAGAATTAAAATAACAAACAACGGTTCATCGATCACCTAGTAATTAAAACCCTAGCCTAGAATATTCATAATTACAGAAAATAAAACGAAATTAATGAATAGAAAGAAGAACACCCGTATGAAAGTTTTTCAAATCTGAAATCTTGAATAAAACCTTGAAAATCCTCTTGAATCCTTGTGAAATCCACTTCAAGTTCATATTTCTTGCCTCCAAAAGTTGTATTCTTCTTCTCCTTGGACGTTCTACCCTATTTCTGATGAATTTTGGCTTTTATATGATGTCCACACGGAGCCCCGAAAGAGTTTCAATTAAAAACGGGATTTCAGAATTTTTTATCGCACTTAAAGTCATGCGGTCACATGGTTCAATTTTTCAGCTCATTTGGATCCCTGCAATACCCTGTGCAGTTGCAAGGAATTATAACCATGCGGCCGCATGTTTATAAAATTTTTCCTCCAGACAGCTTTCAGTATTTTGCTCATAACTTTTTCTCCCGATCTCCGATTGAAGTGATTCAAAGTGCATTGGGAAGAAAACTAAAAGATGTACACTTTTGATGGAAAAGGCTTCCTCAAATTCTGATGTTTACTATGCCAAAAATGGATCTCAAGCAGAGACTCAAAATCACGAGCATAACTTTTTCGCCTGAAATTTGATACTTGATAATACTTCGACCATATTTCACCTCTTGACTCCTTTCCTCATTCGATTGAACTTTAACATTCTTGAATCTTCATTCCATTTCCCGTCTCATCTATGGATTATCTGCAACTTGGTCCTCGAATTATCGCTTTGTTCCGTTTTGGTCCTTTTTCGGCTCTTTTCTTCTGAATTCCATCTTTTCCATAAAAACACCTACATAGCATGAATTTAACAAGATTAGGTCATAATTCAACTACTTTGTCCATGTTTAAGTTATGTTTGTGAACTAAATAAGTGTGTAAAAACACACTTATCAAGTACCAACAGGATTTCGGACATATTAAAAATTATACATGCTGATATATGTAGCCAGATATGGACTCACATGGTCAGAAATATTTTTTCACCTTTATTGATGATTACTTACGATATATGTAATTCTACTTGTTTCATAATAAGAATGAAGCATTAGACGACGCCTTCAAAACTTTTAAAGCTATAGTAGAGAAACAATACGAGAAGTAGATTAAGGTCCTAAGATCGGATAAATGTGGAGAATATTATAGTAGATACACATATGATGGGCAAGCACCTGGTCCATTCGCTAAGTTTCTTTAAGATCATAGATCACGGGATAGTCGCCAAATACACCATGCTTGTTTCACCAGACTAAAATGGTATAGCAGAAAGAATAAATATAACATTATTGGACATGGCGTGAAGCATGCTTAGTAGCTCCAATCTTCCTAAATCCTTGTGGACTGAAGAACTTAAAACGATAATTTATATATTGAATCGAGTTCCAACTAAGGCCTTCCCATAGACACCATTTGAATTATTGAAAGGTTGAAAACCAAGTTTGCGATATATACACATTTGAGGATGTCCGTCTGAAGTGAGGATTTATAATCTACAAGAGAAGAAGCTGGTCCCAAAGACCATTGGTGAGTATTTCAATGGATATGCCGAAAGATCTAAAGGGTACAGATTTTACTGTCTATCTCACAACCCTAAGATTGTGGAATCATAAGTTTCTTGAGAATGACATGATAAGTGAAAATAATCAAACTAGGAACAAAGTTCAAATCATGATCATTTAGAATCTCAACTTTCCACCTCAGGTGATAGATTAGTCATAGTTCACAGCACTCTTCTATTACAAATAGATGTCAAACAACCAATCATTGAAATTCCACAAGCTACTGACAACGTTCAAGTATATCGAGTAATTCGGGAATATCATAACCTCCTGAATAAATAGTTAAACCACAAGCTTCTCTAGAAGATGATGATACAACATTAAGAAGATCTAATAGAACAAAAATGTCAAAATTCCTAGCAATTATGAAGTGTACCTACAAGGACCTGACTATAGTATTGGAGCCGAAAATAATCCCGAACCATTTTCATAGGCCATGAGTTATAAAGAGTCAGAATTATGGTACAATGCCATGAAGGAATAAATGAGTTCCATAAAGAGTAATGGAGTCTGGGATCTTGTTGAATTGCCTAATGGTGCCAAAGTTATTGGCTGTAAATGGGTATTTAAGACTAAGAAAGATTGGTTAGGCAATATTGAGATATACAAAACGAGATTCGTTGCTATGGGACTCATTCAAAAGGAGGGAATGGATTACACGAAGATCTTCTCTCCACCATCTAAGAAAGATTCTCTACGTATTATTTTGGCATTAGTAGCCCATTTTGACCTTGAGCTACGATACATGGTTGTGAAAATAGCATTTCTCAATAGAGATTTAGAGGATGAAGTTTATATGAAACAACATAAAGGATTTCCCTCTAATGATGGTGAGCACTTGATATGTAAGCTTAAGAAGTCTATATATGGTCTAAAACAAGTATTCCATCAATGGTGTTTAAAATCTCATGGAATAATTTCTTCATTTGGATTTGTTGAGAATTTCATGGATCAATGTATATACCAGAAAGTTAGTGGGAATAAGATTTTTTTTCTGTTTTGTACGCAGATAATATTTTACTTGCAACCAATGATAAGAGTTTGTTGCATGAGGTGAAACAGTTCATATCTAAACATTTTGATATGAAAGATATGGGTGTAGCATCTTATGTCATTAGCATTAAGGTTCATAGAGATAGATTATAAGGAATCTTAGGCCTGTTGCTGGAAACCTATATCAACAAAATTTTATAGAGATTTCGAATGAAAGATTTTCACCAAGTGTAGTTCCCATTGTGAAGGGTGATAGGTTCAATTTGAAACAATGCCCAAAAAATGATCTAGAAAGAGAACAAATGAAGAACATTCTATGTGAGCCTGATGCATGTTCAACTATGCATAAGGCCTAACATTGCATTTGCTATAGGAATGTTAGGACGATGTTAAAGTAATCTAGGTATGGACAATTAGAGAGCAACAAAGAAAGTAATGAGGTACCTTTAAGGAGCCAAAAATTACATGCTTATGTATAAACGGCCCGATAATCTGAAAATGATTAGATACTCAAATTCGAACTTTTTCGGATGTGTTGATTCATGAAAATGTGTCAGGTTATATTTTTATGATGGTCGGTGGAGCTGTATCATGGAAGAGTGCCAAGAAAACCTTGACTACAACTTTTGTTATGGAAGTCCAGTTCGTTTCTTGTTTTGAGACTTCTTCACATGGTGCATGGATCAAGAGTTTCAATATGGGTTTAGAATTATGAATTCTATTTCTGTGCCATTGAGAATTTTGTGTGATAATTCGACTACTATCTTTATGGCTTAGAACAATAAAAATGATAGTCAACATAAATATATTGACATTAAATGTTTAGCCATAAGGCAACGTACTAAAAAAGAAAGTGGTCATTGAACACATAAAGTACTGAATTGACGATCCCTGATCCTTTGACTAAAGGCATGCCACCATTGAAATTCAAGAATAATGTAGAGAAAACGGGACTTGTTTCCACTATGTAATGGTATATACAAATTTTGTATAAAACTCTTATTTATAGTGATATTTTCTCATATTCATGTGGGTCTTAATTTATTTGAGAAATATATCTTTGTAGGACCAAGAATAAGACATAGTTTTTCATTAAGTATTGTTACCATATGAAAAATAATTCTTGGGGAACTAAATGCACCATAATACATGGAAGATTATACTCATTGTTAGAGGACTCATTGCCATGATTCATGTGTTTGTTTCTTAAGAAGGACAATCAAAGGAATTAAGTTGAGACATTAGGTTAAATGTATGGACCAAGTGAGAGAATGCAATAGATTCATTTCTTCCCATTTCAGTTTCTTCATGGACAATTGATGGTCCAACATTCGCTCTTCAAATTCAACATTTTCAATTTAGCATTCATGGAATTCAATTCCACCATCAATTAGAATGTAACTTAAGCCATAACTTGATGGACGTTTTGGCTATATATAGATGGATTTGATCCCAAAGCTCGACACCGAAAACACAAGATATACCATCAATTTAGTGTGTTTAGAGCTTAGAATTGCCGTTAACTAGAACAAAAGGAAGAGCTATGGAACAATACCAATGGCCAGAGGTATAAACTTGATTTGTGGGCATTCAATTTTCTAAATCTATTTTTCGCCTTATGTTGTTTTGGATCGATTTTTAGTCGAACATGTAATAGTCCTTTAGCGAAATACTTGTAGGGAGAAGTATGTGGTTGTAATACTTTGGGTGAGTGAGCCTCTACTTTATTTTTTGAGTTTTTAGCTACTTATAGGGTGTATAGATAAGAAAATATAGACATACCTTCCTTTTTAGCTTTATGCACTATACCAATGGAGGAAAAGCTGAAAGTTGACATAGATGCAGCTGTAAAAGATGGTGGCTAGAAAGATGGAGTTAGGGTGATTGTTCGGGATCATGTTGGGACTGTAGTAGCAGCTAGGGAATGGGCAATAGAGTGGTACAAAAAAATTGTTGAGGCGTTTGCATCGTGAAAGTGATTATTTTTGCCAAAGATCGTGTGGTCCTCAATACTACTGGAAAGTATGGTTTCAATATTTTTCATATGTAATCCTCCGTATAGACGTTGTGAGAGGTGGATAGTGCTTCAATAGTTCGACTATGTAGAAAAATCTAGATTATGATAACATATTCAATTTACTAATTGTAAAACGGTAAAATACATGAGAATCTCCTCCCTTCTTTCACTCTGTCATGGAGAGTAACTAATGCAATATTAAAGGATATATCATTTTATTTACTTTCTAATTTTTATTTGTATTTTAGGAAACATTATTAGGGTTTGATTCAATTACTTTTTTAGATATTCTTACTTAAATTAGGGTCTTTTGAAATCCTATATAAAGGGGCTTATACAATATAATTCAAACAACCTTTGATTAAGAAATAAATTGAATTTCTTTCCCAATTTCTTTATTCTTCTCCCACTCATCTTCCTTCTTTTTCCCTCATTTCTCTTCTTCTCTCTCCTTTTCCATTCTCCTACAATTATCTATTGCTTCCGACATCAATTTGATATTAGAACTCAATTCGTTTCCTTTGGCCAACACTCCATCCACCACCATAATAAATCACCATAAGATTGTCCCAACAGCCTTGAGCATCTAAAGACAGCCCTAACCACTCAAATTTTAGCTTCAATTAGCAGTCAAAAAAGTTACTGTTCATGTGTACTATACACAAGGGTACTATTCACAATCGAAAATTCGGTCTTAGATTTTTTTTCATTAGTTCCCAAAAAAAGGTTATGTTTTCCTAAAAATCTCATCTACAAAAAAATAATCTAAACGTAAACCATTCCATATTTACCTTTTCCCAAACATATCCCATGTATTTTACACAAACCTATAAAACCTACAACCCACATACCTACGCTCACAAATAATATATTTGATATCCTATTAAGCCTTGGCCTATATATTCCAAAAGCCACTCACCCAACCTCCCATATGCTTGAGCCCACTTATGCACAACCAAGCCAATAGCCAGCATCAACAAATCGTACCCAGTCCATCACATTGAATCGTCTCTCTTCAAACCCTAATCCTATCTCTACCATTATTGTCGACAATCCCAAATCGCCAACATACCTTGTGTCCACTATAAACTAAAAATCACAAGCTGCTATAATATTTGCAATTGTCAAAATTTCACATTGCTTACACTAGTGCTTTGGGAATTGAGATATTTGCCTCATATCAATCTTAGTTGACTTCTTTAGCATTCCAAAGGAGTTTGATAAATTGGGACTCAAATATAACATGTATAATCACCTATGGCTCAATTTGGTCTCAACTTTTATAAGGTATATACTTTTGTTATTTGATACGTTAACGTTCAACTTAAGTGTCTGTGGCCTATCAAATATTGTATTTCACAAAAAAAAAAAAAAAAAAATTGTCATATTTGTGTAATTGTCTAGGTTAGCACACTATTACCTTGTGGGAAAAGATGAAACAAATCCTAAGTAATAAATTTACCCATGTGTATTATCGAATTCATTTGCTATATTAATTCTTTTTTGCACTGTAGGCAAGGTATTTCTACTCTCGATGAGTATGTAGCCCAAATTTGAATACCTATTGAACAATTTTATATTTATAAGGCTCTTCACATCAAAACGTCTAGATTTATCGATGGTTTGTATTCAGAAATCTTGTCTAATTATAATCGTGCATTCCAATATTTAGATGACGATTACCAATAGGCTCTCTTATGGCACATATCATTTCATCTTCACCAAGAATCGCACAAGCTAGATATATCATCCCAATCTTAACAATCATTTCCTGAGTCTAGTTGTTTTCATCTTGAGGAAAATAATGAAGCTTTCATTGTTGAGCTAATTGAATATTCTGATAACAAGAATAAGAAATTATCTAGAGTCTTACCATCGGGAGTCAAACAACCCACCTGTCGTCAATTACGTACCGAAGTTGATCTTGCCTAATCTGTTGTATGATTCTAACATTGATTTTGATATGATTTTACATTCACTCTGTAATGCTTCTCGGGTTACCATGTCCAACGTGATTGTTCGTTCAAATACTTTTCCCACACATATAAAGAAAGATTGAAATTCTCATATGAACTTAATCTATTTGATTGGCCATCACACTTAAATGAGGATTTTGTTTTCAAAATAGTAGAATTGCTGCCTTATCGAGACACATTTGAGCAATCGGTGTTGCATTCATATGTTTTTGCGGGTCAGTCTACCGTTCTTGTGCATTATGCTCTTCATGTGGAATTCATGATATATTTTGTAGATGAGTCGCACAGATTGTTGCTTATTAAGGTCCTTTGTTGTTACTGGGTTAAAATGAAAGATCGATCCCCTTGGTCAGTTTTGATGCTTGGGAACGATTTTTAAGTTTAGTTGTTGACATCTGCATGGTCCCATTATTTGGTCGGAAAAAAAGATCGTCGTCTTTAGTTAAA
The DNA here is from genome assembly GCF_002742605.1 of Olea europaea var. sylvestris. NCBI lineage: Eukaryota > Viridiplantae > Streptophyta > Magnoliopsida > Lamiales > Oleaceae > Olea > Olea europaea. The sequence goes on from NC_036252.1 coordinate 12,557,476, forward strand.
AAGTGTAGTCTAACTCGACGGAGTCGAGTTCTCTTAGCTGGGGAAAAATGATGCAATATTCAAAAATATATTATTATATTTAGTTTCCAGTTTTTATTAGTATTTTATGAAAAGTTATTAGGGTTTGATTTAATTACTTTTATTAGATATTTCTTACTTAGAATATGATTTTTTGAAATCCTATATAAAAGGGCTTCTGTGATGTAATTCAAACAACCTTTGATTATGAAATAAATTAATTTTATCCTCAATTTTTCCCTTCCCCTCCCTCTCTTCTTCCCTCTTTTCCTCCTCATTTCTCTTCTTTTCTCGACTTTCCCCCTTTCCTACAATTATCCTCTTGCTTTCGACATTAGTACCTATGATAATTTATTGACGTTTTTCATGTTCCAATTGAACACATCTTTTCTATGGAATGCGATGCACTTTGAGTAGTTCAAACTTTACAACCGTATCTTGGTCTTGTTCTGTGTACTCTCGTTCTCTTTGATATTGTAGCACTTTTAAATATGTGAACTATGATCTTGTGCTTCTTTGTACCTTAGATTAGGAAATAAGGAGCCCATAAGCTTGCTTCGATAGCTATTAAAGCAAATTAATCTTAATTGGGTTGAATTTATTCCTAGTTCTATTCTCGTGATGTTTGTGGTGATTTAGCTCAACGCAAATTGTAAGTTTGTATTTCAAGAATAAAAAGTAATTTTTTCCCTTTCTTTTCCATTGAATAAATCCATTGATGGCAGGGTTGGGCATAAAAACCATGAAATCAACCCTGCTAAGGAAAACTAACCCAATTTGAATCAATTTCATAGAAAGTCAAGTTGAGTTTTGAGCTGATCTAATTCAATTGAGAAATAAAAGGAAAAAAAGGGTAAAAATGACCAATGTGTATCATATATATCTTATTAATCATGACTTTATAAAATTAAACCATAAGGTTCCAAAAATCTTTCGATTTCTCTATTTCATCTGTTTCACGAGTACTTTATCCATAAAACCTATTTTAAAAAAATCGACCTAAAAATCAAGGATTTTCGGTTTATAAATACAATAATTGAAATGCATATGTTGGAATCTTTTTTATCTTTTACTGACAGTGATTTGTTGAATCAATTTATGGTAGGTTTTCTTTTCGTTTGATAAAAAATTTCAATTTAATTTAGATGTAGGCTGAATTTGTGAGTTGATATATTTTTAAATTTGATGCAATGTGGTTCGATTTGAGGATTCAAACATCTGATTCATGTTAGCATATGGAGAGTTCAAATATAGTTAGTTCATATGGAATCCATCTATCGAGATAAAGTACCATTGTTGACAGTTATATTTTGAAATTCTTGACAGTTAGTTATTGTTTCTTGATGGTTATGATATAATGCTAAACTTGTTTAAGCTACTCTTCTATGTGTGTTACGAAGTAAACGTATTACATATCATCATATGACCTTTGGTATTTGTTCATCTTACTGATTTTGCAGATGAATTTCAAATTTGTTCTACCAAAAGATGAACATTTGCATACGTTCATATCTCAACACAATAATTTGAAGTTCGTCAAGATGGTTCTTGAAAAATTCGATTCGGGTATGAAAATGGAAGGTGCCTAAAGGGCATGTCAACGCCATTTTCTACTAAAGGAGCTGCCTCGAAGGTGCCTTTAAATGCTATCGATCTAATTGAAAATGAAGAAGTGGTGGTGATGAAGAAGCAACGCTCGACGCAAATCCAAATACCGTCTTCTTCTAACTGAACCCTGTACACCCGGAGTGGTAAAAAGAGAGGAAAATATGAAGTAATTGAAATTTGTTAAATAGAAAAGAGTGTTCATTTTTTAAATGGTTGAAAATAATGGAACTTTACAAGTTATGAAGCTCAAATATCTAATCTTTATGTTTTGATGATGGAAATTATTGTATAACTTATTTTTTTTGTGTAATTTGTTTTTTAGTTTGTGAAAATATAGTTGTTTAGCCGGTTACGTAGCTTAATTGTGTAACTATTACTGGTTGTGTATTATAATCATGGTTGAGTTTATGTATATTCCCTTAAAAAATGCTTATAAATAGCAATGAGTTGATAATTTAATTTCAAAGTTCATAGTTCTAGTTTATAGTGGAAAAGCTCTAGTACTTTTGTATGCCACATTTTGGAAGTTAGATACGATGATTGTTCTAACTTAGATTTTATTTTCAACTGCATGGGGTAACTAGATCTAAGCAACAGTCCATTGGACCTTAATACATCTCCTTCCATCCCCGGTTCATCCTTATTTTTCCCAATCTCGGATGATAAGGATGTCCTTGTACAAAGTGGTAAAGGAAATGTTTCACCAATTTCGTTTTCAAATCTGGACCAAATTCCAAGCAAAGCATCTAATTCCATAAACAAAGTAGTCAATTTTGTTTTCGACTACATGATATCGTAGAAGTTGAAGACGACAATGACGCTTTTATTCCAAACGATCTACCTCACGAAATTATTGTCATGATAAGAAGAAATGATGTGGCAGCGAAGAGTCACAAGTACCCATGAAGTGGGTGATATCGGCTTCAACCTATCAGTATTATATCACTTTTGTTTTGTTGTGAAAAACATATGTTTAATAGGTAGTGTAAATCTCTCTATGCCATGATAAATCGTTATCCTATAGTTATAATTTTGTCTACGTGACTAACCTAGAACAAACTTTCAAGAATTCTGGAGTCTATCTGTCGGGCCCGATAGTTTGTAACATGTTGGTTAATGAACAACTATGTTTTGAAGTATATGAAATTTTCAATACTACACGAATTTAAACTACAATGATAATAACATTACATAGATAATAGAACATGAAAAATGATGATTGTCATTATTGTGTACAAAAATACAACAAAAAACATTAGATATCATTGAAATTTACGTGCTTGGTGTTGAAACGGGGATAAAAAAATCTTCCTTGATGACAAACGGAGGATCTTCAAAACGTGCATCCCTCACTGTGTGCGAATTGATTGAAAGCTCAGTTTCGTGAAGACTTACACAAATGATAGTTTCCTTATGAACTGAAATGTACTAATTCAAGTTTTCCTCTTCGCGTATTTTTGTTGGAGGTATACTCAAATTTGAGAGTTTGAACTTCAATTCAATTTTAGTGCATGATCATGAATACGAAGCTTCTCCATCAATTGTAATACAAATCCTACTACGGTGATATTACTTAGAACTAAGAGTGAAGTGGTTTTGTTCTCGTGCCACTTTTACTTCTCATTTATATGCAAGAAATCTCTCCTATACGATACAATGAATCTTAGATTATTACTTATACATGAAAATATAATATAGCAATGATAAGCATTCGACATAATCATAATATTAGGTTTATTAGCATTAAAATTGCCACCAATGAATAAATTATAACAAACAATATCAAACCGGTGAATACGACAGATGAAATATCGTGGCTGGCATTTACTAAATCATCTATCGGATTTGATAGAATATACTTGACAATTCAACTGTCTCATTTTACAGACTGCTGTAAAACATACATTCTTCATACCATTAAGCCCCCGTTTGGCCTCCATTAAAACTCATCAATTTAATTTAAATTTTTCTCTCTCCTATTTTCAATCACACAATTTTCAATAAAATAATAATACACGCAAATTGAAATTTTTTCATTCTTTTATAACCGTTCATTTTTCAAAAAAATATTATTCCCCCATTATAAATCCAAATAATGGGGTCCAAACGGGAGCTAATTTTGTTCATCGATGCTCAATTTCCAAATTATAAAAACTTGACAAATCATTGAATGATATATTAAATAGGGAATGTTGCAAAACATTTTATAGGGAACCTTTATTAAAAAACATATGCAAATCCAGACATAGTGAATGTATATTAATTTGCGAAATTGAAAATCAAAATGAGTATGTTGTCGTTAACAATTGAAAAATGCTAAGTTCGAAGGTAAAAATGCTTAAAAAATTTTAAATACTAACCTCTCAAAATGGAAGATGAATTCAAAACTACTTTCTTCTTGATATATGAATGGAGGAGAGGAAGATAGAGTTGGGATTTTTGGGAAAGAAAATCTCGTTTTCACACCCAACCAAATTAATGAATGAATGATTTTTTTGGGAAACAATTATATTGCCCATTATATAATACATGTAGTCATGTGTTTATATTACACTAATCAAGTGATCTCATCATTTTCTTGTGACATTTGTTTGGAAAAACATTGTTATGAATAGTAATTTTTTAGAGAATGTGTAGTTAAAAAGTAGGAAAAAGTTTTAAGTTTATGTATAGAATATTTTATTATATGAACGTGTGATTGAAAATGAATATGTAGAAAAAAATGATTTTGAAATAAAGATAGACAAATATGGGCTAAAATTATTTGTCCCATTTTTTTTTCGTTCCTTTCTTGTTATTATTGTTGTTGTAAATATAGTAGTATTTATGAATGACTCTTATATTTCTACCGTCCTAGTTATTATGACTGTTGTATCCCTTGTAGTCTAATTCTTCTATATAAATATATAGTTTTGGTGCTTAATAAAAGACACAGATTTATTTGCTTCTCTCTTTTGTTATCTCTTTTTCTTTCTAGTTTATAATACATTATCAACACGATTTTCTCAAAATCAAAGTAAATTAGTTAGATGTAATAATTTTTATAAGCATAATCATCTATCACTATACCAATATTAATTTTATAACATGTGAATTCTTTTGATGTACATATATATCATAACGATGTTGCCTCTTCTCTGCTTTTTGTTTGTTGCATATTGAATCTAATTCACGTTTGTACTGGTAACCTGTACACATATTAATACGTGGTTTATTGAGTAAATTCATGCTTTACAATTGATTATGCCTTTCGTGTCTACCACATTTTAACCAGATAAATACTTTTAGATGCTCCTTTATAACTTTAAACTAATAATCCATTGTGTTTTACTTTTGAAGTAGTACAACATTATAATTAATATTTCAAAAGAATATTGTTTGCTCCTAAAAAACATGAATTATAATTTTCAATATTACAGAAAAATATTGTCATATTACTCTTGAAAAAAGTAATAGTAAAATATAACTTGCTCTCGAAGGAACACATTATAATTCTTGTTAATATTCTAGTTAGATTTTATTTGTTCTCAATGAGTACAATAAAATAAATTTACTAAAAATTATATTTTCAATTCTAAAGTAAATCTTTACATAATTTATTATTTAAAATAATTATATGTTATTATTCTTGAAGAGCTTATTATTATTGTTATTCTGGAACGAAATACAATTCAGACATTTAAATATTCCAGAATTGTTTGAATCAATTAATACAAATCAATATTCTTGAAACATTTTGTGTTGCTCTAAAAGAAGCACAATTTTAAATTTATTAATACTCTTGAAGAATATTATGCGGTTATTTTTTAAGAATCACAATTTAGACATTTCAGTGTAAATATTATATTGATCCTAGGGAATTGTAATTTTAATTAAATTAATTCTATAAAAGCAATACTTTATTTTCAGTCTCCAAAAGAGTCAACGTTGTATGATATGATGGGATAAACTTACTATTACTAATAATTTGTTCTTTACTAAATAAAAGATAACCTACATAACTTTTAATAATATTTCTTAATTACTACACTATGCTAAACTCTAGTGACTATTTTGATAAATGTTGTATTGAACTAGAAGTTCAATAACTCTTATATTTTATTGTTTGGCATGTCCAACTAGACCATAATTGGTTCGATAATGATGTGAAATAAAAATTCAAATGGATATTCAATGAAAAATCAGAAGATTCTTCAATCCAATAAAATCTTATGTGATGTTTGTTCTTTTTCACAAAAGTTTTTCATTAACCATCATTAGTAAAAATAGAGACTGAAATTTCTATATTTTTTAAAATTAAACAGGGTGATAAATGGGACTGCATCATTCTCCATGTTAACCATCTAAATATTATTTGTATATAATAGATTTGTTACAAATACTAAATGAATGCATGGCTCGTGACCTGAAATTTGCAAAATTACTGCTCAAATTATGAGCATAATTTTCATGTTATACAATCAAGACACCATCTTGTTAATGTCAGTGATTAAATCTCAATTTTTTAATAAGTGTTAGTTGAGATATCGATAAATGATTTAACACTATTCTAATGCCTCCGAACTACCAATATATATTTATTAGGGAATGTTATTACACATTATACCAATATCATAGTTCTTCTTGTCATAATTGGCATATGGTTAGAGCCTAATTTTTTTATCTACTTATTTTGATAGTGCCAGTATATGTAAAATTGATTTATCACAATGCAATTGGATGAAAAGTATAGAATACTCAGAATAAATGCATAGTTTGAATCCTTATACATTGTTTCAAGCCTTAAGGGATGATATTTTATAACGTGATTTGCTGTTTCAATTTGAATTAACAATTCTCTTAGCATTAGCGAAGGAATTAAAATATTGAAAATAATGTACAAATGCATCATCTTCTAAATCATCATAAAAAATAATTCGAACCAGAAGTTCGAAAAATGATTTATTTAGATATGTTTACAAACCAAAGAGATCAATAATATCTCATACATCAGCTTTAAATGCTCTAACTCGAATTAATGTTCTAAAAGACAAATAGTTAATATGATATTAGATGGCACACCTTAAGCGTGATGATATTCTATTCTAATATAAAATTCTCTAAACGAAAATGAAACAATTATCAAAGATAGTCCTATTCAAGAGACATATATTCTTAATGAGTATAACAAGGTTTAAAACCCCATAATAGGTTCAGGTTCTTGAAATAATGAAAATTGAAATATCTCAACAAGTTATGTCATTAAGCCAAAAAAAAAAAAAAAAAGAATCGAAAAAGAAAAGAAAATGTTATCAACACTAATTGGCACATGATGTACCGCATCATATTATGAATAATGAGGAATTGAAATAAATTCGTTGAAACATATCGCTCTAAGTAATGATTGTCAAATAAAATGACGTGATCTTATTAAAATTGAGTTTACTAGAAAAATCTGAAGTTTTTGGATACGATCATAAAAAAATTAAATTTACTAGAGAAAGCTAAAGTTTCTGAATTTATAGCCTAAACACCTAAAGGTGTATACTTATACGAAATGAAAATAAAAAAGTAAAGTCATAATATGAAATGTACAACTCTTTACATAATGAATTTCGCGAAAACTTTTTATGAGTAAATGAATTTCATGTACTGGATGTAATCACAATTCTCTATTTCATTAGCGTGACAATACATGAAATTTAACATACATGTAATAAATGTGATTATAGACAATTTGTCTCATATGACACAATTGTTGACTAAGGGGCTGGATTTCTGTATTGTTTATTATGGCCAAAATGATTTCTCTTGACATTTGAAAATTTACATTCCTCGTACTTCTTCCAACACAAACCCTAGCATGTACTCTCTGATATTTTTCAGAACTCCGATCTTCCAAAGCTATCTGCAGGTCGTCATCTCCAATAATGAATCTCCCCTATTCGAAATAAGCCAAACACAATCACTCAGAAGCCTCAATTATTCTATCGTTGGGCCTGTGCAGGAGCAATCGATCCCTTTAGCTTCAACGAACAAACATGGGAAAATCTATAAAGCTGTCGTCTTTGACGCAAGTCAAGGAACACTATTATTTGTAAAGCATTCTCATGCCGTATAGCTCTTTTCGTACTTGGTTGAGCTTCATACTTTTCCAGAAACACTCATGCGTAAATACTTCCTCGAGTAAGTTATTGTTACTCAAAATAGATAATAATATCCAATTTTGATAGTCCTGTGAATTCTTTATTTTTCAATTCTAATTTAATTGATCTTGTGATTCTTTTGGTTAATAATGTATTAAACATGATTTTATTTCTTAATTTAGTCGAGTAAATTAAGAAATTACTTAAACTGATTTATGTCATTTTTTCAGTATTTTTTTGAGGAATAAAAGAGTTGCCTTTTCAGGCAGACTCTTCAGCTTAACTTCATGTGAAATTGAAAGAATGCCTTTTGCTTTTTGTTGTTGAATGAACAAAAAGATTGAACTTTGACAATTGATTTTTCTACTAAATGTTTAACTTGTTAGAGGTTACACGAGGGAATATACACAGTTGGTAATAACATTATGCAGTTGGTTTGGCTGCCATAAAAAAATAATTTTCTTTAAAGTAGAAATGAATTTATGTTTTGAAAAAGAAAACTAACCATAAAAATATTTGATTCTCAATTTTTCTGAATGCATGTATAATTGACCTTTTATTATTTTAAGGTTTTAGTGAAAGAGCATATGACTCAAACTAAATGTGTTAAAAAAAAATTATCAAACTATAAGTGAGTTTGGAGATACTATTTTTAAGGTTTTACCGAAAGGGCAAATGACTCAAACTATAAGTGCAAACTCAAATTATGCAGTGAAGCACACTATATGATTGTGCTTACTAACTCAAAATTTCTACTTCCGCACTGGAATATGATAGATTCATTTCCCATTGGTAGAGAAGTTGGTATTGTAAACTTCAAGCTTTACTATTTGTTCAGCCCATTGAAGTTAAATCTAAATGATAGTACCTTGTGAATTACATTGAACTGTTTTTTTGTGGAGCTTTTTCTAGAAACAAATACTTTATAATCTCGTTAATTTTACTAATAATTGGAGTTTTTTAATGATTTCCAATTGAGTTATTTTCTCAATGTTGCACATTAAGTTTTACAATTGGTAAAACTTCAATTTTCTGATATTTGTTATCTTCATTGACATTTTACCTTCTTGAGGAAATTGCCCAATATCTATATAGTTATGTCTAATTTGGTCTTAATATTGTAAGATGTTCTTGTCTTCTCTTAGGATATTTGGATGCCTCCTTTGCCTAGGATAAAGTTGGAGAGAATCGTGACCCTGAAAATCATGCTGGTTACCCAATTTACCATAATCTTCAACTGGGTTCTATCATATTTCTTCAAAAATGACTGCTCTTTATGGAGAGAACATGATGTGACCGCATAAATATAGGTGGAAATTACTGCTTTTCTTTGCACAAGACACGTTATTTGCACCCTGAACAGATTTTGTTTTCAAATTCTAGAGTGGCTGTGGTACTGAAGACATTCATTGGCAATCAGATTGCATCACCCCTATGAATTATTATGTAAATTTCAACCTATCGTGCCCTATCGTGTCCAATTTCTTTTACTTTTTAACATACTTATGTTTTCAATTCTGTTGTAGGTAGAATGGGGTTATGCAGAATACTCTAAATCTTGATTATTATTTGATTTATTGAATATCTAATTTTAATTTCGGACTGCTTTTTGAATAGTGTTGTGCTAAACAGCACGTGTTTTTTTGTTAAAGATACGTTGGTTGTTACAAGTTGATTTTATATTGTTCTTTTTGGATGCATTTGACAGTCGAGAATTTGTTTACTGGAAATTGGACATTTTGATAACTGCGTTGATATTACGTTCATGACAGATGATAGAGAAGGAAGCAGATGGATCCAGGAAAGATTAGTTCCCGTTGATAACAATCCAAATTCCTTGCCATTGAAGTTCAGATTTGAGGATGAGGAGCCTCTCCACCAGAGAAATCGAAATGGGAGATAGAACTTAAATCTTTATTCTGTTATTTGAATATGGGTCTCACGAAAAGTGATCCGGGCTGTATGAATCCTTCTACAGTAATTTCAAACTCCTTCTTGAATTGATTTCAAGTGACATGTTATATCAATAGTTACAATTTAAATTGGAATGATCTTAGTATTACTAAATATTTTCTTTTCTTTATTTCTAAATTATTCTGCAATAGTGATAAGAAATTTGTTATCAAATGAGTGTATGCATTTCTATGTACAATTTGGACCACCACTTTAGTAGGTTCTAAATGCAATCAGTTATTTGGTTCATTCTACATAAACTTAAAGAGATATAGTCATAAATTATCTTTGAAAATAAATTACCTTTAATAATTATTTTATTTGATAAAAAAATAACTTAGTAGATTAGCTCTGCATGTCTAAGTAATTTTCTTCCTCCTTGACTCTGTCTTCCTAGCCTAATCAACATGCAATTAAGAATTTTTTCCAAGAAGAATTTCCTTCTACATACCCTGTAGGAATGTTCGATTTCCTTATACTAGGCTGGAAACCATTTCATTATTAGGAAAACTTTTATATGTGAAGATTTGACAGTGTGTGTTTATGATTTTGGGTTAAATTAATATATGTAGTTCTGTTTCATTTCAATGATGCTTGCAAGTGTTTTTTGTTTAATATTTTTATTTTGTTGCAGAAAATGGACAAGGGTCATTACAGCTCAGAAAAGAGCATCCCCTATGTGGCATTGATATACAACTTATGTCTTTCTGCTTGAATTTGTTCGACTAGATTTACACGTAATTTGTATTTATGTGTTCTTTGTACGCATGTTTTAGGTATTAAATTTTATTTTCTTTTGCCTTATTTTGTGTTAGATATGAAATAATTTTGACATATTTGTAGTTAATAATTTTTTTTGCGATCTTTTAATTTTATATGATTTTAATTTTTATTGATAATTTGTTCTTTCTTGTTTCTATATTTGTCCTTATTTCGGATTCTTTATGTTTTGGAGTTCAACTCTTCATATTCCTTTTCTATTTTTTTTACAAAGTTGTTTTTGCCTTCTAGATTCATGATTATCTAAATGGCGTCATTTAATTTTACTAATTGCCATCAAGATAATGATCGTGTGCTTTGTTTGTAGTGTGATGTTCAAAATTGTTCAACTTATTATAGTTTTTTCTTTGTTCGTGATGCATCCTTCAATAAATGCTTATAGTCCTCGATTCCTCATTTTTCTCATTATTGGAATGTTGACCTTAAGAGGTGTTCATTGATTCAACTAAGGTGGTTAAGGTGAATATCATCTATTCTTGATGCTTGAAACATCAGGTGATAGTGAGATTGTTGATTGCCTTGTTGGTCACCTACAGCTCAAAAGGGCTTTCACATCATTTTAAGGATATTGTAGTTTTCTTATTTTGTTCACAATCAAATATTATCATGAATGATACTCTCGAAAAATGTCCAGGCACCATCAATCTATGTTGGAAGAAAAAAATTTGGCAACTTGTATAAGAGAATAGATATATCATTCAGGTTGGTTCTTTGTGTGCCTTTACTGATGTCAATTATGCCTGCAATGGTGACAATATTCGGTAACAAATGCAATCCTCTACTTGGGCTTGGAATGGACCTTACAATACTATTTGATGGAATCCACAAGGGAAGTGTATCATTGAGATAAATAATGAAATATTCTACTTCATTTTGTGTTCTCTTTTATTTAAGTTCAGTAGCTTGTTTCATTTCGGGAAATGGATAGTATGTTAAGATTGCTGGTTAAACTTTGTTTTAACAGTCACTATTATGTGTTCTTAATAATGTATTATGCACTTATATATGTGTACAGGCGTTGGGATATGGTGACATGGTGTGCTTAATTGTTTTCTTCCATATTGTGATATTCTGGTAGTTTCTTTTAGATTGTGTACTTAAATATTGTCTCTTCAAATCAATAAATTTTTATTCAATTATTTATTCTTTTCCTTTCTTTTTTCTTTTTTTTTTTTTCAATTGATGGTTGAATTGCATGTTAGCATCATTTTTCGTTATTTGGTCGTTACGCTTCTTGAGAACATGTATATCTAATTCTGAGCTTTTGTTTGGTTTCTAGTTGCTTTAAGGACTCTAATTCCTTCAAAATTTAACATTCCTATTGTTTCCTCTATTGTTTTGACTTATTGTAGTTTTATTATTCAAAGGCAGCCTCTGCTGCGAAGGATGCTGTTGATGGAAGAAGCATTCCCAGGTGATTTGAGATTTATATTTTGGCTTGGGATGTACCCCAAACTGCAACGGATCATATGTTTTTAGATGTGGTGCACATATATTGGGGCTGCACATCTTTCGAGAGTTTCTAAAAAGCTACTAAAGAGGTACCTGCATGCTTTTTACTCTTACCTCTCCTTTCTTCAGTTATTAAGTTGCCTTTACCTTTCATGCTCAGTCTGTTTGGGTTAGACCATAATATATACCATCCTAGCATTATGGTTGTGGCCTTGATGAATGATGCAAATAATTATGATTTTAGTTGGGATGAGTGTTATGAAATATAAAATAGTAGAAGATCTAAGATATGATTTGTAGATGAAAGAGAACAATAATAAGCTGTCATCGAGTGCATAGGGATTTTTTTGGCTAACCATACTTGCTTTATATGCTTAATGGCTTTGGACACATATCATGTCTTTTCCATATTTCTCATTTGTTCAGGAATAAAACATGCCATTTTAGTAATGTAGAATGTCTTAGGGTAGAACGTAGTTCATAATTCCTTCCATTCATGTTCCACAAATTTGAAATTATTTTGCATTTCAATTTTACATATCATTTGTGAGCCATTACAAACTTTTAGTGTTTCTTTTTCTTTTTCTTTTTCTTCTCTCCTTTTTTATGTTGATTTTCTTTTCCCGGATGTACTAGGTATCTAATTCCAGAGCTTGGACCATGTACCTTTAAGATCACATATTCTGCACATATAGATCATACTGTGAAATTCCTTAGTCATCGTAGCAAGTAATCGATGTCTAATCTTAACTATGTAGATAGATCTGTATATAAGAACACACATATTAGACGTCAATAATAATGATAATATTAAATAATTATTTGTTTCCTCTCATTTGTTTTCGCATGTTCATGATATATCATATATGGGTGATTTTGTTTCCTTCCAATATAAAGTTTATATGTGTGATATCGTTCATGTTAATTGTGTTTTCTATTGATTTAAGGACTATATCAATCATTTGCTTCCTGTTATACCTTTAGCCATAGATGCAAGTTGTCAAGTAAACCATGGAGAAATCTCTGTATCAGTTTGTGCTAAATTACTCACATGTAACCTAGCCATCACAGGAAAGTTTGAGAATCATGACATCTAAATTACATTTGTAAGATATTAAGATTAAGATCTTGGTTCCGGTATTACTGTTGTTTTCTGCTTTCTAATATAAGCATATCTTACACAGAGATCTGCATATCAGGAGCATTATGATTTCTTCCAATCTTCACTATATACAACTCAACAGCAGCAAATCAGTTGAATACTCATTTCATACCTATTGAAAGGGGCTTAACTTTTCATCTCCAAATATGAATTATTCTTACATTCTATATACATATATATAAGGGATTGAATCTCAAAAGTAATCTTGTTCTTGCTCCTTCATTTATTCTCTTTTTCTTTTTAGCTGTCAATGTAGTGGAAAACAACCAAAATGGGAGCTAAAATTTTCGTGTTCGAATTTCTGTTTTAAAAAATAATGTCAGCCTCTGTGTGTGTGTGTGTGTGTTTTCTCATCGAGGTTATGTCAGTAAGTTTTGTCAGGCTAAGATGGGAATGATCACTTGATGGACAACAAAGATTGGTCATCGAGGAAAAAATTGCACCCAAGAATTATGAGGAATTCCTACAGCTATGTCAGTGAGTTTTCAATTGTTGTTATAGTCTTGGGGAAGAATACAGTTAGATCAAATTCAATTAGTATTAGATACAAATTGGTAAATCATATTTATTTGAAAAATATTTAGGAAAGGAGAGTTTACTTGCTTTTTTACTTTAAGTATTAGTTTAAAACATACTTATATTTATTCTACACTACAAATATTCAATTACGACTCTACCAAGTGCAATGCACTGTACCTATTGCTTATATTGTTTGACTACGTTTTGCATCTTTGACTTTTGGAATGACTTTGTTTCACTATTAATTTACTTTTCATTTTATGGGATCTTGATCATTTGCTGGACTTTTTTATTTTGCAGAATGACATCTTTTTGAAATAAATCAATCGATAAATAGCAAAGAAAAACATAATTAATAACTGGGTTACTACTATTAATGGTAAATTACACGCCTTTAATCAGGTTTTACTTATAAGACTTGAATTTTGTCTTGTGCAATGAAATGTACAACAGTCAACAATTGACTTTTTACACTTCAAAAATATCACTGAACAAGTGGCTGTTTATATGAGATATCCAAGTAAGATGATCAAGGGCATCAGAATAGATTGATTGTTTCTATATGTAGAAATGTACGTTAAGTTTGATTTTATTAACTTAGTTTTAGTTAGGACAATGCAACTACTTGATTTGATCAACTGTGCATGTGTTATCATTTTTAATTATATGATGTGTGCATATATTGAATTTTTAATCATTTTTTTTTAGGCAATTGACTGTATCAACGGACTTTGTGCAAGTGGTAAAATTCCTTTACACAAATGATCCTATATTGTGATTATATAGTGTGAATATATTTCTTCTTCGTATTGTCACAATAATTATCAAACCCAGGTGTGTTCTGTATTCAAGAAGTAATCCACCCTTTATACTAATAATATGCAATTTTATCTAGACACAATGAATCTTCAATATACATCTCTCTTCAAACTTCTAAAATTCAACACGCTAATGTCTCCTCAAAAATAATACAGCCCATGCATTGCATGGACAAATGACTAGTATATGTATAAGGCTCTTGAGGAGATGAACATGAACTATTTTTTGAACAATCATGTTACTACAATAATCAAGTTTTTTCTCACTTGATTTTCTTAAAAACGTTAACGTACAAGACATCAATATTGAAGATATTGACATACAGGAAATGGATCGCTTAATACAAGAATTGAAATCTGGGAGAGTAATTGTATTCTTTTTTTTCGATTAAATTTTGTCCTACTGAATTTTCTTAATAAGATTTTAATGAGACAGTAGTACACAACTCCAAATTAATTTCTTTTTTTATTTGTTGCCATTATTGTCCTATCAGATTTATTATTATTATTATTATTATTATTATTATTATTATTATTATTATTATTATTATTATTATTATTATTATTATAACCGTGGATGTATTATTATTATTATTATTATTATTATTATTATTATTATTATTATAACCGTGGATGTTCAGGCCAATTTACACGCACCTCGACTAATCTCTACAATTGGGTACTCACCTTTGTGACCTTAAGATAACTCGAATTGGTGATCATTGGAGAGTAAACTCAAAGTCTAATCACTGAACTACCCCTAAGGGTTTTGTCCTATAATATTTTTGTCAAATAATGTCGATGAAATTTTTATTGTATAAATAATCATTTAAGGGGAAATGTTTTAAAGATAATAGTATTTATGAATGACTTTTACACCCCTACAACTCTATTCATTATGACTATTGTATTCCCTGTCGCTCTAATTCTTCCTTATAAAAATAGAGTTTTGGTTCCTAATAAAATACAAAAATTTATTTGCTTCATTCTTTTATTCTCTAGTTTATAACAAGGACTTGAATAATAGATTACATAATTTTTATGTAACATTATATCATTTGTCAATTTAAAATACATTCAATTTTTTTATCTAATCTTTTTCTTTCACATTATTTTCTGTAATCATTTATGTATCATATTTTGTACAATAGCAAAATTCTTTCAAGAATTATTATTATTATTATGAGTTGCCACCTCATTTATTTCGTCTCGAGTTGGAATAATTCGAAGCGCACAAACCAGACAGCTGTACGTCACGCTAACACTCTCTGGATTTTCCACGTCACCTCCCTCCATCTTTTATAATTTTCCATTTTCCATATAAAATTTAGAACCCCGAAAGTAAAACTGCCCAATAACTCTCTTTCTCCTATCGAGATTCCAATTTATAATTCGTTTGAACTTGAAGCCCTCCCTCTTCCTCTCGATTTTTGTCCAAATTTTACAACCATGAATATTTTTAGATTCATCGGGGACATGACACATTTGATTAGCATTTTAGTTCTTCTTCTTAAAATCTATGCTACTAAATCATGCTCAGGTGATGCTTTTAACTGGGTTATGTATGCATTTTTATTTAGGGTTATGTACTGATTATTTTATACTGTTTGTTAGGACTGAATTCCATTTCGCGCATTATTGAAATTTGCTTTCGTTTTCGGAGTAAAAGCTTGAATACGTGGTCCATGGTTTTGGTTAATTAACAATTAATGTATACAAATACGCGAGGTTATGTATTTGGGTGTTTATTTATATGTTTTTTGATATTAATTTTTCAATTATGTGATTTATAAGAATTATTGTGTCGGTGGAGCTGAATTTCGTAAAACATTAGTTTTCTGATTTTTATTTGACCGATCTGTACTTGCTGTTTGTTTAATTGTCTCACTGGTGCTAAGTGTCTTATTATTGGTGTTAATTTTTAATTTTTACATTCACTTGAGGTATGAGGGCAGAATTTGAAGTATTTACGATGTCTATCTCAATTTATCAATCATTTTCAAAGATGCAGAATGGCCAGCTTGTATGAGTTCTCTTCACACACAGATGCATATATGAATGTACGTATGTGTTTTCATGCGCATATATGGATATATTTCTCTAGTACATGTATGTAAACATTTTACATATCCATAAAAGTTATTTGATTGGCAAATGTCTAATCAATACGTTTTTCCAGTTTATGATCCAAAAAAACCTAAATCCGTATTTTCTTGCTCTTTTCTACTGTTGTTGAGCTATAAGTCTACTGTCTACATATAACCGGCCCTTCACATGCCTTTTCATATTTATGCCTTGTCATTCTCTGTCGTAATACACAATTTCACGTTTCTCCCAGAAATTGAGAGACAACCATACTTTCTGAAGACTTCATCCATTATTCTGACAATTTTCTTCCATAATTTGTCCCCTTTTTTATATTATAATAAAATCACATTCTTACAAAATAATAAGACAGATGGGGTGCATTTTCCTTTTTTTCTCGATAAATCCAAAATTTGTCGACAAAAAAATGAAAAATTGCCATACTATTTACAATGCAGATAATATACATACACAAAAGCTTCCAATTTTATTACATGTAGTCCAATGCATTGTTGAGGGAAAAGCATTCGAGTTATACGTTATCTGAAGAGTTTGTCGTGTGCTCACATATGTTTTACATGAAGGCTCATGAATGTCCAATATCTTTCTGGTACCGTGTGTACATTTATATACATACATTTGCTTTGCATTTCTCTGAGTATTTATATGAAATAAGTGCTTGCATTCCTTTATTTATTTAGTAGCATGTTGGTGCTATAATTTGTCATCCATTTTAAATTCCCTCAAGCATAAGTAAGTCTGAAGAGAAGAATGCAGCTCCCTTTTACTTTATTTAGTGAATGTATATTAGTATCGCAAATAGACTTTAGGGTTTATATGTGTCAGTAACCAGAGGAATAGGAGACGTTTTGTTCCCTGTGCAGGTGTTCTCTTAAATGCATATCTCTAGCTCTTTTTTAGTAAATAAAGATGAAGATTTTCAGGTCTTCAATTCTGTGTTTGTATGCATGTATCTGGCTTTATTGATAGGCATCTGTAGTTTCTTCAGTTGAGAGGTGAAATTAAATGTACTTTTGTGTTGTACAGGAATTTCGTTGAAGACACAGGAGCTGTATGCACTTGTGTTCTTGGCTCGGTATCTAGATTTGTTTACTGACTTTATTTCAGTGTACAACACCATTATGAAGTTAGTATTCATCGGGAGCTCTCTAGCAATTTTGTGGTGTATGCGGTTCCATCGAGTTGTGAGGCGATCATATGACCATCAGCTAGACACATTCAGGCATTATTTTCTTGTCGGGGCGAGCTTTCTCTTGGCACTTCTTGTCCATGAGAAGTTTACATTTCAGGAGGTCAGCCTCCTCAGTTTATCTTGATCTTCTCCCTCTCCCTGTCTTTTTAGATTAATTTCCCCACCGCCCCCCCCCCCCCCCCAACTCTCTCTCAAATTCACACACTCTCACACACTCACACGTGCACATAATAGTGAACATCCTTACATGTTCTGCTATGACACTAGCACTTTTCTTTTTGAGTATTGGATTGCTGTTGAATGTAGTCTCAAGTGTTGTCTGGCTGGATCTTACTTATAAATGAGAACGTCTCTTGAAGACTAAAGTTTTTCTTGTAGAACACATTTATGGCATTGGGGATGTCCTAATTAATCTGATCAGTACAGGTATCTATCTGAGGTCACTAGAACATAAACCATTACATTCACACGAGAGCTGGAGTTGCTTTGCTAAAACTTTCTTCACATCTTTCAAAATTGTGGCTCCAATTAAAAATGTGCTTGAACTGAGTGTGGTGTGAGTGATATATAAAAATTGTATTGATTGTTCTCAGCTGGTTCTCGCACTTAAATGTGCGTGCTTGTTCAAGTTAATTCATGGATACATTTATGCTTGTTAACCCTTGCAGTTGATTATTTATACTGTATATGTACATTACTTTTTGAAATCACCTTTTTTTTTTTTAATAGGCTTGTTCTATACGTGATCTTATTTTACAGGAGTGCGTGCTTGCTAGACTATATTCTGTTTTAAATCAACATTGAGATTTCAATTAATTTTTAACACTCCATTTGGATACAATTATAAATTGGTTCATAAATTCAGTCATGGTCAAATATTAATTTCAACCACACATTCATAGCTATTACACATTATTATTCACGCTTTTCCTTGGACTCACTACTATTCCTCGTACTATCATATTTATAAGCCATTTATAAATTTGCCAACCTGAGGCTTAATATTTTAATTAGCACATCTGTTTTCTTATTTCTAATTAATCTAAAATGCCAATCCTGTTGCACTTAATTGCATTACCTTGCTATGGTGCGATCCTTCTAGCTTAAATATATGGATGATCTATCAATTTTGCATTACCGATATTATATATTGCACCATCATCTTTTTATATGATTTGTAATTTGATTAGATGTTTTTCCAGATATTTTGGGCATTTTCAATATACTTGGAGGCTATTGCAATTATCCCCCAATTGGTTCTGTTGCAAAGGAGTGGAAATGTGGACAATCTGACAGGACAATATGTTTTCTTCCTTGGGTAATTTTTTTCTCTTTGAAATTTATATGTTGTGTGATTTATCCAATTTGAAATATGGACCATAAGTATCCAAACATATCTAATATGACAGTGCTTAGCCAAATGTAAGAGTTTCCTATCTCTCACTTTTACTAGGCATTAATGATGCCTTACCTCCGTGCTGTAGCTGTAGCTTCTCCATGATTTTGTAAAATATATGTTCAAATTGCTGCTGAAATTTTGAAGTGATCCTAACTAAATAATGCACTTAAATATTTACTGGAATAATATCAGTAGTTTATGCAATTTGTTATCAGTCCACCGTTGTAACCTTGTAACCCTGATACGTTTTATCTTTCATAGATATTACATGTGGATTATTAAGTCCAAGATTCTGAAAAATCTCATGTCTTACGAGTCAACAGGGCCTATCGAGCATTCTACATCCTGAATTGGATCTACCGGTATTTCACAGGGCAGCATTTCAGTCGATGGATTTGTAAGTCATGAAACAAAGTGGTTTCATTATAATCTTTTAAACATTAATTTTAACCACATTCACAACTACTACCCACTTTTGTCCACACATTTTTGTGGAATCCAATACTCTTTGTTATAATGTCATTATAATATTTCCCAAACAATCACACAGTTGGTGGGATGACTCTTTTGTTTGCATTGACTAATAAACATTCTTCTTTTGCTCAGCTTGCTTTGCTGGCCTAGTCCAAACTGCTCTTTATGCAGACTTCTTCTACTACTACTTCATCAGGTGACAAGCCTTTGGGCATGTTTATGACCTATCCATTCTCACTGGTTACTAAATTTTAGCCATTTTTAGACATACTAACCAAGCAATCACTTTGCAGCTGGAAAACTAATGCAAAACTGCAGTTGCCAGCCTAAGATGACAAAGATTGAATGGTAGATAGTTTGAATCCGTGTTCCACAGAGCACTTTCTAATGAAATGAGTGAAGTTTCTCTATGAAGTTGACTCGAGGTGACTCCCTTTTTTTGCAGGGAAAAATTGATACGTGGCTCAACCTCTTGTTTAACTAGGAGAAAAATAGTGTTCATACGACAATTACTTTTAAAGATGCTAGTGGAAGTTTCAAAACTGTAGAGATTTGTAATTCCACGGAATCTTTTGTTAGAAGCGGATATTGATATTTCCATGCAAGAATCTTCTGAGACAAAGCAAAAGGAAGATTTGTGTTTGTGGGTGTATTCTTTTTTCCTTTTATAATAGAAATATGAGATTGATTATTCAAATCTCACGAGTACTCACATATAGGGAGGATTTGTAGTTGGATAAAGATTTTGCCCCGGGTGAGTCATTGTGTGTTAATTATTCTTTGCACTATTTTTGGATTTGGGCTCTAGTAACAGATGTAGTTTGGCATGTCTCCAGCCTTGTTACCCTTGGCTCGAAACACCGTCATCTCACCTCCCGTTCGTCAAAGATGAATTTAGTGCAAAATAAGCACATATGATGTGCTTTATGCTTTAAGATCACGATTTAGGTCAGAGCATACAGTGGATGAACCCGATTTTGAGCGAGCATTGTATAACTCTGATTTTTCCTTCTCGTCTTAATCTGTTCCTTTTTTTGAACCTCTTAGCCCCGTTATTGGAATATGTACAGTGTAAGAAACGATCAAGTTATGATGGTGAACTAGGCAAATTTTCCTTGGCACGTTTGGCATATAGATATATATATATATATATATTCATCAAATTGTTACTTTGAAGCAAGGTGCCCGTCAATGGAAACCTGAGTGCATATACTGATGATTGAAGATGGGTATGTTTAGTGTTTGAACAACCATACACAAGCAACAGTTCTCTCTTCTATTTATACCGTTCTCCACTTATGATGGATGATTAATTTTGTCGGGTCCGGATCAACTTTTCATACAAGCATCCATGTTATATATGTCAACTGCATTACTGTTAGGTGTTGGAGTAAATTATTTCCTAATTCATGTCTTAGGAAGCAACACCCTCCATTCTTGAAGGATAAATACTAGATTTCTTTACAGAGTTTTCGAGGTTTGTAGAGTAATGACCAAGAAGAACTCTTATCTTAAGTTCGCAATTTTGTGCATTATGACATCATGGACATGTTTTGTGTATTAAACCAAACATGATGACGAATAAATATTTTTTAATCATGATTTGTTCTGTCCAGGATTCCATCACACACTGCATGTATGCTAAATATAGAGGCCTTTACTTGAGAATAAAGTGGCATCTAAAAAATCTTACTATAGTTTATTGAAAGGGGTTATACCTTATATGACTAGGAGAAAACCGTTCTTTCCCGAGTTACTAAGAAACTAAGAGTGTGTTTGACTTGTCATTTTGAAGTGATTTTCAGTTTTCAGTTTTCGAAAATACTCAAAATGTGTTTGGTATGTTATTTTCAAAAATACGATTTTCAAAATAAGGAAAATTTTATTGCACAAAATTCAAAATGACTTTTCGATGTTTTGAATGTTTTCAACGTAAATACTCAAAAAATTCAAAAAAAGAAAATGAACTTAAAAATTTTCAAATTAAAATATTAATAAAATCACACAAAACTTACCTAAATACAAATACCCCTCTCCCTCTCTCTATCTCTCTCTTTCCAAGTTCCTCCAAAATGTCATAAAATTATTTTTTTCTCATTTTCCTCCCAAATGTCATAAAAGTATTTCTAAAGTTTTTAAATCAAAAGCGTTTCCTAATTTTTTTTTTTTTTTGGATAAACGGTTTTTTCCGAATGACAAATCAAATATTTTTTTCTGCAACTTTAAAATAATCTCTCAAAATAAAATAAAAATATAGAAAATGAATTTAAAACTGAAAACAAAAAATAGAAACGCAAATCAAACACACCCTAAACTTGTAGATTGTTTATTCCTCCTATTGCTATAATGACTAAAAAACTATTAAAAAAACAAAAGAAGTCTTATTTTGGTATTTTGTATAGAATTTTGACCCTATCTTCTGTAACATGCGTTTTCATATATGTCGCAACTAACTAGGTGAGCTGTGTCCATTCTCTTTGGACTACATATGAATGTTGCTCCAATGGTAATATTAAATTCTATTTGGGTCTAATTAAGATTATTCTTATCATGAACACCTAAGGATTTATTTTTTTAAATTAGTGTGCATAGAAAAGTTTTGGATAAATTTAACACAAATAATGCTAAAATCTATGTCTACCTACTATTTCATTTCATTTGGTAGGTAAATACCTAGAGATTATTCCAAGAGTAGCACTACACTGCCAGAAAGAATTTCAATAGAAGCTCTACAGGTTACTCACAATGTGGTGAGTCAGCTTCTTCTTTTTTTTTTTTTTGGTAATATTTTATTACATGGGGTCCCACTTCGGACCCACATCCCATGTGAGTACCTGTACATACCCTGTGAGAAGTCCCCTATACGTGCAGATTAATTCTTATTCCAATACTTGAACATATTTTGGAATGTCAATTTTGACAGAAGACTTGATGTATATCAAGTTTTGCTTGGCGTACAATCAATATGCATACCAAATTTATTCCAAAATAGTATTGAAGAAGACAATTGTGTTATAATCATAATCATTGCAAATGCTGGCACTTCACTTTAATCACACGATCAGTCCAAGTTATTAATTCATTAAAAAAATTGCTTCCATTCATTCACTGGAGAAGAAAATTTTCATTTACAGTATGCACAAGAGAACTTGGATGATTAAAAAAAGTGTTCAAAAATCATTTTCCATAAACATACCAAAAATGGAAAGATAGCACTTCCATTCAATGGAGGGAATGGGGGATTTCTGTTACATTTTTTTCCCCAAAAAAATATCATTTATTTTGTATCTGAATTTTTTTTCCCAGGTTAAAGTAGGTCTTTACTGTATTCGAGTCTAGCTCGGTCACTACTTCCCATTCTTATTGTATATATCGAGAGTAGCAAGCAATATTCGTATCGACTATTTATCTAATGAAAAATTGGACATAAATAAATGTAGCTATGATGTGAATTGATTGATGATTGGGCATGCTAGAAAATTGAGAGCCAGACACTTTTCGCCAATAGACTTTTTCTTATTAATTAGTTATTTAACATTGATTGAAAACCTTTGTGTTGTCTCCTAATGATGTTCAGACCACTAACATGTTTTCGTTGCCCTTCAATACCATCACAATAATTTGCAATTATTTCCTGCATTAATTGAATCAAAATAATTATATATATATAAAGGTTGAACTCCGACCTTATAGCCCTGCCCTTAGAGTATCGTGAAAGAGGTAAATCGCGGGATATGTCTCAGCAGATCAGGGAATAAGAGCTTGCCCATACACTAATACCTACAAACAGTTTAATTCCATATCTCAAGAATCGAATCCTCATGCTGCGACTGTCAGCATGGTTGAGACTACCTTACTTCTGTCATTTGTACCACTGAATTATGTCTCGAAGAATTATATATATGTGTGTTTACAATACTTTTCTTTATTTACTTTTCTTTTTTCCCATTTATATATCAAATATTGTTGTCGCCAGTGTTTATTGTCTTGGATTCCTCGTCCCATGCCACTATCTGTTACTTTAAGTCAATAATTCATCATTTTTTTCTTTTGGAATTTCTTGGCTTCATTAAGTGCATCCCACTTACTGATTTTAAGCAATAGAAAAAATTGTTTGAATTTGAATGACATATATCACCGTCAACAAATTTAAAAGAAAAGATATAATTAAATATATGGAAAATTGCAACAGCAGTCCTTAACCTTTCACTTTTTGTAAATTTTATTATAATTTTCAATTTGTGCCAACAAATGTCCATAACCTTTGAGAAATAAGTACTGGGGTACAAATGGATGAAAACCCATTTATTTGACCGTTAATTGACCAACAAAAGTGGGTTTTGACCAAAATGAAATGCGTAAAATGGTAACTTTGTTGTTTTATACATTAAAGTAATTTTAAAAACCAGAAATAAAATAAAACAAAGCAAAATAAAAAAAGAAAAAGAAAAAGAGAGAAGAAATAAAACCATTAGTATCGCCACCCATCAGCATAGCTTCCAGCCGTCGGCACCAATCTCAAAATCATCAGACCCACACATCATCGAAAACCCTTCATTCTCCTCTACATATCCCATCCAGCCACTAACCCTAACTCCACCAAATGTCGCCAGAATAACAACCAAAACTCGCGAACTCAAGAGTTGCTGACAACTCCTCACACCCATCGTCGACTTCGTTGTAGACTATTACCGATGGGAGTGGGAAAAGAAGGGTGGGGTTGGCTGGGGTGGTGAGAAGGAGACTAAAGATAAAAATATAGACCAACTTATAAAACATTGGATTACTTCTCTTAACGATGTTGACTTTTTAAGATGAAATCTCAAATCTTAATATAGTATTAGAGCCCATTAAACTTTAACGAGCGTTTCGATCCGATTAAAGACTCAATTAATAAGCATACGAATTTCAAAATTGGTCTGCTCAAACGAGCCACCATCTTGTGAGAAAATATTAAGGGATAAAATTCCACATCAAATAAAAATAAAAATATATACCAACTTATAAGACTTTGGACTATTCCTCTTAACAAGGTTGACATTTTAAGATTGAATCTCAAATCTTAACAGGAACAACCCATTTTTTATTTTTATTATATATATATAAAGGATGCAAGGATGAAGATGGAAATTGGGCTAATTTTGTTATTCTTACTTAACTACTTACATACTTAGGCATTGTTTGAGTTACATTATTTTCAAAGAAATACATTTTTCAACAGTGATTTGATATCATTTTAACCACACATTCTTCAATAAAATAATATTTCACATAAATCTAAAACTTTTTTTTTATTTTTTAATCACACATTTCCCATTAATTTGACATGAATAATATATTTTTCCCCCCCTAAAACGTGGCTCAAACATGGGCTTAATTTTTTATTTTCCAAATCATAGATATTTGTGGAGTCGAAATCTGCTGATGGATCAGTTATCTCTTAGAGAATGATAAGATGTAAATATTTCAAAATTATGTTGGCATCTTCTTATTTAAAGAATACTGCTATCTAGTATAATAGTGTTAAAACACTATCTTATGTAGGATTAATCCGGATGGCCAGAGGAGTTGGTGCCCGACCCCTCACTGTAGCATGGGCCCCGCGTGAAAAAAATATTTTCAAAAAATTCAGGGCCCGACCCCCATGTGAGAGGTCGGGCACCAACCTGTCACCAAACCCCCTGGCACCATAGCAGGGTTGATCTTATGTATCATTAAACGATAGCTATAATCAAATGTAAGAATAGATGACCATTTAATTAATCGTATCGTTCATGTCATCGGTGCTACTTAAATTGGTATTGTCGCACTGTACTTTTTCCTAAAAAAAAAAAAATTGATATGTTAAAATAAAAAAAAAAAATATATATATATATAATATCGCCGGTAAATTGGACTTGATGGTGACGGAACTTTATTCTCTTGTCCCGCGCTTTAGGTCTCACTTTACCAGCTCAATCTATGCCATCCACCATTAGAGTCAAAGGAGTACACTTGCCTTTTTTGAATTCTATCCCCTCTTCTTCTTTTTCTTCAAATAATTTTGATTTCATGCAAAAACTCCAATTCATGCTCTGATCAACAGAATTTTGAATTGAAATGGATTCAATCAGGCCATGTCCTGCTGCAGCAAAAAGCAAAATTGCCAGGACGTTTCAGAAAGTAATTCACTTAAAATCAGCCACAAAAAATCTCTCAAATCCTGGATTTTGCCTCCTCATTCCTCAAGAAAAACTCAAATGCTGTGAATCCCAGCAGGTTGAGAAAGAAAATCTTGAAGAAGAAGCCAAAGAATCGAAGAATCGAGCAGCCGTTGAAGCCTTTGTCGCCAAGCTTTTTGCCACCGTTTCTGCAGTTAAAGCGGCTTATGCTAAGCTTCAAGTGGCTCAGTTTCCGTACAACAATGAAGCTATACGATCTGCAGATCAAGCTGTGGTTGATGAACTGAAAGAACTTTCAGAGCTGAAGCACAGATTCTTGAAGAAACAGATCGATTCTTCGCCACCCCATGTGACATTAATGCTTGCAGAAAATCAAGAACAGCAGTCTTTAATGAAGACTTACGAGATCACCATGAAAAAAATGCAAAGGGAGATAGAAAGAAAAGATACCCAAATTTCTTTACTGCAAGATCAGTTGCAGAAAATTGTTCAGACCAACAAGTCCCTCGAGATAAAGCTCAATGCAAGTGGATCTTTTTCCATTCTTGATAATATCAAATTCTCTGATTCTAATCCTAAAGTCTTTATCATGGTTTTGCACCATGCATTGAGATCTATACGCAATTTCGTCAAGATGTTGATTGGGAATATGGAATCTGTGAGTTGGGATCTTGATGCTGCAGCAAATGCAATACAGCCAGAAATCACTTTCAGCAAGAGGGATCATAAGGGCTTCGCCTTTGAATCATTTGTTTGCCGAGAAATTTTCTGTGGCTTCAATGAACCATTTTTTTCCATACAAAATGATCATCAGCCGTTGCCCAATGGAACTGATCCGCGTCGAATTTTCTTCTTTGAACATTTCAAGAATTTGAGGTCAGTGAGTGTAATTCAGTTTATTGGTCAGAATCAAAACTCTTTGTTTGGGAAATTCTTGAAATCAAAGTACCTTCGTTTAGTACATCCCAAAATGGAATTTTCATTTGCTGGTAATTTGAATCAAAGGAAAATGGTTAACTCCAGTGAGTACCCAGAAACTGAATTCTTCAAGGCCTTTGCAGAGATGGGAAGGAGAGTTTGGCTTTTACATTGTTTAACATTCTCATTCGATCAAGAAGTGAGCATATTTCAAGTGAAAAGAAATGCAAGATTTTCTGAAGTCTACATGGAAAGCATAACAGACGACATCTTTGTGGCAGCGGATCGTGATTTTCGGGTGGCATTCACGGTTGTTCCAGGATTCAAAGTTGGCCAGTCGGTGGTGCAAAGCCAAGTATACTTATTTCCAACCACAACTCCACCCAGAAGTTAGTGTCACTCGTTTTGAGTTGAGATTCAGTTACCGTGGCCTGATGGTCGCTCAATGCATTTTTGACACACGAACACATAACTTTTTTATTTTTTTAACAAGTAGAAAGATGTTAAGGTAGCATCTTTCTATCTGTTAGGAAAATGTGATGTGCCGAAGTGTCAAAATTATATTGCGACATCTTAGGGGACGGTAAGTTCCAATGATGAAATTGGACTCAGTTCAATAAAAGCAGAAAGTAAATACTATGTACCAAAACTGCACAAGTTATATCCGACACAAGTCCAAGAACAGTAGTGCCATTAAGCAGCATTTGGACCTACAGTGACAGGAATCGAGGCAGGACATGAACTGGATTTTCACAAAAAGAAGGCCAGAGGAGGATAGAAGGCAAAATAGGCAGGGACAAAAAAGGCAAAAAGATAGGGTTAATCCCTTTGAACAACCCCCTGGTTGTCCAGGGAGTTATCCCAAGCTGAGATGAAATACTATGCTAAGCTAAGAGAGACTTCCAGGATCTGTGCACCGCAAT
>NC_036252.1:12585131-12594449 GCF_002742605.1 Olea europaea var. sylvestris
CCCTGGACAACCAGGGGGTTGTTCAAGAAGAATGGTGCAAAAAGATAAGAATGTGGGTCCATTTTGGAGAAATTATATTCGATACAGTTCAAAGCCTGCAAGTTGTATGAAATCCTTATTTAAAATGTATTTATATGTATAGTTTATGCAGATGAAATGTGATTGTCTTTTCTCCGGTGTACATGAAAGGTCTGTTTCTTGAGACTTGTATGTAGAATATGAAACTGTCTGAGAAGAAATAGGTTTTTACTTAAGTTTAAACTCAAACATGTTAATTTATTCGACCTAAGTTAAAACCTTGTACGAATTTAAGTCAAAACATGCCCAAATTCTTGTTTTAGGGAGTCGAGAACGTGAATCATTGACATGTCTAATTGTCTAACCAACACTACTAAGATTAGCTGTAAGCAAGTTATATTGATATTGATGTTAAAATTGGTTCATTCAATGTTTTTAAAATTACCTGTGAATTTGTTGGCATGTCTTAGGGTAAGCTTCAACTTCTTGTGCTCAGTCTTCTATAGCACGAACTGAGACTTGTAAGCTCAGCAACGTTTATCTGAGTTTTTGGAGCTCATAAACTCTATAGCCTCCATCTTGATGGTTTCAGTTGTTGTAAATTTGATTTTTCAATTAACTCTTACTCAATAAGAAATGAACTATCAGAAGAAATCCATTCGACTTTCTCCTTGTTAATGCGACTGGTTGGAAGATAATGATGCCAAACTCTCTATAAGAATGTAAGTCTCTCCAATACCAAAACAAGAAAACAATCACAAGAATAAAGAACACAAAAGATATTAAAAACTAGGAGCTTTCTTTATTGATGAATCAAGAACAGCTTCTACAGAGTACAATCCCTCTCATTCATGTACTTTTCCTCTCTTTTAGTAGAAGAGATATTCTCTCAAAAAAGTCTGTGATTCACTCCTGCTGTTCTCTATATATCCTGATTTACGTGAAAAAAGGAATCTGACTTTAGTTATAATTCTGTTATTTACAGGTCAGCATTTTGTTGAGATAACTGCTTGGCCTATAACAGAATTATAACTACCCTTAACAAAGTCAGCCTTCACTTATCAAAATGGTTGACATCTTCATAATACATCCCCCACCTTGTCAGTCATTTATTCTTCCAGGATGCCTGCTCCTCCCAGTTATTCTCCTAACTCCCCCTCTCAGGACTTAGCAATTATTCATGTTGATCAAGTCAAGACAGTGTCCGAACTTGGTAGTTGATAGAGGCTTAGTCATCATATAAGATGGATTTTCTTCGGTTGGAATTTTCTCCACTTGGACCTCCCCAGCTGCTATGATATCCCTGACAAAGCGTAGCCGAATGTCTATATGTTTAGACCTCTCATGGTATACGTGGTTCTTAGCCAAGTAAATGGTACTTTGATTATCGCAGTAAACTGTGATTCTCCCTTCACACATACTCAGCTCCTTAGATATACCCTTCAACCATATAGCTTCCTTTATTGCCTCAATCATTGCAATATATTCAGTCTCGGTTGTTGATAAGGCAACTACAGATTACATGCTTGCCTTCCAACTGATGGCTCCTCCAAATGCTGTGTGGAAAAAAAAAAAAAAAAAAAAAAAAAGGAAAACAGTCAAAGACTTCCTTGTATCCACATTTCCTGCATAATCCGAGTCCACAAAACTTTGTAGCTCACTTCCTTGCTGCACATTCCCTCCAAACTTCAGTCCTAAACACCTTGTACCAGCTAGATATTGAAACACCCACCTGATGGCTTGCCAATGTGATTTACCTGGGTTACTCATAAACCTGCTAACTATGCTTATGGCAAAAGCTAGATTGGGCCTAGAGCAAACCATTGCATACATGACACTTTCCACCATGCTGGCATATGGAATTTTCTCCAAGAACTTCTTATCTTCCTCTGTCGTCGATGCTTGCTCAACTGAAAGCTTGAAGTGCTGGCCCATTGAAGTACTAACTCTTTTCAATTTATTCATCCCAAATCTACTTAGAACCTTTGAGATATAGGACTTCTGAGAAAGAAACAACAGCCTTTTTGACCTGTCTCTCACTATCTCCATTCCCAGAATTCTCTTTGCTGGACCGAGTTCTTTCATTTCAAATTCTGACTTGAGCATAGACTTGACTTGCTCAATCTGTCTTCTATCTTTGCTGGCAACAAGAATATCATCTACATATACTAATAGATACACCATATTCCCTCCAGATTGCTTGTAGTAAACACAGCCATCATAACCACTTCTGCTGAAACCATTCTTAATCATGCATTGACCAAACCGTTTATTCCACTACCTCAGGGATTGTTTAAGTCCATACAATGACTTCTTTAGTAAGCATACCCGATCTTTTCTGGTCTCATCTACAAATCCTTCAGGCGGCTGCATGTATATAAATTCATCGAGCTCTCCACGCAAGAAGGCTGTCTTCACGTCCAGTTGCTCCAATTCCATGATTTGGTAAGCAACAAGGCTAATAACAGTCTAATAGAACTGTGTTTCACCACGTGAGAAAATATTTCTTTGTAGTCTATTCCCTCCCTTTGGGTAAACCCCTTTTTTACTAATCTAGCTTTAAACCTTGCTCCCTTCCACTCCTGGAATCCCTTCTTTGCGCTTGAAAACCCATTTGGATCCCACAAGTTTCTGTTTTTCTGGTTTTTCAACTAGTTCCCATGTTTTATTTTTGTTCAAGGACTCAATTTCTTCTTGCATAGCAAAATTCATTTCCCTGCTTCCTTGCTTTTAATGGCGTCCTGATATGATTTTGGCTTCATTTCAATTTCTTCTTCTACAACTGTTAGAGCAAATGCTGTCATCTCAGCTTGTCCATACCTCTTAGGTGGTTTAATGACCCTCATTTTTCTGTCTCTCACCAGATTGTAAGAGTCCGCTCTACCTTGATTGAGATTCTCCAAGTTTATCTCTTCTCCTGACCTTTCTAGACTTTCTTTCTCTAAAATTTCAGCTTGACAGTCCTGAAATGAACTTGCTGCTTGCTCCACCTCAATTTGCAAATTTCCTGTTGCTGAACTTTGCTTCAAATCTGTATTTTGTTCTTTTTAAACCCTTCCCATTTGTGACTTGTTAAAAGTTACATCTCTGCTAATAGAACACTTCGATTTTCCAGGAGCATCAAACCATAGCTTGTACCCTTTAACACCTTCAGGATACCCCACAAAGGTGCACTTAAGTGCTCGAGGTTCCAACTTATCAGTCTTTGTATGTGCATAGGCCACACACCCAAAAACTTTCAAGTTGTCATATCTAGCTGGTTTTCCAGACCACATCTCCTGTGGTGTCTTGAAACCAATAGCTGATGAGGGACACTTATCAATTAAATACACTGCAGTAGCAGCCGCCTCAGCCCAAAATGATTTTGGAAGTCCTGAGTTAGATAATAGACATCTGACCCTCTCCAAAATGGTTCTATTCATACGTTCAGCTAGACCATTTTGTTGTGGCGTGTTCCTCACTGTTTTATGCCTTGCTATGCCCGCCTCTTGACAGAATTTATTGAACTCATTTGACAGATACTCCGAGCCATTAGTCCTCAGCTTCTTAACCTTCCTGCCAACTTGATTCTCAACCAAAGTCTTTCATTCCATGAATCTTTCGAAGGTTTCACTCTTGTTTTAAGAATATAGAACCATACCTTCCGGGAATAATCATCAATTATGGAGAAGAAATATCTTTCTCCTCCATGAGAGCTTACTCTTGCAGGTCCCCATAAATCCGAATGAATGTAGTCCAAGCTCTGTTTAGTTTGATGTACTGCAGTTCCAAAACTTAAACGTGTTGCCTTGCCAAAAATGCAATGTCACAAAATGGCAAATCTCCAAGTTTTTTCTTGCCTAGCATTGTTTCTTCAGTTCTTGTAGTCCTCTCTGACTTATATGTCCTAGCCTCATGTGCCATAGTTTTACAAGATCTTCACTGGTGCTTTGAACTACAAATGCCTCACCGATGACTGTTCTTCCGATGAGAGTGTACAAACCGTTCTTGATTATCCCTTTCATTACTGTTAAAATTGCTTCAGGGACTGCACGTGATGCGGACATCATCCTCATCGGGCCATTTGTTAGAACATTTGTTGGAACATTTTATCTTTTATTTATTTTAGGCTTTATGTCTCATTGGGCTTGTATATGGGTTTGTCCCAAGCCCAAGTTTCTTATTTTGGTATTTATATTATTGTAATTTGGATTGACAAACAGTTTTAGATGAAAAATGAAAATTATTGTGTAATCACGTCTCCCTTCTCCTCCCCCAGTTTCCCCTCTCTCCTCCTCCTCTTCTTCTTCTTCTTGATTGATTCTACATCAACTTGGTATCAGAGTCAAAGCCTGGAATTCGTTATTAAAATCGATGAAACTGTAATTGTGTCGTCCCACAGAAACTGTAATTGTGTCGTCCCATTCACCCATCTTACCTATCAATGTTCTCGCCACCAGTCTTCCATTAACATCAACAATTCAAAGTTGTTCCTAGTAGCAGTAACCACTGCCTCCTGCCTGTAACTTTCAACCATCGACCCATCACCTCCTATACTTCTCCTAGCCACGTTCTTCCAATAGTCATTCACGCACACAAAAGAAAAAAAAAAAAGAACGAGAGAGAAGATAACTATCAATACCCACGACTTCATCCAAGCAGCCCACTACTTCAAACTTCCACAACACCCACTCACGAAAACCACAGCCCACAATCAATACAACATTGCAACTAGTCACCATCGTCGTATAATCCTCCCAATTTGTTAGAACATTTGTTGGAACATTTTATCTTTTATTTATTTTAGGCTTTATGTCTCATTGGGCTTGTATATGGGTTTGGCCCAAGCCCAAGTTTCTTATTTTGGTATTTATATTATTGTAATTTGGATTGACAAACAGTTTTAGATGAAAAATGAAAATTATTGTGTAATCACGTCTCCCTTCTCCTCCCCCAGTTTCCCCTCTCTCCTCCTCCTCTTCTTCTTCTTCTTGATTGATTCTACATCAACTTGGTATCAGAGTCAAAGCCTGGAATTCGTTATTAAAATCGATGAAACTGTAATTGTGTCGTCCCACAGAAACTGTAATTGTGTCGTCCCATTCACCCATCTTACCTATTAATGTTCTCGCCACGAGTCTTCCATTAACATCAACAATTCAAAGTTGTTCCTAGTAGCAGTAACCACTGCCTCCTGCCTGTAACTTTCAACCATCGACCCATCACCTCCTATACTTCTCCTAGCCACGTTCTTCCAATAGTCATTCACGCACACAAAAGAAAAAAAAAAAAGAACGAGAGAGAAGATAACTATCAATACCCACGACTTCATCCAAGCAGCCCACTACTTCAAACTTCCACAACACCCACTCACGAAAACCACAGCCCACAATCAATACAACATTGCAACTAGTCACCATCGTCGTATAATCCTCCCAATTTGTTAGAACATTTGTTGGAACATTTTATCTTTTATTTATTTTAGGCTTTATGTCTCATTGGGCTTGTATATGGGTTTGGCCCGAGCCCAAGTTTCTTATTTTGGTATTTATATTATTGTAATTTGGATTGACAAGCAGTTTTAGATGAAAAATGAAAATTATTGTGTAATCACGTCTCCCTTCTCCTCCCCCAGTTTCCCCTCTCTCCTCCTCCTCTTCTTCTTCTTGATTGATTCTACATCAGCACGTGACGTTTTTTTTTAGTCAAAATTTAGACCTAGTCTTAGGAGCTGTTATTCAGTTACAACGTGTAGCAGATTCTTGCTTTTGCTTAGGCTACTTAGTAGTTTTTCAGTTTTCTTTCCAGCTATAAATGTAAGGCTGTCAATTGAATAAATTAATTCCTTTTGATACTGCTCCGTATCTGTTGGTTCAATTTCTATTCTTTCATCTCTAAAAATCTTCATCTGGTATCAGAGCTTTCTTCTCAAGGGATCTGTGCGTAATGATGGAAGCTAAAGCTAGTTTTTCTCAAATTGCTCCTCCTGCCTTCAATGGAGAAAACTACCAGCTTTGGGCAGTGAATATGGAGACCTACCTGGAGGCTTTAGATCTATGGGAAGTTGTGGAAGAAGATTATGAAGTTCCTCCATTGCCGAACAATTCGACCATGGCCCATATCAAGAATCAAAAGGAAAGAAAAACATGGAAGTCAAAGGCAAAAGCAACCTTGTATGCTACTGTTTCAACAACTATTTTCATGAGAATCATATCTCTCAAAACAGCAAAAGAAGTTTGGGATTATCTGAAGGAAGAATATGCAGGAGATGAAAGGATAAGAGGCATGCAGGTGCTGAAATTAATAAGGGAATTCAAGCTGCAAAAAATGAAAGAAACTGAGACAATCTAAGAGTACTCAGATAGATTGCTTGGCATTGTCAACAAAGTCAGATTACTTGGTACTGAATTTACTAATTCAAGAATTGTCGAAAAAATTCTTCACTGTGCCGGAAAGATATGAAGTGTCAATAACCACCTTGGAGAACACAAAGGATCTGTCCAAAATCACCTTGACAGAGCTATTAAATGCCTTACAAGCTCAAGAGCAACGAAGACTTATGAGACGAGATGGTGTTATTGAGGGAGCTTTGCCAGTCAAGCACTAGGATGCTGGGAGGAATAACAAAAAGAAGAACTCTAAGCATAATCAAGTCTCGAGCTGTGAGAACACCTCAAACAATCACAATCGAAGCAAGGGTGGAAGCTCTAAAAGAAATAATCATCCTTTTAAGCACTGTGGTAGAACAGGTCATCCACCATGTAAGTGATGGAAGAGGCCAGATCAAAGTGTAGCAAATGCAATCAGCTTGGACATGAAGTTGTGATTTGCGAAAGCAAATTTCAAAAGCAAGAAGCAGATGCCCAGGTTGCTGATCAAGATGAAGAGGACTAGATTTTTGTAGCAACATGTTTTTCGACAGGAAGCTCTACAAAATGTTGGCTGATTGATAGTGGTTGTACAAACCACATGACTTATGATAGAACTCCCTTTAAATAGTTGAAGCCTACTGGAGTCACGAAGGTCAAAATTGGAAATGGTTGTTATATTCCTGCAAAAGGAAAAGGGACCATTGCAATTACAACAAATTCAGGTACAAAAATAATATATGATGTTCTTTATGTACCTGATATTGATCAAAATTTGTTGAGTGTAGGCCAGTTAATAGAAAAATGATTTAAAGTGTCCTTTGAAAACCGGTATTGCCGCATCCATAATGCTGCTAGACAGGAGATTTTGCGAGTTAAAATGAGAGGCAAAAGTTTCTCGTTTGTCCCAACGGAGGAGGAGCACACAACTTATACTACTAAGGTCAGCATTACCGAAATTTGGCACAAGAGACTTGGGCATTGTCATCTTCAGCGAATGTTGAAAATGAAGAAGAATGATATGATAAGAGGCCTACCAACCCTCACTGATCATATACCAAATTGTCATGCATGTCAATTTGGTAAACAAAATAGGATTCCATTTCCAAAATCAACTTGGGGGACCTCAAAAAAAATGCAACTTATGCACACAGATGTTGCAGGACCTCAAAGAACTCCATCACTTCAAGGTAGCTTTTACTATATTATTTTCATTGACGATTTTACAAGAATGTGTTGGATTTTTTTCTTGGAATTCAAGTCGGAAGTGGCTGGAGTTTTCTTGAAGTTCAAGAAAATGGTGGAGAATCAAAGTGACTGCAAAATTCAAGTTCTAAGGTCTGATAATGGAAAGGAATACTGATGAGGACATCCTTATGTTGGACTTTTATTATTGTTTTAGTATTTTAGTTGAACTTTTATTATTGTTTCAATTGGACTTTTATTTAAGTTTACGTATTTTAATTAGGACTTAAATAATGGGCTTGGCCCTATATTTCTAGGTTTTCATTATTTAAACCTATCATTGGTTTGTAATTTGGGAGTTGATGAATTTTGATTAAATTATAACGTTGGCTTCAGCCGTTTGCCTCTCTGCTCCCTGTCTCTGTTCTTCTTCCTCTCTCCCCTTCTACCATCTCTTCTTGTTTTAGTTATTGAATCATTCACCCTACATCAAATTGGTATCAGAGCGAAACTTGGGTAATCTTTTTCAACCATTCTCCTACCACCGTTAAACCGCCACCAAACAATACACACAACCCATCTCTCAAAATTACCAGACGTCACACCCCCGTAGCAGCCAACAAATTCGACATCAACAGGCCACTACCAAAATTCCAAACTCGGTATATAGCAACGTATCTCGTGCGTCGGGTTATTTCTCACACCCACGACCCATCGGTTCTGCCACCACGTCGCCAACCACCACCAACCCATCCCACAGAAAATCTAATTACAAAAAGAACACCACCCACTACCCAAAACTCCCTACCGCCATCGATTTCATTAAAACCATCATCACCCACTACCTACAAATCGAGCCACCACCACTGTTGAATCTCGGCCAGCAAATCTGGCCCAAACCACGCGATCGGCCAGTCCAATCGCCGGTTTCGACGGCCTTCAGCCGCGACTCGTTCTAATGAAGTATGGTGTTAATTGGATTATTACTTACGTGATTGGGTTGGTTTACTGGATTAGTGATTAATTGGTTTAATAATTAAGTGGGTTGGGTTATTAGTCATCAATTGGGATTGAGCTTGATTGATATTTTGATTGTAATTTAGGCCCAAATTTGTGAAATGGGCTCATTTATTATTTTGTTATTCTGATTTTGTATTATTATTAAAAAAAAAAGTCGAAAAGAAAAAAAAAAGAAAAGAAAAGAAAAAAAAAAGAGCAAAAAAAAAAAAGAAAAAAAAAAAAAGAAGAAGAAAAAAAAAAAAGAGCAAAAAAAAAAAAAAAAAGAGTATCGTGAATTTTAATTTTTCTGATATCATTTACAGGTTCATTTTAGTTGACTGTTCAGTACCGCACCTCGACGAGCACGGAATTGTCTATCTTGGCATCTCAGGGCTTAGTAGTTCAGACCGTGGAGACATTCGACGCTGGGACGACTCAAACTAACAGTACTCAGGGAGTTCCTGATCCTATTTATTTTTAGTTGACGCTATTTCTTTATTTTAGAATTGCATCAATTAACTCGTTGTGTGCTGGCCATTTGATAATATTGCCTTCGACCTATTTGATTGTTTTTCACGAACTAAATTCCATTGATATGTACTAGCCCTTTGATAATACTGCCTTAAACCTATTCGATTATATTTCACGAACTAAATTCCATTACTCAATCGTTTACCCCACGTGACTAGACCTAGTATTTGGACATTTGCTTTTCTATTTTATTAGCATTAGTAGTATTAGCTTGCGATCGAGCCATAAGTAACCCCAA
>NC_036252.1:12601424-12756656 GCF_002742605.1 Olea europaea var. sylvestris
TTTAATCAAGGTAACCCAAAAGCCATAACTTACATGCTTTTATCTATAATATAACATTGAAAAGAAAGATGATATTTATGACAAGGTTGTACGAGAAAGCATCAAGAAAATTGTGGTGTTCAAAGATGACATACCTGAGGTTTCATTTCAACAATGAATTGCCCACTTTTTGCAGTAACAGGTTCATTATCTAGCACGTTTTCGAGTTGGTCTAACATTTCCTTCTCTTGGCTAGATCCAAAACCAGGATATGCATCTTGATGATGCCGAACAATTGCACTCTCTTTTATTTCAATATAGGAGCCATCAGTAGCTTCAGTATATAATTTCATTACAGGCTCGGCCATGTGCATCCATCCAAAATCACTGCTCTGCCCACAAGTTTCCCATTCCTCGTCTGCAGTCCGCCTAAACTCTTAGGCAGTTAGCATAAAGCTACAGGGAAAACATTATGTAACAGAATAGATGCAGAGAGCTGCACGAAAAACATGTATACAAGTATAGAGCAGAAGCCACCTAAAAAGCATCCATGGTCAGATGTTCTGCAGCAATGCCTATCCTTTCCTCGTGCACTGACAACAAAAACTTCATTTTTTACCATCGTAATCTAAAAGTCTTTCTCAATTTTTGGGTTTTGAATAAGAAGAAACGATGGCATCAATGGACAGATTTCCAATCCTAACACCAAAGCTCAAACCAATTCCCCAGCAGCGCTGCCTAAAATGGTCTTTACAAGTTCTCTCTAAATCCTGGAAGAAGCTTCTTGACCTATATGCTACATCTAAGAAGCACGGATACGAATACTTAATTTGAATACGATACGATATGGATACATCAATGTGACTTTTTTGAAAAAATTAGGATACGTCTATAAGTGTTCTAAAATTCAGCATAAATTTATTAGTATAAAAAAAATTTAATACAAAAGCATAATAATAAAAATAAAATAAAATATTAGTGCACTTTATCCTAATCATTAATTGTTCAAACTTCATTTTCTTCAACATCATCAGCTTCAATTTTTTCATTTTCATTAGCAATGACACTCTTCAACTTTGACTCATCTAATAACAGATTAACAACCTCAAACAGTCAAACACAGTCAAGAGTATCAAATGAATTTTCAACAACGTCCCTATTTTGGATTCTCCTTTTGAATATAGATCTAATTTTCTTGATAAAGGAAGCAGATTGCTATGAATGAAAATCAATTCTTTAGCTTATTGTAGAGTTATTTTATTCTTTCTTGTAAAGTGTATAAAAGAGTGCATACTCTAATTTTATTGTGCACTAAATGAAGAAGGTTACACGAGATTTCAAAACAATGTTTTGTAATAAAGGTGTATGTGAATCATGAAGTATCATATAGATATCGAAAATCATACTAAAATATAAAATAATTAATAATTACATATAGGATATGTATCAAAAATATAAGAAATATAAACTAATTAAAAAGAAAATATCGAAGGGTATCTAAACTTGGTATCGAATATCGGTACGTAACAAGTTTACAAGTATCGGTGCTTCTTAGTGCTACATCATTCGTGCTGACATACTTATAGTGCTTCTCATGTTGCAACTATTCAATGTTCCAAGGGTTGACTCGGATAACCCCTTTAAGGTCCTATTTGAGTCGCATTTTTTGAAAAAATACATTCTTAAGTAGTGATTTAATATCATTTCAATCACACATTTTTCAGTAAAATAATT
The DNA here is from genome assembly GCF_002742605.1 of Olea europaea var. sylvestris. Classification (NCBI taxonomy): domain Eukaryota; kingdom Viridiplantae; phylum Streptophyta; class Magnoliopsida; order Lamiales; family Oleaceae; genus Olea; species Olea europaea. The sequence goes on from NC_036252.1 coordinate 12,603,138, forward strand.
TCACACGTATATCCAAAACTTTTCCTCATTTTTTAACCACACATTCTCTATCACTCTACTATTCCAAAATACATTCTTTCAAAATAACGTGGCTCAAACACACACTAAGTGAAGAGGAGCAGCCAATAAACTCAAATACGACAAGTATGCTCTTCTTTGGAGCATTTGAATTTGAACTAGATTCAATTCCAAGGATTTCCTATCTTCTCACGACGTATTAATACTGTGCAAAGGCGGACGCAGAAATTTTTAGTTAGGAGGTACAATTAAACTCTGTACAAATCGAATATTTTGCTTTTGATTTTTGAATGATTTATACTTGACCCGAAAAAATGCAGATTTACATTTAAAATACATTTCTTCATTAATATTTTACTTATCGTTTTCATCAATTTGATTTCAAGTAGTCATTTTATTAATATTTGGCTCATCACAAAAAAATGCATATTTACGTTTAAAAAATTATAGTGCGTTTGAACCAAATAATTAATGCAAGTGATCGAAAGGAAAAATATATAACCAATATTCAATAATTAATACAATTCATTAAATATAAGTTAAATTGGATATAATCAGTTCAAACACATTTTATATATACAAATAGGATAAGAGAAAATGCAAATTTAAGTTCTAATTAATTGAAAATTTGATTGGAAAATGAAAATATGTAGTAAATGTCATAATTTATAGAGAAATTATAGATAAATTTTAAAAAAATAAATAGATGGGGTTAAGATTTTGGTAAAATGCAGCAAGAGAAAAGAGAAAAAATTCAAATTTATTGTGATTTTGCCTATGTTTGGTAGGGATTAAAAATTAAATTTTAGTAAATTTTGATAAAAGTTAAAAAAGTTAAGAATTTCATAAAATAAACTATTAAAATTAATTGTTAACTTTTTTTTGGATTAAAATTTAGATTTCAATCGATATCAACTACGATTTTATCTAAAAAACAAAAATCTCAAAAGTTAGGTGGTCACATGACACCGAACCCCTTGGATCTGCCAACGGTGACGTCAACACGTTCTACAATAGTGTAATATGCAACTCGTTCAAAAAACTTTGAAACCAAAGTTCAAACAAATTCCCATTGCAAGTTCTCTCTGAATCTGGGAAGAAGCTTCTTGACCAATATGATACATCATGCGTGCCGACATACTTGTAGAGCTGCACATGTCACAACTGCTTCTCACTATCAGCTATTGAAAATTGCCTCAATTCAATGATTCTGCAATTTTTGTTAGAATAACGTCTTGGTATATAATAATAAATTTTATTGATTAAGAAAGAACAAAACAGAAAGTAATGAATTGTAGGAATATATTAATGTTAAAAAGAGAACATATTTGTAAATCGAAGCCTGCATATTACACAATGTCCTTAAAACATATTCGTCCCCTTACCATAAGTACTTGAGGTTCCGTTTGAACGTTGTCTCTCAGAATACAATAGATAAATCAGCATAATCTAACTACTTTAGTTTCTACTCCGACAAATTGGATTTGTATTATAACACGACCATCAAAACTTCAACATCAATTGAAAATTTTTCGGATAGAATAACTATATAAAGTATATGAAGACAGTGAAGGAAATTTCACTTGTGGAACATTGGAAAAAAGAGCTCTATTATAGTCTCAACCCCATCAATGTGAGTTAAATTCATCTATTAACTAGCCACTAACATCTAAATGGCTATAAGTACTGAAGTTTCGAAAGTTTTAGAAGTCGGAAGGTGAGGTGGAGGAAAAAAATTAAAATGATTTAGGTAATAAGGCAAGACATAAACCTTTCTAAGGGGCCGATTTCGGTTCGACATTAACGTATGTAGGTCGCGCATACAAGTTTAATGGTCTTAAGTTCTAACCAAGTCTGTAATTATGCACACATTGAGAGAATCTCTATACTACACATGATTACACTTTTAAAAAATATGATCATGTATAAACTAGTCATTGCCTTGTCAATCCAACACAAACATCTTCCAAATTATCTAACTTGAATCAACTTCTCACTCACCCAACATCAATTTTAGCAAGTAAATATATGATTTTGATATTTTCATGAAAAAGTACATGAATCGACTTTGATCTTCCAAAATGAAAAAAATAGACCCATTCAAAATTATGCCAAAACAGCCTACAAACCATTTTTTTTTTCTAGCAGTTGTTGCAATGTTTCATAAGTTGACTCGTAGACCCACTAAGTGGAGGGAAAGAACCAGTAAACTCAGACACGAGAAGTATGCTTTCTTTAGAGCATTTGACTCTGAACTAGATTCATTTCTAGGGATTTCTTTCTTGCTCACTATGTATTTATACAATGAAAGGTTCATTCAATACCTTACAGAACATCATGACAAAACATTATTTGCCAAACATCCCTCAATTTGGAAGAATTAACATTTATAGCTACCTCCCATGATTCAATTTTACATATTAAATAATATTTTTCCAACAATCCTCCGCATGAATGAAAATTGGAAGAGACATAAAAATGTTTAAAAAATTAAAAAAAATCAAAAAAATAAAAATAAAAAACTCAGTGATACTTTTATTAAAAGTCTTGTTTTCAATAAAAGTGAATAAGACTCATATTTTTATTCTAAAGGAAAAGGTGATTCAAAATCTTTTTATCTTCTATTGTATGCAGATAATATGTTGCTTGCTAGGAGCGATGTTTTAAAAAATATCTAAGAAATTGAAACTGTAACTTGAGTATGAAATAAGGTTTAGGGCCTACAAGAAGAATACTAGAAATGGAAATAGAAGGAGATAGGATAGGATATGAGTTTAAATCAACAGTCCTATATTTCCGAAGTTTTAGATAGATTTTCTATGACCGAAGCAAAAACTATTGATTTACCTTTAGTGAGTTACTTTAAATTGTCAACAGATCATCTCCTAGAACTGAAGAAAAGTAAATTAGAATGACAAAGTTCCCTATGCTAATTCTGTAGGCCGATCTGTTATGTATATTATGGTTCGTACTAGGCCAGATTTAGCGTATGCTATCAATGTTCTCAACAAATTCATAAGCAATCGAGGTGAAAGTTATTAGAAAGCTACGAAATAGTTGTTAAGATATCTTAAAGAAAATTCAATATAGGTTTAACATTTAGTAAATCAAAAGAGAGAATTATTTTAGAAGAGTTTATTGATTATGATTTTGCTGGCAATAGTGATAATAGAAAGTCCACATCTATATTTATATATAAATGATACACGTATTAGCTGGAAATCTTAGCTGTAGAAAATTCTAGCCTTATCTCTAATTGAGGCTCCGATACGCATTGGTAGACCCACATTGGGTCCTAGTGAGCTTTAGAGATTTTTATTTTTTATTTATTATTATTATTATTATTATTATTATTATTATTATTATTATTATTATTATTATTATTATTATTATTATAGTATCACGAAGAAAAAAGAGAATCTTTTCATTACCAAACAACAATTCAATTGATTGTTTTTATTGGTAAATCTATAATTATTGATGAACAGATTATTTTTTCAGTCAAATTGATTGTTTTAATTGGTTGTTTGTATCAGGTATAGAAAAGTACTTTAAATGTAAGTTTGCATTTAAAGTATTAAAAATGATATAATTATGGAATGTTGGAACGCGTAAAGAACAATTGTAATAAAATATCGAATATATTAAATTTTTAGCAACTTTTTCATAAGCCCTCGTTCAGCCCCCATTATATTACATTCCATTTTTCTCTCATATTTTTAACCACATAATCTTTTATAAAATAATATTACACGTAAATCGAAAACTTTTCCTTATTTTTCAACCATTCATTTTAAGAAAAAAAAATCCACCCATTTTTATTTTCAAAAAATGGGGGCCAAACAATGTATAAATTTGATACTGCCCCCACTAACTCCAAATATCTGCGTCTACCACTGCCAATATGATCATGGAGAAGACCCTTTGCAAAGGATACTTTGCCAATCAACAATTCACTATAAATGATAAGACTTACAGTATGATCCAAACCCGACAAATCCTTAGTCCCCTCTGCCCTTCTTCCTGTAATCACCTTAGCCCTTTTGGATTGCAAGTTCCTCACACTAGCTCTCGATTTCTAGTATCATTTATCTCTTGTGGACCTCCAAGAATAAACCTTGTTCTTTAGCGTCTAAACTCTAAGTGCGTCTTCCCAAAACTCCAGTAACGCTAAAGGATAATTGGCGAAGGTATGTTTGGTATTTGGTCAAAGATCTTGTGTAGTTTGATCTGTGTTTAACATGAAGTTTTATAGCTCAATCAACAAATCTATATTTCGATGATTCTATGAATCAAAGAATTTGGCGGTTGAATTTTGAAATCAATGAAAGTGATTTGAATTTTCAAATGAATGATCTCTATGGAATAATTATGATTCAACACACTTTGTGATGTTTATAGGATAGGATATATGTAAGCGAAAGTATTGGGGATGAAAACAAATTGAAAATTCAATATTTGAAGCAAAATAGAATTTTGGATGTAGATGCTCAATCGCCAAGTGAGCGACCAACGAGCACTGTCTGGATAATTCTTAATATTTTTATCATAACTTTCACCCAATATCTGATTGAGGTGATTAAAATAAATTGTAAAGTTGACTCAAATGGCTACAATTCTTTAAGAAATAATATTTTTCAAATTTGAATGTTTTCCCATGTAAAAAATGTGTTGCAGGTTGCTATTGAGAATTTGGAGAATAACTTGTGCGATTCATACAATAAAATATTTTGCATATGAATTCAAAATTTGTCCTTGCTTTTTGATTGCACATTCTTCAAAAATTTATTAATTAAAACAATGTGTTTTTGGAAAAATGGCCACCAAACAGGAGCTTAGTTAAAATGTATGTTAACTGATCCTTATTTTTAATGGAAATGATGTCATTTTACATTTTGATATTCAAAGTACATGTAGGTAAATATTAGAGAATCAAATCAAACCGAAGGCCTGTGTATTCACAGTTTCCTTAAATCGAATTCGCCGCCTCACCGGAGTGCAACAGGTTTTGATCGGTGTTCGATTCCCAAGATACAATCAGTTGTCGGTTTACGCTGCACTACGTTAACTGCCTACGAACTAGCTGTGATATGCTCTATCTCACAAAAAAATTATAAGCACAAGGAAGAACTTGAAAGTGAGAAAAAGAAGATTGTTGCTTAGAGGAAGAAACTTGCATTTCACTTGTGATTTTCCAACCTAGACAGACTCCTATTTATACCAATGGAGGAAAAGTTAGCTCATTTATCAAGGAGATAAACCATTCATTGATAAAGGAGTTAAAAACATGAAGGGACTTGAGTCACAACATATGAAGAGACTTCTATTCAATATTTTTCATTACTTCTATGCAATATTTTTCATTCAATTCTAACAATCCCCCACATGAATGAAAAATGGAAACTAAGACTCAAGAGGAAAGAGAGAGTAAAATGAATCAATCCTGCGTAGGATAGGTAGCATTTAGCTTTGAGCCTTCCCTTGTGAAACCTATTGGGAATTACTAGCAAACCAGTGGATCTGATGCCTTGAACTGTTTCGCCATTTGTGTAAACCAAGACAATAGATCTCACACAGGACCATTCTAGTCACAACATAGTTCTTACTGTTGTGTTCGTTTTCGCCATGAACACGTCGCCTAGTTCTGTAAGTGTTTTTTCAAGGATGTAGCCTTGCCAATCCCTATAGAAGCGGCCCCACTTCACACTCTCATAGGTGACCTCTTAATTCAGTTTTTCACAACAACGCTTAATGGTCATTAAAAGCATAGCTTAACCTGCATCTTCCAATCACTGTGAGCACCATAGGAATGAGCAGAAGGAGAACATTCTCAATGATTTACACAAATATACATGTTTTAGTTTTCCCTTTGAACCTAGATCCTGGGATCTCTATTCAGCTAGGTTGGGTTTCCACCATGATACCTTTCAACGTCATAGGCTGCAAGCTCATTCCCCTCGATGCTTTTACAACTAGCTCTCGAGTTAGCCCTTTGGTTAGCGGATCCGCAATATTATCTTTGACTTAATGTAGTCTAGAGTGATAATACCTTGTGAGAATAGTTGTCGAATGGTATTGTGTCATCTTCGAATATGGCGAGACTTACCATTATACATATTGCTCTGTGCCCTGCCAATTGTTGATTGATTATCGCAATAAACACAAATTGCAGGCACAAGCTTTGACCATCTTGAAATATCTTCAACAAACTGGCGAAGCCACTCTGCTTCTTCAGTTGCTTTGTCCTAGGCGATGAACTCTGATTCCATTGTAGATCTTGCGATGCAAGTTCGTTTGGACGATTTCCAAGAGACAGCTGCACCACCAAGAGTGAAGACATATCCACTAGTAGACTTGGTATCTGACATATCTGATATCCAATTTGCATCAGCATTCCCTTCAATTACTGCAAGGTATCTAGAATAGTGCAGTCCAAAATCACTAGTGTGCCTTAAATAATGTAGTACCCTAAAAATGGCTTTCCAATGGACAGCACCTGGGTTACTCATGTAGCGACTCAATCTGCTAACTGAGAATGCTATATCCGGTCTCGTACAAGTCATTAAATACATTAAACTCCCAATTATCCGAGAATATTCTAATTGTGACACACCATCACCAGTGTTCTTGGATAAGTGGAGACTCAAATCTACTGGAGTCCTAGCCACAGTGGTATCTGACTTGTTGAACTTGTCTCGTATCTTATCAATGTAATGAGATTGAGATAACACAAGTCCATTGGGTGTTCGAGTAATTTTTACTCCCAAAATGACATCCGCGAGACCCATATCTTTCATGTCAAACTTCGAGTTTAACATATTCTTAGCGGCTTTGATAATCTTGTTAGTGCTACCGACAATGAGCATGTCGTCGACGTATAGACGTAGTATGACATATCCATCATTAGTGTCCTTGACATATACACACTTGTCGCACTCGTTGATTCTAAAACCACTAGAAAGCATAGCATTATCAAACTTCTCATGCCATTGCTTCGGTGCTTGCTTCAAACCATACAACGATTTAACCAGTTTACAAACTTTCCTTTCTTGACCTAGAGCTGTAAACCCCTCTGGTTGCTCCATATAGATTTCTTCATTCAAATCTCCATTTACGAAAGCTGTTTTTAATTCCATCTGATGTATTTCCATATTTCGCAAGGCTGCAATAGCAATTATCATCCGGATAAAAAGTATTCTCGACACAGGAGAATAAATATCAAAGTAATCTAAGCCTTCCTTTTGCTTATAACCTTTGATTACTTAGCCGAGCTTTATATTTATCAATGGAGCTGTCCGCTTTCATCTTCTTCTTGAAGATCTACTTGTAGCCCAAGGGCTTACAGCCCAGTGGAAGATCTACTAACTCCCAGGTATGATTCTGTAGAATGGAATCGATTTCACTTTTGATGGCTTCTTTTCACAAATGACCATCTGGAGAAGATATAACTTCTTTATAGCTTTGAGGATCATTCTCCATCAAATATGTGAGAAAATCAGGGCCAAACGTCTTAAAAGTTTTGGTTCTTTTGCTCCGTCTAGGCTCATCCTCACATTCTTCAACTGGATCTTTGCTATTACCAGAAGCAGAAGATTCCATTGTCCGTTTAATAGGAGTTAACTATTTAAGAGACTTACAAGAAAATATATTCTCAAAGAATTGTGCATTCCTAGACTCCATAATCGTGTTCGGATGAATATCAGGTACATTCAAATAATGCACAAGGAACCTATATGCACTACTATTTTGTGTATAACCAATGAACACATAATCAACTGTCTTAGGTCCAATCTTGACCTTCTTAGGAGGAGGCACCACAACTTTAGCAAGACACCCCCACATTCGTAAGTATTTATATGAAGGTGTCCGATTTGTCCAAAGTTCATATGGAGTCTTATCCATATTCTTTCTTAACACTTTATTCAAGATATAATTTGCGGAAAGAATAGCTTCTCCCCACATGTTCTACGATAATCCAGAACTATTCAACATAGCATTCATCATTTCTTTTAAAGTTCTATTCTTACGCTCAACAATTTCGTTCTGCTGAGGTGAATAAGGTGCAGTAGTTTAGTGAATTATTCCATGATTAGCACAAAATTCACCAAACGATGATTCATATTCACCACCATGATCACTCCGTAGCACCTTTATTTTCTTACTAAGTTGATTTTCAACTTCATTCTTATAAAGAATGAATTTATCGATAGCTTCGTCTTTGCTTTTAAACAAGTACACATAACAATATCTCGTACTATTGTCAACAAAAGTAATAAAATACTTATTACCTCCTCGTGTTTGGACAGATTTCAAGTCACATACATCACTATGGACTAGTCTCAATGGCTCGATACTTCTTTCAATACTATGAAACAAAGACCTAGTAAGCTTAGATTCAACGCATGTTTCACATTTATGATTTGAATCAATTTAAAATCTAGGCAAGTAATTTAGTTTGCTTAGTCTACGTAAAGCATTGTAATTTATATGACCTAATCTACCATGCCATAGATTAGGAGACTCAAGCAAGTAAACAGAAGGAGTTTTCTCATTACTCATAACAGTTGGAGTTACAACAATTACATTCAGTTTAAACAGGCCATTACTCATATAGCCTTTCCCAACATAAACTCCTATTTTGGTAATCACCAGCTTATTCGCCTCAAAGACCATGCGAAACCCATTCTTGCTCAAAAAAGACCTAGAGACCAGATTCTTGCGAATCTCTGGCACATACAGCGCATTAGTCAAAGTAAGCTCTTTGCCTAATGTCATCTTCAGGATCACCTTGTATTTACCAAGCACTTCAGAAGTTACAGAGTTTCCCATGAACAACTTTTCAACATTTGTAACTGGTGCAAAAGTAGTGAACATGCTCCTGTTGGAGCAGACATAGCAAGTGGCCCAAGTGTCCAGCCACCACTCCTTTGGGTTAGACCCCACCAGGTTAACCTCACTAATCACCGCCGTGAGGTTTAGCTCAGACATTTTATCTGAGAAATGATCTCTCTCATTTCCAGCCATATTAGCCTGAGGACGCTGCTTATTATCCCTCCGAGGCTGACGACAGTCTGCTGATCGATGCCCAACATTGTCACAATTGAAACACTTTTCATTGAATTGGAACTTAGGTTTCTTTCCTACCCCACCTGCAGGCTTCAACCAAGACCCTTTCGTAGCCTATTTTTTATCTTTTCGATTTCCGTACCCTGTTTGGCTTTAAAGGAGTGAACTTTCTTAGTACCAGAACTTTGGTCGTACTCCAATACATTAGCCTTCTCAGAGTAAGAATTCTCTGACTTACGTTCAGCTCGTTTGTTATCCTCCTCAATGCGCAGCTCGATAATTAAATCCTCGAAAGATATCTCTTTCCTCTTATGCTGCAAATAGCTTTTGAAAGCCTTCCACTGAGGAGGTAGCTTGTGAATAGCAGTAGCCACCTGTAGAGATTCTAACATGGTCAGACCCTCAGCATGCGTTTCTTGCAAAAGCACTTGATACTCTTGCACTTGGCTCACCACTAAATGTGAATCAACCATTTCGAAGTCCATACACCGACTGGCTAAGAATTTCTTAGATCCAGCATCCTCGATCTTGTATTTCTTTTCTAAGGACTCCCAGAGCTCCTTAGCAGACTTCTTTACCACATATACGTGATACAGAGAAATTTGTAGGCCATCCAAGACATAGTTGCGACACAAAGAATCAACACTTTTCCAAGCGTCCCAAGCTGCACACCTATGCACATCAGTGTCGTTTTCAGCCACGATAGGGGCATCTTTAGTGAGGAAACGTGCAAGGCCCAACGTAGTGAAATAGAAAATCATCTTATTCTGCCATGTCTTAAAATCAGCACCAGCAAACTTATCCTGTCGAATTGCATGATTCACCGGAAATGAAGCCAGAAACGATGGCAAAGGTATTGTGCCAAACTGGATTGCCGAGGCCGCAGCTGAAGGCAAAGTTAGGTTCACTCCAACATGAGAAATCCCGCCTCCAATTATCCCGTTAATGGGAGAAATGTCAGTCGTGGTGTCCATAGGGTTAACAACGGTCATTGCAGGATTTGGTACACCGGTACCAACAGTGTTGCTTCCATTATTCACATCGATATTTTCATGTGACGCCATTGAAACGGAACAAGCAACAAATAATTTAGAATAATTATAAGTTTGTAAAGTTGTATATAAATTCGAGATCAAGTTATTTGTTCAGAAAATAAAACTGTAGAGTTGAAGAACAGATTATTTTGTCAAATTATTAACAACTTAACAATCATTTAAAATGAAATAGAAATCATGCAAAAATCATGAACTGGAAAAATTGACAAAAACTAATTAACAAAATTTGATTTACTAAAGCCAATTCGATTTAAGTTTGTAAGTAAATATTAGAGAATCAAATCAAATCGAAGGCTTGTATATTCACAGTTTCCTTAAATCGAATTTGTCGCCTCACCGGAGTGCAAGAAGTTTTGATCGGTGTTCGATTCCCAAGATACAATCGGTTGTTGGTTCACACTGCACTACGTTAACCGCCTGCGAACTAACTATGATATACTCTATCTCACAAAGAAATTATAAGTACAAGAAAGAACTTGAAAGTGAAAAAAAGAATATTGTTGCTTAGAGGAAGAAACTTGCATTTCACTTGTGATTTTTCAACGTAGAGAGACTCCTATTTATACCAATGGAGGAAAAGCTAACTCATTAATTAAGGAGTTAAACCATTCATTAATAAAGGATTTAAAAACATGAAGGGACTTGAGTTACAACATATGAAGAGACTTCTATTCAATATTTTTCATTACTTCTATTCAATATTTTTCATTTAATTCTAACAGTACAATACACTTAATTATAAATCATATTTTTCATGACAGATAGTGATGTTAAATTTCATTTCATCATAGATATATTAGAGAAGGAAATCGAGAAAGTTTCTACTAAGTCTAATACTGTAGATATTGGAACCAAAAAAATGCCTTTATATACATTTACAGATTGTTTACATCTTTTAAGTATTAATATTTTTGCGGGTACAAGGCCGGGCCAAAAATTGGTGCTTAACAATTTGGACCACTTGTTTATGTTACGTAGGGAGCCCAATGATTGATGGACCAAATGGCTGACCCGATTGCCTCTTAAATTTGTAATCTCATGTTTTCTTTGGTTATGTGTATGAAACTTGTTGAGACGGTGACAAGTGGCAAATTGGTGATCGATGATGATACGTTATTGTACCATTTTCTCTCTATTCTTCGCCTACTTCATATTCTCTCTAATTTCTTTGATTCTTGGTGAGTTTGATATAAATAGAGGGTTTGACTATATATATATACTGTTCTTGGTGAGCATTAATAGTATATTTTATGCGCTTACATAAGTTTCTATTCTTATCAACTATATAAAATTTGATCAATTATCTACTTAACTTATTTAAATTATGTAGGAAAAATCTCAACTTGGATACAATTGGTATAAAAAAGTAATATTTGGAGGTTAATAATAGTTGATTCAGAGTAATTAAAGATTATTGAATTGCAATGGATCAATTGAAAGTACTAATGGAGCATCCGATAAAAATTTATAAGTTTCGATAGTTACATTTAGACATTTGAAAAGTTTGGGAAGTAAATTGCAAACTTTCAAAACACGCATTGCATCAATTATTGATGATTTTTGGATGAAGAGGACATAATTGGATGAATGACTAAAGTTGCATGAGAAAAGGAGTTCAATTGAAAAAAATGAGTTGTTTCCTTTTCCTTTTTTTTTCTTCCTCAAACCCTTTGTGGTAACCAATTTAATGTAAACATTTATGCAAGCCTACACTTGTAGGGATCCATTAAACACATATTATACAGGTCAAAAAGGTCTCTTAGGACTGAAATTTATATCAATTACAAGAAAGAGAGCCCAAAAAGAGAGAAAAATCTAGAAATCAATGGAGAAGCTAGAGTTTCGAGAATTTTACAAGAAGAAGATGATCCTTGGTGCAAAATCTTCATATTTATCCCCTTTTTTCCTTAAAACCCGGTTATGTACTTTGACTCTTTTATGTTTTATTTTTCTCCCATGATATATAATTAAGTGGTTAGGATGAATAATTGTAACTTAATTTTTGAATTAATCGTAAAGTTTTAATACTCCAATTGATTTTGTAAGTTATTTTTACTTCTATCTTTAATTTTTTGGTTTAATTGACCATTAAATCATTAATTTGTGAACGATAATTACAAGAGATGGATTATTTGTTTATATCACAGAGTAAAAGCCTGCAATTTGAATAAAGAGGCAGGGATACGCTTTATGTTTGTCGTGTTCGTTACATAGATTATTAGAGCTATAAAGCATTTAATTAAGGTTTTTCTGAATTTACATAGAGATGTGAAATTGACTTAGTTAAATAAAATCAAATTTGAACTCGAGAAACATAAATTGAATACATTAGAAGAATTTGATTGGGTACACATAATTAATTGTCATAAAAATTGATGATCGAGATTAGTGATGGCAACGGGGCGGGGCACCCCCACCTCGCCTTGCCCAGTTTGGCAAACACCCTGCCCCGCCCCGCCTTAGACGGGTTGGGGCGGGGACAGGGCAACTTTTTGCCTTGTTTGTTACCCCGTTTAATTTATTTTTATTTTTATTTTTTACATTTTGAAAGTTTCGAATTATGTTATTATTAGATAATAAAATACAAATTTAAAATGAGTTTTTAACGGATGAATTGTTTAGAAATAAAATTATTTTTAATTTTTTTTTCACTTTTTCTTCACGGGGCGGGTTCGGGGAGGGGCATCCTCGCCCCGCCCCATGCCCCGCCACGGGGTGGGTTTTTTTGCTCCATTTGGGGCGGGGCGACACCGGGCGGGGTAAATTGCCATCACTAAATCGAGATTAAGGAAATAGTTATGGTGAACTCATGAATATTAACACTTAAACCATCATTAAAAAAAACTAACTTTTATTGTTTTAGCAGATTTAGAATAAAAATCACAAAAAAAGAAACAATTTTATTTGTTAATGATCAGATAGTAGTTCTCTTGGAAATCATAATCCGTACTTCATTACTTGTTACAATCTATACGCTCTTGAGATATAAAATCGACAACAAGTTCCTGCCACTATTGCTGGTGACTATTTTTAATTAACATTTGTGTAATTTATTTCTTACCTTTGTTTGATTTTTTTTCTTTTTGTTTTTCAGTTTATCTACTTGCTTTTTTTGTTTCGTTGATAGGGGACAAAAAGAAGAGAGCAACAAAAATACATAATGATTGATCTCGACTTAGATAATAGTGGTATGCTTGTGGAAGATATCTTCGCTAGTAATGGATATAATCCACATGATGTATTCAATGGTAGTGATATGCTTGTAGGAGATGTCTTCAACATGTACAGATATAATCCACCTATCTTACTTGATAAGGACGACTTACCAGTGGAATTAAATATTGCATCTATTGTTTATGACGGGAGTAGATCGATTTGTGAATATTGTGGGACGTTGCATTACACTAAAAATTGTTTATTATTGGCCACTCCATAAGAAGTGAAGAAAGTTATCTTCGTTGATCCATATGAAGAAGATGACAAACTACAATATTCTTATGGGAAATGTCTTCACCAGGATAAATAAAAGAAAAAAGGAATGAAGTTCAAATAATTCCGATTGAGCCAAGTAACATGCTTATAGAGTATCTCTTTGTCATTCTACCCAATGAGGATCTCTTTGTCATTCTACCTGAGAAATTTAACAATTCAAGAATAATAACATATAGAAATCGAGAAATTAATCATGATAGAGCCAAACGAATCAGTGGCATTCAAAGAATATGGAATTAATATGCAAATCTCTAATCTCATTGATTCTGTGGTAAAGCCGATGAGGAGATTGAAAAATCTTCTTGTTATTATTCTTTATTTTGAAGTTTATTTGTTTATGACCAATTTTTACGCCAACACTTTCATAAACAATTTGTTAAACAAAGATGGGGAAAATTTTCTTTCTTATTCATGCAGATAAGATAGATTATTTTTTGGATAACATGTTGACGTAAACGGGTATTTGATATTGGCGAAAAAAGAAATGAATGAGAGAATGTACATATGTTATTTCATGTAAAGTAATATGTTGTAAGAATGTATTCATAGTATCTTTTACATCAACACCTCTAGAATGCATTTACCCGAGGAATTTAACAATTCAAGAATAATAACATATAGAAATCGAGAAATTAATCATGATGGAGCCAAACGAATCAGTGGCATTCAAAGAATATGGAATTAATATGCAAATCTCTAATCTCATTGATTCTGTGGTAAAGCCGATGGGGAGATTGAAAAATCTTCTTGTTATTATTCTTTATTTTGAAGTTTATTTGTTTATGATCAATTTTTACGCCAACATTTTCATAAACAATTTGTTAAACAAAGATGGGGAAAATTTTCTTTCTTATTCATGCAAATAAGATAGATTATTTTTTGGATAACATGTTGACGTAAACGGGTATTTGATATTGGCGAAAAAAGAAATGAATGAGAGAATGTACATATGTTATTTCGTATATAGTAATATGTTGTAAGATAAGAATGTATTCATAGTATCTTTTACATCAACACCTCTAGAATGCATTTACCCGAGGAATTTAACAATTCAAGAATAATAACATATAGAAATCGAGAAATTAATCATGATGGAGCCAAATGAATCAGTGGCGTTCAAAGAATATGGAATTAATATGCAAATCTCTAATCTCATTGATTCTGTGGTAAAGCCGATGGGGAGATTGAAAAATCTTCTTGTTATTATTCTTTATTTTGAAGTTTATTTGTTTATGACCAATTTTTACGCCAACATTTTCATAAACAATTTGTTAAACAAAGATGGGGAAAATTTTCTTTCTTATTCATGCAGATAAGATAGATTATTTTTTGGATAACATGTTGACGTAAATGGGTATTTGATATTGGCGAAAAAATAAATGAATGAGAGAATGTACATATGTTATTTCGTGTAAAGTAATATGTTGTAAGAATGTATTCATAGTATCTTTTACATCAAAACCTCTAGAATGCATTTCCATGGCACCATCAGCATGTGACGCACTTACAGTGACCTCCGCATAAGATCACGAAGAAGTGACAAGGGCAAGGTGAAAAGATCGGTGTGATTGTAATTGTGATCAACCATGATCGTTGGAGGTGTGAATTCAAGGTACAAAGAGAATCATTAAAGAGCTCTTTGAACCAATATTCAAAATATTAAGTTTAATATCTTGTACACATAAATTCGAAAATGAGCAACTAAAGCCACCTAACATGTTCGTGGGAACGGTAATTGAAATTGTCAAACAAATTGTTTTCATTTGGACAATTTGTCAAGGTACACCTTCATACATGGAACAAAATGTCAGTGATTGTTCATGGTGTACTTACATGGACCTTTCTGTTATGTTTTCTGAGAAAAAATGGTACAAGATTTGACAATAGCACGTGTGATACAACTCCAAAGTGTCAAACAATGGCTTAAACTTTTTCAAAAGGAATATTATCCATCCACAATTTTGAAGAAAGATGCTTTTAGTTTCTTGACTGTCTCAGAATTTCAGTATTCTTTCTTTCTATGGAAAAATTGGAAATCGAACTAAATTATCCAGTCGATGAATTAGTGAACTGAGTTATAAATTTTACGAAATCTCAATATTTCAAGATTTGGAAGTTAAATTGGAGACAATTCTTGAAATATTAATAAGAGAATAATTCTGATTGTACAAAATTATTTTTACAGAAGTAAACCGGAATTCTCACAAAAGGTCGGCCCCACTGCTGGACCCGATATAATAAAAAATGACAAAAAAATTTCGACCCCATCGTATGTGAGACATTTGTAAGAGGTTTATGAACTAGGGATTCTGTACCCCATCTCGATTGTTAATAAGATGCAATGTGATGGATTATGTCCCTTGATTGTGCACAAAACCTGGAAACTTTAGGCTGTGACACTTTATCAAAAGCAACCGACAAATGGAGAAGCGGAAAAGGTCCGCAAAACGCGTTCGTTTACCTTTTCTTTTTTGCTTCACAAGATTGCTATTTTAAGAAAAATATAAAATCAAAGTAAAAAATAATAAAAATAGAAAGTCAAGGTTTATAATCCCTTGAATTAAGAGATTTAACATCACATGTCACACCGTAATATGAAACAAAAATCTTATTAAAAGTTTTTTATACAAATTTTAAGTGTCAATTTTTAATGAGAAGTAAATATGCTGTTCGGTGGTGATTAAAATTATTTTTTATTTTTGGTAGATTTTGTTAAAAATAAATGAAATGTTTGATTGAAAAGTTGTGGATTCCAAGAAATATGTAATTAAATTTAATTGTTGATTTTAACTAAAATCTAAATTTTAATTCCTACCAAACAAGAGCGTCGATATCAACCAATTCATATTCTCTTATCATGCTACAGTATTAGAGAGGTTGACAAACTTCTTGAAATAATATCACATGATATTATATCATTGGACAGTTAAAACACAATCAACTTTTTCATCCAGTTATATCTTACCAACACCCATCATATCAAGGCATCTGTTAACGTCTTTCTAGCAAAATAGCATTACTCCTCTATATTATGGTAAATAGTTTCTTATTTTATCTTTTCTAAATATGAGTTCGTATTGTTCAATTCATCTGATGAGACAAATTCACAAAACATGCTAATAACTTGAAACGTCTATCAAATTCCAGTGGGATAACAAATTACGAAATTTAATCCCAGAAATGAAAGAATAAAAGAAGATTACATAATCCAATAAACAGAAAAGCTAACCTAAAAAACACTCTCTTGTGTTCAATTTTTGCACTAAAGGCCCAAGTCTCTGAATATTTATATATACTTATCAACGAAAGAATGAATCCAAAATTGTGGAAAAAAATAAAAAGTTACTGAGACTAGCTAGTGGCCAACACCGGGGCTAGGCACTGAACGGAGAATCCGGTCCATGGCAGCAAGGTGGCGGGCGATGAGCTTTTCATCCATGGCCACAGCGTGACCTTTCTTGCTGGGTGAAGAATTGGGCACACTGCCTTTTGGAAGAGAAGTTAGATACAACCTTTCGTCCATTGATGGAACTTTCTTCATAGTATTATGTTGAACGTCCAAGAGCTTACGACCGTGTGTAGAAGACACGAAGGCTGCAAACATTATTAAGGAGATCAAAAGTACTAAGGTTCTTTGAGCCATTTTACGTTGGTAGAGAGACAGAAAGCTGGTGAAAAGAGGAGAAATTTTCTGGGTTCTGTTGGTCACAGAGAGAGAGGTGATGAGGATTGATTTTTTTGGTGTGGAGGTTGTGTATATATATTGTTGAGAGAGGTTTGAATAAGTTGAACCGGTAACGCGTGAAGGCTGGATAGAGGCTCTTGGAGCTGAGTTGTAGTTGAGGACAAGTCAAACTTGATGCTTTCTTGGGAAGTTTGGTGGAGCAAGATTATTTTAATTTGAACTTTTTTAGACTATGGGTCCATTCCGTCCATATTGGTAGACAAGTCAAAATTATTTAAAAACAAAAATAAAATTATCAACTCTATAAAGGGGTCTTGAAAAATGGCAAAAGCCACTGTGGCAATCCCTTGGACGATAGGCGCCCCATTAATAGGGTGGCGCCACACAACCCTCTGAACGTTCAGGCGGTTGTCACCCAAGAATAACTCCTTTAAAATATGGATATCTCGATACACTTATTAACAAAGTATTTGATCGGGTTAAAATTAGATTTTTTAGTAGATTGTAATAGAAATTTTTGAAATGTGTGGTTAAAAAATTATAAGACACGTGAAAGATGTGGTTAATACTGATTATTTGACTTTGACTTGCATAAAAATCTCAAACCGAACAGGCTCTAAGCCTTGTTTGATTTAGATTAAAAATAAAAAATAAAAAATAAAAAAATGATAATTGTGATTAAATATAAATTTAGAGAAAATGGAATTTTAAGAAATGAAGGCCAAAAATGGACTATCTCTTGAATTTATGTAAGATAGAATTTGCAACGAAATGACTTGCAACGTGAATGGTGGGGTGTGCATTTGGGTCGGTTTTGTTTTATGATTCCGTGTGGAAGCTGAGTTAGGTGGGGAGTGCCATTTTTTCTTAGTAAAATAAAATTTCTTGCATTTGCACCGTCAAACATTAGACTGAGACTTGAGATAAGAGTATTAAGGGGATGACTACTGATAGGCAGGCTTGACTTAATTGTTGTTCAACATTCCACAAGTAATTAGTGTCGTGTAATCAACCTTAATTTCAGTGAGAAAGATTAGACTCCTAGGACTTCCACAACAATTAATGCTAGTAAACGTAAAGTGGGTTAGGTGGGATACTTTTAAGGATAATGCTACACATACATCAGAATATCCATATCGATATCTACCTCTCATAGAGAGGAAGACCTACTTCGAATAAAATATAATTTATTTAAAGTGGGTCTCCCTACGTATGAGAGAGTGAATATCGCTGCATTATATACACATAGTATATTGTTTACTTTTTAAGTGTTTATATTTCTATTGTTATTACTTGACAATTAATATTAACCAGATAATTGATTATAAATTATTGCTTTCTCATTCTTTTGTTCGAATTATTAGTACCTCAATAACTAAATAATTGGTTCAATAGTTAATTTTGACTAATTTCTGCCCACTGAGACTTTTAATTATCTAATCTCACAGACTTGATAAGTGTAACTTAAATATGTGACATTCATTTGTTGTTATATTTTATTGAACTATGGATTGTAGAAGTATAAATTATTGTAAATCATTTAACTAATTTTGTTTTCTAAAATGGGTTTCCAATTTTATGGTTTTAGCACACACTAGGTCCAATTTTTAATCAAGTATTGTTCCCTATTTATTCTCTTACATCAAAAACAAATTAAAGATAATATTCGTGCTCCACAATTATGTAAATCCACTAAGATAGAACCGTAATAAGGATGTTACTTGAAGGGTTGAATATGTGACTAAGATCTATTTGGGCTTCATTACAATTAAATTTTTGAGAAAAAATGTGTTTTGAAATAGTAATTTGGAGAACGTATGATTTAAAAATAAGGAAAAATTTTGAGTTTACGCGTAATATTATTTTATTGAAAAATGTGATTGAAAATAAGCAATAGGAAAATGTATATTTACATAGTCGAACCCAAAAGGGGCTAAGTTGATCAATCTAATGTCCTTAATGAAAGTTACTAGTTTTACTTGAAGATTCTATTTAGCCAATTTAATTTTGACACAACATGCGGAATTGTACAATTAAAAGTAACAAATCACTTTTTAATTATTTCTAGATGATTAATCAAACAAGTCAAATTATCATACATTGAATTACCACAGTTTGTAATATGAAAGCGATAAATAACACAAGAACTATTAATGGAGAAACACGACTGGATAAAAACTTTGGGACCAAGTTAGTAACCCCCACTATAAGCAATGACAAACTTAAGTTAGTAACAATCTTTGAAATCTCTTAAGAATGTAATTTTCCATATGTGTATAGGAAGTGAGTGTTTTGGATTATATGAAGTCGATGATTTTTTCAAATATGTGGTTGTATGAATTTAAGAATCAATAAATAAATCAAAGGCTTAAACGTGTGATTGAATTTTGGAGGATGATATATAGGAAAATTGTAATGATCAACCCCACCAAAATTCGTTTTAGGACTATGGTATTTATAGTAGAAGACATTTAGCCAGCATGGACCGATTAAAAATCTTGAAAAATAGCACCGTTGCTCGAGTGCCAAGCTAGCGACATGCGAGCGAACGGTGTATCGTTTAAAAGATAGCTCAGCGATAGACGGGTAACAAGGTTATTGTTTTTTCTCTCGAGCAACGAATGGGTGATAGGCCAACATAAATTCGACAACTCTTTCCTCTTTATTCCAAATTCCAACCATAAGCATAGCCGGTCTTGAGCCGAGGCTTTTGAGGCCTATGCCTCAGGCCCAAAACCAAAAGGGGCCTAATTTTGGCCTTTTTTTGTTTTTTTTAAGGATTTAGAGAGTTAAAGGCAAAATTGGTTTTTCATTCATTTTTCCTCATGCCTATGACAGTGCGATTGACGATTCATTTTAATTTCATCAAGACAAGGTCACAAATTTTTTGGAACAACTCTAGAGTCTATGTGTCAGTTTAATTTTGTATTGTTTCTGTAAATTTGTAATGCTCAAATTTTTGCGTAAATAATCAAAAATGTTATTGGATGTGCAAAATGGAAAATGGAAATTTGTTCAACATTTCTTAATCCAAGAATGTGTGTCCTACTTGAACCTGCATCACGTTTGGTATCTATTTACTATTTAGCGTCCCTGACTGGCATAAGGCAATATGACATTGTGTAATGATGAAATTTTTATTCTAGGCTTATGAATTGTGACGGTAGAATTCTCAAGGGTGTGATTCCATAATTTTCATTGAAATTTTACTTCTCAATTCAACAATGACTTGCCCTAACTTGTTATTGAGTATGTTGGAAATGTTTGAAGCCTTCTCAGCTTATATAATAATGGTCCGATCGGCTTATATGATTGGTTATTTTATGATCAACAATTGCATAAGCGTACGTGTAACTATATTGAAAGCTCTAATTGTGAGATGATTGAGATATTTCGTAATTGTCTTTTAGGTTAATCATTGGGCATTAGGTTGCATAATATACCGTTGAAATAATATATTTTTTTGTTGTTTTAATATTAAGTTTTAATTTAGTAATATGATGCAAGTTATATCATTGAATTTTGCATTTACGTTGATTTCGTCGGGGTCCCAATTTATGGACTTTGCCTCGGGCCCCGATTATCATAGGATCGACTTTGACCGTAAGTTATCTATTTTATCTATACAATATTCCAATTGATTCCTTGACTTTTATAACTTTTCATATTAGTCCTTCTTGTCTAAAGAATTGCCAATACAACATAAATCCTAACACTTAACAACAAACCGATAAATCTCATTAGCTACTCTACTAGCATGACAAGTAAAATGATATCGAAAAATAAATTTAGTCCTTGTTTGAGCCCCATTTTGATAAGAAAATGTATTTTTGGAATAATATTTTTTCAAAAAAGTGCGGTAGAAAAGAAGGAAAAGTTTACGGAATAATGTGTGGTTGAAAATGAGTTATTGAAAAAATGGGAACCAAATATGTTAAACTAAAAGTGAATTTTCGGGAGGTAAGTGTGACACTTATAATTTATGCCCTTGTGACAATCATGAAAACAATTTTTTTTTTTTTCAAATTCATTTTCAATCATACATTTTCATAATAAAATATTTTGCAGATAAATACAAATTTTTTTTATTTTTTGATCCCGCATTCTTAAAAAAATGTACTATCTTAAAATTTATTTTTTCCTAAGTACTTTTTTAATGGTGGTCAAAGAGGGCTATATAAAACATTATTGTATGGCACAGAATTCAAATGCCATTACAAGCTTGCTTGTTTTCTGGAGACGTATGGACTATAAAAGTAGTTCAGGTTAACATTTTCAAGTTTATAGTCACATGGCTGTGTCTCTTGTAGCTTTAGTATTTCTATTCTAATAATAATTATAGAGTTCATGATTGCACGACCGGCGGTTACGTGGGCTTATCAAAATTTCGTGCATTCTCCATCATCAAGATTAGCAATTCATTAGTCCTTAATCACCAATAAATTAGAGAGCAGCTGGGAGTTGTTAATTGAAAGAATAAATTTCATATTGATTAAATATCCAAAATATAGACCAATTTATAAAGATTTGAACTACTTCTCTTCATAAATTCGAATATTTAACATAAAACTCCAAGCTTTAATATAGCATCAGAGCACATTAAATGTCAACGAACAATTCGAAAGCATATGAATTTCAAGATTGATTTGTTCAAACGAGCTATCATCTTACGAGGCATATTAAGCCCCCGTTTGGCCCCCATTATTTGGGTTTATAATGGGAGGAATGGTGTTTTTTTTTTTTAATGGATGAATGTAAAAGAATGAAAAGTTTTCGATTTGTGTGTAATATTATCTTATCGAAAATCGTATGGTTGAAAATAGGAGAGGAAAATTTAAATTAGATTGAAAAGTTTTAAAGAGGGCCAAACGGGAGTTAAGGAATAAATTTCATATCGATTAAATTTCAAAATATAGACTAACTTACAAGAACTTGAGCTACTCGAATGGAATCACAAGTCTTCAATATTAATCAAGACAAGAAATTAACTTCTTGCTTCTGTTTAGCCTTAATCAAATCTTCCAAATTATGTAAAAGGTCAATGAAAATGTCTGTCCATTGTTGCTGGTTGTTAGCACGTACATGTCCAAATACTGCCGTTAGCAGTGGCCACTCGTATCTTATCAGCATGGCATCAAATGTTAACCTTTGAACTGCTATCTCACGTATGTCAACTAGTATTTGTTGGACATGATCGATAAGATTCGACATGCTTTCTGGTTAGGGAAATTGTCACTATAAACATGAGCCGACAACTTTTTTTATTTCCTCTAGTCGATTGACTATGCAAAAATTTAATTAAGATGTTAGAAATAGGATAAATTTATTTATATTATCTTCAACAAACTCTCCGTGCATGTCTAACTAGTGCATATTAATTTGTAGAAAGTTGTCATATTAATTTGGTTCGCACTAAAGTCATTTCAAAGTTCACAAAAAATCTTTCGTTACAATTTTTTCATTCTAGAAGAGAAGTAAATGTAAAACTTTTCAATACGACGATGACAACTAAGATAAATTAGATGCCGTTATTTCAAAAACTAACGACATACATATACACACAGAGACTAATACGAGAGAAAAAATATTTATATTAATTAATTCGTATTTACGTTCAGTTCACTTAGTTTCGTTTCAAGGTTGAGGCTATACATTGGACGTTGACCTATTAAATAATGTTCATAATCATATTTTTTTTATCTATAAATATAAATTTCATTGATCAAAACTCATTTCAAATACACTGGGCATACCCGAGCAAATCAAAGATTTAAAGATGTACAAAGGACAAAGATCTATCGACCATACACTAGAGACTCAAATGAACGAAATCATTACAATATGAAGAGAACATAACTTTGTATACATGTGTTTTAATCCGTCTCACTAAAGGTCCGTTTAATTGCAAATATGAAATTGAATTACCTAGAAAACGAATTTCAGGGAATTAAATTGCTTAGAAATTGTTTTTCTGAAAATTGTAAATTATTGTGTTTGATTAGTATAATTTTCCACGTGGAAAATGTTGAAATTAAAGTATTTTTTGGTGTCTGTTTGGCTTTGTTTTACATGAAAATTGTCAATAAAATGGATATAATTTATTGGTATTGGAAATGAAATGTGTTCCCATTACCAAAAAAAAATACAAAAAAAATCATTTATCTTTTAATGTTCGTTTGGCCTTATTTTACATGAAAATTATCAATTAAAGGAAAATATTTTTTTACAATAATTCTTAGAGTTTGTTTACGTTACAAAAAAAAAATGCTACAATAACCGGGAATTGCAATTCTCACCATTTTGTGAGAATTGCAATTCCTTGAATTCATGGAAAATGGCTTATGTGGCACCAAAGATGGAAATTCAATTCTAGGCAAAAAAAAAAAAAGGGGGTATCAAACACGGTTAAAGTGGAAGATGGAATTGAAATTTCAATTTCAATTTCAATGGCAATCAAATACCACCTAAGTTATCAGTGTCTGGTTTTATATCCTCAAAAATTATTCTATTCCGCGCTATCCAAATTTGATAGACCGTGCAAGCAATTGCGATTTTCTTAGCTTTAGATTGCCAAGATGTGCCTCGAACTTCTTTCTTCATCCTCTTCATGCACTATGTATTGTCGTCATTGACCTCCTCATTCCCAACCAACCTTTGATCTATCCCTAGATACTTGAAGTCAAAACACATTGAAAAAAACATGTACTGCCATGTTTCAAGATTTGTACCACAAAAGACACACATCCTATCGATGTTTAGATGTATAAACTTATCCTTCTTAAGAAGCTTAGACTGCGCAGCTAACCACAACATGAAGGAATGTTTTAAAGTATCATAAGGTCTCCAAATCTCCTCAGTCCAGCACCTTCTCTCCCCCTTCGGCCTAAAAAACTGGTATGCTGCCCATGCAAAACCGGCCAGAAGCAGTATTATATGGTTGAATAATAATTGTAATCATGATATTTATTATCATATTTCATAGTTCAATGAATTATATAAATTAAGTGTTTCCTTAATCTCGTGCTTACGCGGATTCTGTTGAGATCGTCACTTTCTTTTCCGGCCACTGTTTGATAAATAATCCACAATTAAGATTATATTATAGTCCAGCAGTTTATCTGGTTGGTTAATTAAATTTATTTTTCAAACACTTAATATGACGTCATGGATTGGGGGCTGCCGACTACAACATAATGTCCGTAAAATTAGCAAATTTTGCTTTTTAAATTCAATATTGAAATTATTCTTGTTTTCATATACACAAATGTCAACACCTAACCAAGTATATAAAACAACCGACTTAATTCACCGTTGCAATGATATCTATGCTTGTATTTGGTGAAGTTAAAAATCAGATTTTTAGTAAATTTTTATCTCTTGATCATCGCAAAGATATCTTTGCTCTTGTTTGGTGTAGCTAAAAATAATATTTTTAGTAGACTTTAATAAAATTTAATGAAATATATGATTAAAAAATTAATAAAATATGTGATTAAAATTAATTATTAATTTTTATTTAGATTTTTGACAAAATTTTAAAGCCAGACCAATCGTGGGCTATATGTTTAATGCAATTCTCATTTTTCATTGTTATTTGAATTAGCATAACAACGGAACAAAAAATGATACACTATCCATAAATTAAGGTCTTGTTTGAACCATATTATTTGGAAAAAATGCATTCTTCAAAAGTGATTTGACATTATTTCAACCACACAATTTTCAATAAAATAATATTATATGCAAATTCAAAACTTTTCCTTATTTTTTAACCACAAATTTCTCATCAATATACTATTCAAAAATGCATTTTCATTCCAATAATGTGGCTCAAACAAGGGGGTTCCAAACCTTTCAAAAATATACATCTAGGGTCCAATGGATGGAAACCATCTATTCTATTGTTAGTTGACCTGAAAATGCAAAAATTGAATATTTTGACCATTTTAAGCACGGACATCCTTGTCAATCCCATCTTCTCCTTTTAATAAAAAGAAAAGAAACAAAATGAAAAATACTATTCACCTCCTTCACCAACACAACTTCCCACCTCAACTAAAGCTAGAAATCAACTCACCATCGCCGTCGCTACAACCACCACCACCACCACCACCACCCGTCGTCTCTACAAACCAAAACCAAACGTCCCCACAACCACCACTACCACCATCAAACCTACAGTTAAAACCAAAAACTCCATCCCACCAAGCCGTAGTAGGAAAATCTTTACCGACATGATATCAACATCCGCCTCTTGCCTCTGTGTCCTCTGCCCACACCCAAAAAAAAAAAACCACCATTGAACTTCCCGACTCACCTTCCTACCAGAACAACCGCAAACGCAAGTTCCCTCCCAACCTTAACAAGAGGGGTCCACATAGAGGCCCTTGTTCACAGTCTCCTCCACCTCCGTCGTACTCGACTCCGGAGCTTCGACGAGCAACGGAGACCCAGTAGAACTATTAATAACAAGAAAATAGAATTGAACTGAACTTTATTCAATCAAACAGAAAATGATTTACACCCGTCGGTACATATAGAGTACTGGTATAAGGAATCAGTTATGCTAGCTGGCTATCTTTAACTAACTAACTGTTGCAACTATTTAGCTACAGGTTGTTATTTCAGGTGTGCTCAGTTCTAATACTCCCCCTCAAGACGTGCTATAAAGATTCTTGACAGACATCTTGGCTAAGAAAGAATGCAGCATAGATGCAAGAAGTGGCTTGGTGAATGCATTAGCAAGCTAGTGCTGAGTACGAATTGGCATCAGCTTGATAACACCAGCGACAACTTTCTCCCGAATGAAATGGCAGTCAATCTTGATGTACGTTCATGGAAAATGGGATTGGACGCAATCTGGATTATAGCTTGATTATCGCAGAATATGGTGGCTAGGCATGCGACCTTCGTTTGGAAATCCTTCAACAACTGATTTATCCACACAATTTCGCGTGTGGTGGCAGCAATAGCTTGAAACTCAACTTCTACTAAGGATTTTGATATTATTGCCTACCTTTTAGATTTCCAAGAAATCATAGAGTCACCAATGAAAATGCAGAATCCGGTGGTGGATTTCCTTGTATCAATGCAAGATCCCCAGTCAACATCTGAAAAAGCTTGTAATTTTAAAGGTGAATTAGATCCCGCATGTGTAGAAAAAAGAATGCCTTGACCTGGACTATGTTTCAAATATCGAAGCAAGTGATGCACTGCCTTAAGATGAGGCATCCTAGGCTGAGATAGAAATTAGCTCAGCTTGTGGACAACATATGTGATGTCTGGCCAGGAAATGGTCAGGTAAAGTAACCGGCCAATCAACTGTTTGTATGGAGAAGCATCAGGCAAGAGGTCTCCTTCGTGTAAACTCAAATAGGATTTTGGATCCATAGGAGTATTAGTTGGTTTACAGTTTAAATAACCAGTGTACTTGAGCAACTGTAAGGTGTAATGCCTTTGCGATATTACAATGCCAGACTTGGAATGAGCAATTTTAATGCCTAGAAAATATTTCTGATTTCCTAAGTCTTTCAATTTGAACTGAGAATGCAAGAAGGTTTTTAAAGCATCAATGGCATGTAGATTAGGACCTGTGATGACAATGTCATCTACATATACCAATAAAGCAACACACTGAGCTCCTTGCCCCTTGATGAACAGCGAGTAATCTGCCTTCGATTGAGTAAATCCAAAATTGATTAATGCCTGAGAGAATTTAGAATACCATTGGCGTGAGACCTGCTTGAGTCCATAAATGGACTTGTGAAGTTTACACACTAACTTCTCCCCTTGTCTGGCAATTTCAGATGTCTGATAACCCATTGGCAGATCCATATAGAATTTCTAGAACAGGTCTCCATTTAAAAAGGCATTACTAACATCCAATTGCACTAGGTTCCATCTATTGTAGGCTGCAAGTGCCAGCAAGAGTTTGACAGTTACAATTTTAGCCACCGGAGAAAAGGTATCAAAGTAATCCAATCTCTCTTGTTGAGTATACCCTTTGCAACTAAACGGGCTTTATGTCTTTCGATGGATCCATCTGAGTTATACTCCACTTTATAAACCTAACGACATCCAATAGAGTGTTTTCCTTTCGGCAATGTAACCACAGACCATGTATTATTTTGTTCCATAGCATCCAATTCAAGCTTTATGGCTACACACCACTCTAGATTTTTCACAACCACGTGGTAAAATTGTGGTTCTTGTTGAGATGAAACATTGAGAACCAAGTTTTTGTAAGAAGAGGACAACCTGTCATATGATAAAAAATGACTAATGTGATATGGTAAATGAGATAAGGATTGAGGATTTTGTGTAATTAAATTGCAATGAAAATTTCTTAAGTATGCAAGAGGTCTGAAATTCTTTGAGATCTTCGAACGTCCACATTGTGTGGTTCGGATGTAGGTTGGTTGATTGCATTGTCATTATCCTGAGAGGGTAGCTCAATTGGTGGTGATAGCTCACCATGATTGCTATCAATGGCTATAATAGAATGTTCTTGATGATGGGGTAAGAATGTAACTGGTAAAACCAAATCAGGAAATGGATCCACCAGTTGACTAGTCTCTATCACAGTGTGAAATGGGAAGATATTCTCATAAAAAATGACATCACGTGAAGAGAAAACCTACTTAGAAACAACATCGTATAATTTGTATCCTTTCATCCCAGAAGGATAGCCTAAAAATACACACGTTTTGGCCCTTTGATGAAATTTGTCCCTGTGAACTACTAAGGTGGAAGCGAAAGCTAAGCATCCAAAAACCCGTAGCATGGAATAATCCACATCCATTTTATAGAGAATCTCATATGGTGTCTTGCCATGTAGAATTGGAGATGGTGTTCGATTGATCAAGAAGGTGGCAGCCAACACACATTCGGACCAGAGATGTATAGGGACCCTTGATTGAAAATATAAAGCTCTTGCTACATTTAACAGATTTTGGTGTTTACGTTCAACTATTGAATTTTGTTGGGGACGTTCAACACAACTAAATTGATGCAAGACTCCTTTCATAGCAAAAAAATCTTTAAATGCCAATTCAGGTGCATTGTCTGATCTAAAAACCTTTATTTTGGTGTGAAATTGGGTTTCCATCATGCTGAAAAATCAAGAAATTACAACAGTAGCATCTGACTTTTGCTTTAACAAGAATAACCAAGTAAATGTTGAACAATCATCCACTATTGTTAAAAAGAATCTGTGTCCGGTGTAAGATGGGATTTGATATGGCCCCCAAATATCACAATGCACAAGATCAAAAGGATTCTGTGAAAAATGATTGTTGGAATCAAAAGATAATCTTCTTTGCCTTGCCAATGAACAAACATAACAAGGAGAACGTCTATTTATTTTCGAGGTAGTACAAGAAATTTTGTCCTTCAAGCATTCTAATCTTTAAAGGATAAATGACCTAATCTATTGTGCCAGATTTGAACAGATACATTGCTTACAAGGTTGTTAGAAAAATGATCATTACTAGAAATTGAACTCAGATTTTTGGCATCCAGGATATATAAGTCCTGCTTCCTACTACCCCTACCAATCGTCTTCTTGGTGTTGATCTCCTGGATGACAAAATGATCATGAAAGAAGTTAACAGTGAGATGAGATCCAAGCGTTAGGGCACTAACAGATAGTAGATTGAACTTGAATTAAGGGACAAACATAATATCACGAAGAATAAGATTAGAATTCAATCTGATGTCATCACATAGTCCAACTGGAATTTAAGTATTATTTGGCAATGTGACAGTAGAGTTATCCAAAATTCTCATAGAAACAAAGGCAAAAGCAATTGAGCATAGATGCCTTGTTGTACTAGAGTCTATTATCCATATGTCTTTGGATAAGAACTTAGGATTTACTGAAATCGAATAACATATACCTGCAGCATAAGAGATGACATTACTTTCATGGTCAGGAGTTGTGGTGACTGAGCTCGAAGCCAGATGAGAAGACAACATAGACATTAGTTGCTGGTATTGATTTGGACTGAGGTTTTGCACAAAGTCTCCAGCCCCAGTATGTTGATCGTTTTGACCATTGTCAAGCTTGGGAGCCTGTATGTTTGTAGAGACTTGATTAACCTAATTGTTGCTGGAAAAGTGTTGAGGCCTTTCCCTTGATTTAGGCTTATAACCGGGTGGATAACCATGCAACTTACGACATGTATCAACCGCGTGCCCATGAAAATTACAATGTGTGCAATAAGATTTCTCTCTTCGTTTAATGTTGCTGAATCTTGCATTTCTGTTGTATGTATCTTGAGAAGTGATTCATTTTCTAGTGTTAGCCTTGAAAGCAAATGCTGCATCTCCATTTGGGTCATTGCCAAATGTCACTTGAGTACCAATCTTCCTTTGATTTTCTTCTTGTGAAGTTAACGCAAAAACCTTGTTGATTTGAGGCAATGGATCCATAAGTAGAATCTGTCCTCTAATTTGTGAATATGAGTCATTGAGACCCATTAGAAATGACATGGTGTACTCAGTCTGGTAATATTTGTTCAGTTCCTTCACACCATCACACGTACACTTTCCACAATTACAAATCGGTCGATAATTGCTCAACTCCTCCTAAATGGTTTTGAGTTTAGTAAAATAAACACTCACAGTGTCTTGATCTTGGCTTAAAATCATCAATTCTCTTTTCAACTGAAAAATTCTTGGCCCATTTTTCTGCTGGAACCTGTCTTTTAGATCATTACATATCTCATACGTCGTTTTGATATATATCACACTTGCAGAATTTCCTTTGAGACTGAATTTAAAATCCATGATATCACAATATTGTTGTTTCTGATCCACGCATTGAGTAACTCAAGATCTCCATCATCAGGCTTAATTATAGATCCATTTATGAATCTAGTCTTGTTCTTCACAAACAATGCGATTGTCATGACTCAACTCTAAGAGGCATAGTTATCTCCGACGAGCTATTGTAACACTAAAACCAGTCCTGGACTATCGGAGTGATAGAGGAAATATGGGCTTGAAGGATCATCAATGGATGACTTACTTACTGATGACCTTGAGACTTCAGTTTGTTGTGATTCCATTTTTGATTTTGAATTCTGAAACGGATGTATGTGTAAAGAAAATGAAGATTGTGCTGAATTATGTATGCTCTGATACCATATTAAGAACAAGAAAATAGAATTGAACTAAACTTTATTCAATCAAGCAAAAAATGATTTACACCCGTCTGTAAATAAAGAGTACATGTATGAGGAATCAGTTATGCTAGCTGGCTACCTTTAACTAACTAACTGTTGCAACTATTTAACTACAAGTTGTTATTTCAGGCGTGTTCGGTTCTAATAAGAACCTTGATTTTCCCAAGCACTCACAGAACTTTTCGAGAGTTTTCTATCCTTCACTGTAAATGCGGCATTACTCTAGACCCCTCATTTGCACCGGCAAAAATGGGTACCAAATATTGAAATTTTTTGATAGGCCATGAAGAAAAATCAAGTTTGTAGAATCAGCAAAAATCAGATTTCACTCTAGATTTGATTTTCAGATTCCTACAAAACTGGATTTGGCAAAAAAATGGATAAATATTACTCTAAATTTTATTTTTTGGATTTCTATAATTGCAAATGTAGGTGGGCAAGTGTAGGTGGAGAGAAGATGTAGTGGGCTTGGGAGAGAGAAGAGAGTGGTGGCATTGTAGCCGTCACCGACAAGGAGAAGAAGAAGATGATGAAGACAGGTGGGTGTAGTTGTGGGTGTGGGTAGGTAGGGCAGATTTATCTTCTTTTCAACTTTTTTTCCTAGTTATTGGTTTGGTTGTTCTAATTGCTAATAATATTTGGAAAAATGTAAATATACTATTTTACCATTTTCAATAAAGAGTGGTTAACTTTTTTATTTTTCAGGTCAACTAATGGTAGAATAGGCGATTTCCATCCATTTGAACTCCAAGTGCATATTTTTTAAAGTTTTGGAACTGTGAGTGACATAAAGTGAAGGTTAGGGTAACGTCTGCAAAAAAATAGTTTGCAAAAAACTGAAAGGTTAGGAACCGCTGTTGCAATTTTTTCTTTTTTTCTTTTATTTATTTATTGATTTTGTTTGACTACAATGAAGAATTATATAATTAATCTATGTAACGATTAGATTGATGTAGGGGGTGATTTATCCCATCCTTATTATTCATTTTATGAAAAGATTCATTTATTGAAATATTACTCGACCCATATTAAACAAAATATATAAAATGAGGAAATGTTAACGACAATTCAAATACCGATCTATATACACTTTGGGAATCAAAGACTTGAGAGTATATTTTATAACTCACATTAACATATTTTTTTAGTCCATAAATGTAAATTTCTATTGATCAAAATTCATGTGTAAATACTTCGAGCATACTCGAACCAACAAAATACAAAAAGATGTACAAATGACCAACATCTAACAATCCAACGCTAGAGACTCAAAATGAATCAAAACATGAAGATACAATGTAAATATAATTTTGTATACACGTGGCTTGCACATTAATATATTTTTTACTAACAATAATGTGATATCAATACAAGTTTTTCTCATCCTAGCAGACCAAAGTACCAGTGTACAGGCAACTCTTATTTCCTGACTTGTTGGGGCACATCCCGCGATTAACATCTCTCACTATACTCTAGGGACGGGGTGGTGGGGGACTCTTAAGGTTGGAGTTCAACCTTTAACATAGGTGAGGTCCCCATTATTGACTTAGGATGTATGTTTAAATACTAGACAGTACAAAAGGCTAACATAGTGTTCATCTATATATATATTGTCAAAATAATGATAAAGAAAAATAGGGTTTATGGGTCATGAAATGCCAGAATTGTCGGCATGACAGGGTCATAGAAAGGTGACATGCTGGGAGGATATGTTTAGCTGGTCCGTAGACAATTTCACCATGTTTAAAGAGCATGTGTCTGCCTTGGGACAAAATCCCCTTTGGGATGCCAAAAGTGCTTCAATAGTCAATAAATTATACGTGCGGGCAATTAATTGCAATAGATCTACACGCTTTATACATATATACTAACTCGAATCATGTCATCGAAGCGAAAGTCGGTAGCCTGGCCTGCAGATGGGGAATCGGCTCCCAAGGGGTTCTCTTTCCCGTGAACCTCTCAGTTAGGAATGAAAGAATTTAGCCCTACCCTTACACTAAAACATGAAAGAAATTGGTGAACTTATTTACCTTGTTGAAAGCTAAAAGGAGTGTCCTGAAGCCCAAAATGAGTGACTTCATAATAATTGTATCAAATAAAGGTACATTCTTTGAAACTTGGCATGAGGATCACTGTCAAGTAGGGATGGAAATCGACCAAGTCGTTTGATTGGCTCTCGGTCCATGAGCCGGCATGTTATCAGTGGGCCAAAATTATAATTTTTTGTGCCCGTTTGGTCCAATGGTAAAATGTCTTTTTTTCTATATAAACCACATCCATTTCATTTTTTCCACGAAGCTCTACCTTCTCAATTTATAATTGTTACAAACTCCTTATTAACTATTTTCTTGTGCAAACTATTTTATTTTTTTATATTTGAATTTACCTAATTATAAGTTCTGGAATCATATTCCTCCCTTCTAATATATTATTACAAATGGATTACAGCATATCCTTAAAAATTGATGAATTCAACTAAATCTCTAGTTTAATTTGAAATGTTACCTATCGGTTAAAATGGCTTAATTTGAAAATAGTTTAAAAATTGCCTGAACTGAATTGTCTTCACACATAATCATAATAATACAAAAAATATTATTACAACCAATGTCCATTTCAATAACTATATATAAACAACAATATACCAAACATTTGTTAGAGTCCGTTTGACACCCATTTTTATGGAAAAATGAATTTTAGAATAATAGTTTGATAGAGAATGTGTGAACGAAAAATAAGGAAAATTTTTTTATTTACATATAATATTATTTAAATGAAAAAGTGTGATTAAAAGAACAGAGAGAAAAATATAATTTAATAAAAATGAGAATCAAACGGGGCTTTTGAAACAAGAGTGTACCACAACCGATTCCTTTTCATCATAGCTACACTTGTTTCTTTTAAAAGCACAACAAAAACGTGCACATCTAGGATGGCAAAGTTCCCCGACCTTGCCTTGCCTCATCGGGGTTCCTTATCCCATTTTAAAAAAGGTTGAACTCCAATTTTGAGAATTCCCACCGTCCCATCCCTGCAACATCGTGAGGGAGGTAAATCGCGGGATGTACCACAACAAGCCAGGGGACAAGAACTTGTCCGTACACTGGTGCCCACAAAGAGTCTAATTTCATATCTTAGAAATCGAATCCTTACACTGCGGCTGCTAGTAATGCTGAGATTATCTCACTCCTATCCTTATCCCATGTTAAATGTGCAAGAAGCAAGGTATGAGGAGCAAAGCGTGACAAGACATAGAAGTCAAACTTTCAGCTCTAGAGCTTAATTGTAATAAATTTTTATTTTTAATATTATTTTAATCTTTTAGACCAATTAATAAATAAAATATGCATTTTATCCTCATTTTAATAAAATTATCTGAACATTCGTTTTTAAATGGTTTTGATGACTCAAAGTATGTGTTTCTCCGGCTCTCGCAAGAGCATGATCCCTTATCCTAGGTCCTCGACGGTTGCGCGTTTTGGAAGCCTCGATATGGCCTCTTTGGTTGATCAAGCTATCAATGGCTTTTGCCACATCAAGCTATCAGTGGCTATCGGTGTTGGGCCTCTCTGCGACTGGGCTTAATTTTCAAAGACTTCTCTTATCGTCCATTATGGAAAGAATACAACCTTTTTTCTAGTAGACTTTTTATGTGGTATGCGACGGTACTAATTTGTTAACCTCCAAATCCAGTGGGTCCAAAAATTTCATCTAGACCATATGTATATACCTTTACACTTTGATACTAACATCATACTGCATGTGACCATATCTTTGGTGGGGTGCAACGAACGCTGACACTTCGAAGCTGAAGTCGGATGAAGAAAAAGTATTAGGTGTTGGAGAGACAAAATGGATGGAATAATAGGAGTTTCGGGTTTTCCTTATGTTAGTTGAAGATTCAAAATACATATTATCTTTGAAAGACAAAGTATGAGATACCAAAAGAGAAGAGTTGAGTTGCGCCGGATACTTGACATATGACATTATTCTAATGGCTCAACTTTTTGTCTACAGTCAATTCATTGTGTCCGTCTATTAGTTCCCTAACTGTCACAGGCTTGCAATTACTTTGTAAAGATGTCACATCAATCAATAATATGTGCTTTAACTCATTCGAGGTGAGGCCATGCAAATAGGCCTTTTGAGGAAAATGTCATTCGCCTTGAAAATATATTGCACTTGAAGGAGGTCGACACCTCACCTCGGAAGGATCATTCCGATACATGCGTCATAGGGCTTGGCCCGACCGTGCAATAGCCTCGGAGGGTGCAAGTGAAGGGGTAAGACGAAGAGAATTGTGGACCTTACTCACGCGACCTCTTGCTTAGCTTTTTATTTTGCTTGCTGTTTTTTGTTATGCCTCGTGTTAAATTAATTTTAAGGTTACTCACACATCATCATGTTTAGTGGGTCCAATATTGAGGTAAGTGACCATTAATCCACTAGAAGACGGTTTTCGAGATATTGGCAAGAATACATGTTAAACTAGAGAGTTTGTGATTTTCTTCGACGCTCTAATATTAAACTTGAATAGGTTAGTTAAATCATCTCAAATTTGACATTCTATTATGCAAAAGTGCTTTCATATCTGATTATTAGCTAGAGTTTCCGACTTCTACTTTATTTTTCTGTAGTTATGAAAAATGCTTACAGTTGGTACTGATAATAAATCGAATGATATAAATCGTACCTCCAAGTATTGCAACATAAATCAAAATCCCTCCCATGCAATTGAAATTTGAGACGATTTGAGAGTCTATTTACGATATAATATGTAACAATTGGAAAATTATGGACCTTCTTGTAGACTATATACTCTCTCTTTTTTGTCGCTTCGTATTAGACATGTCATCTTCCTATTAAAGAAGAATAGGAGTCTGATAGGCTATTTTCCACAACCATGTGCCATAGTATGGGGAAAAACTTAGGTTACATTTAATTTGTTGTTTTCGAGACATTCTCAGTTTTCAATTTTATAAAACGCTGAAAACGTGTTTGGTTTTATATTTTTGAAAATGTGTTTTTGAAAATAAGGTTAACATTTTGTTTGGTACCTATTTTCTAGTCATTTTTAGAAGATATCTTATCATTTGGAATAATACGTGGGCCCATATGTAGCCATCCTTTTTTGACTCAACAACATGCAAATTCGTTGAAATGCCCCTCTCAAATACAATGACATAAATATGAAAAACATAGAAAGGTAATCACATCGGTTTGGTCAATAAATGCACCTACATTTTTATTGTATAACGGGCAAAAAACGTCTAAAAATATGTTGAAAATGGCAAACACAGGCTAAATTTATTATATAAAACTAAAAATGTATTTTTGATGTTTTGAATATTTTTAGTAAGAATTTTAAAAACATTCAAAATGTGGAAAACAAGTGTTTAGACAAAACTTTATTTACATAAAATTTATAAAATTAATAATTAAAAATTAAAAATAAAATTCTAAAAAAATAAAAATTTTGTAAAAATTTAAATAAAAAAAGTTCAAGCTCTTTAATGATTACTTACGTAAAATTCAAAAAAAAATATATATATATATATTTAAAGGAACATAGAGAAAAAATTCTCATTCCACGTTATTAATTTTTAAATTATTCAATGTTTAATTAATAATCACATTTTATGAAATAAAATGCTATCAAATAATTTTTTCAAATTTTCATACAAAAAGTATTTTCTAGTCTTGTATTTGAGAAATGATTTTTCAAAATAACAAAATAAACGCGTTTTTAGCAATTTTAAAACAAACATTCAAAGCTGAAAACTGAAAATGAACTCAAAATTAAACATAAACCATATGAGCCCTTAACTAATCAAATTTTCAATACATTTTTTCTAAAGATTCATTTTTTCTTGGGACCGGGGTGATGGAGGATGGTTGTGATTTGTGTTTGAACTTTGAATACATGTTGATGTTACTACTATAAAACTTTACAACATACCTGTTTGGGATTTTATTTTTATTTTTATTTTTTAAAAATACACTTTTTTAAAACTTATTTTTAACTGCACATTTTTTAATAAATTAATATTATACATAAATCCAAACTTTTATTTTTATTTTTATTTTTTAACTGCACATTCTTCAGAAAATCACCTTTCGAAACATATTTTCCTCAGCATCTCATGTTAGGTTGCTTATTTGCCTTTGCTTCAAATCTGGAAGTCCTCTATTATGACATTAGAATTGGAAGTCTATTACTTGTTTGGGAAATGATTATGAATTGTGGTTCTATTAATTATACAGATAAAAATTATATCCCACTTTCCAGACATCCTCTTGGCATTATAACGGGTATAGTTTCATTTTACAAATTTACTTGTAATTAAGCAATGTATGCAGGGATTGAGACAAGGGGGCAGAGAAAAAAAATTTATTCTGGAAGCAAAAGTTTTATCTGTAATCAGGGACGGATCCACATGGGTCATGTGGGGTCAAATGATCTCATAGAACCTAACAACTACCCGGTTACCAAGTGCCAATTACCTTATTGCCAGACCCAATTAATTTTCCAAACCCAAATCCAATCACCTATATATCCATATGGGCCATATCCATAAATATAAACCCATTCCCAAAGCCCAATTCCAATTATCCAATCCAACTTGTAACCAGTTCCAAGATTCTCAAATTAAATCCCATTTTCCCAAAGTGCAAACCAAACGTGAGTTTTCTCCCACTTTTTGACTTTCCCGTTTTCTCTTCGCGAGTTCGCCATTGGCCCTCCACCATCGATTGTCCCTCAGCGGCTCAACCCTCGGCTCTTGCTAGATAGGTCCGATCCTAGTGCTACTCGACTACAGACTATTGTGAAAATTTGAAAAAGGTATGTTAAGTGATAGTTTGATTGCATATTCAAAGAGCAATGTATTTGACAATATTGATAACGATGTAATTATACGACGTTTTCAGTGTATGAAAATGCTTAGGCTACAATTATAGTAGCACATGATTTTATTTTCGTTAATGATACGCTGTTAAAAAAAAATTTGAATTTTCATTTTTGATTCCATAGTTAGACATGTTTGGTCTGTCCCCGTCTGTAACCTATAAAGATAAATCAACTTGGGGCATTAAACCACCTCTCTCTAACCCTGAAAATGCCTGTGAACTTTTAAGAGGAGTGGGCGTTGGATGGGGGCTCTATCACATTTATTGGCGTGGAAATTTTTTCCATGGTGAAAATGACCGTATAAAAGTGAAGTTGAGGTACAATAAAAGTTGCAAATGAGCATCCCGATGGAGTCAATGGCACAGCCAAAATGTAAAATGAGTATGGAGTAGTACACTGGAGTGACCGGAGGGAAAGAATTTTACCAGTATGTGCTTTCTTGACCAAAATTCAATATTTATTTATTATTATTATTTTTTTCAATCACAATTCAAATTTTGAAGGTACAGGTATCAGATTTTCGTCAGTGCAGTGGACAATTTGACAAACGACAAAGTGTATGAAGTGCGTTTATCCCATATTTAAACATCAGGAAAGCATAGCTTAAAGTTTCTTATTAATCATTGATTGTTGCGTGCAAATTTAAATGCTTGATTTTGTAGTTAGAATTCAGTGGTTCTGCTTGACCACACAGAGATTCAAATTAAATGCTATCTCAACTTGTTCTGTACGTGTAAATAATTCAGATTATAGCGAAGGGGACAGGTTTTGCGTGTCCGAATTTTTTAAGATGCGTTTAATGTTTTGGATTTTGCTGAAATTATGTCAGAATAGAATATGTTGGAAAAACAGTGAAAATTCAGGCTACCCGTTTCGATTTAAAAATAAAATAAAATAAAAGAAAATAAAAAAATAGCCAACGGCGGGCTGGAAATTAACAAGCCGAAATGTACTATTCAGCCGTTAAGAAGTAACAAAACTGATAAGCTGAGACAAAGTTGCAACAACGTTTGTGTCGAGAACTAAGGGTCCAATAATGTTTTGGATAAAATAGAAAAGTAAAAAACATTGGCAAGTAAATATGACATATTTATATAGAGGGAAATTCAATTTGTATAAAAATGGGTTTGAATGCTACAGATCTCTCATATGGGGTGGGCTCCATGTGAATAAAATAGTGGGAAAAAACCTACCTCCTCCAGCCGTGTTTTATCTGTATAGATTTTGTCGACCGTCGTCTGTACACATAGTAGGATTGTTATATAGAAGGCTCATTTCTAACAGAGGACATGACTACAAAATTGATGCATGTCATCTTATAATTTTAGTCCTACCTGGTCACTCCTATTCTTCAATTTTCAACAATTTTTTTGACGGTGATACAGTGCACATGAATCTCGTACCAATAAAAATTATTGACTGTCTCAGTACCCAATAATTAGAGTAGACAACGAAATGACTTACGTGCTTCTTTAACATTGCACTCGTTCTTCTTGAGGAGAACATTTCTGATAATTCAAATTTAAAAAAAGACAATTGCTTCCTTTTTTTTAGACGGTTGTGGCTGACGATCGGAAAATAGATAAAAATTCACAGATAAGCCGTCCTTAAACAGGGGCTTAATAATGACATATGCAGGAAGGAACTGTTGGGATTCTTCACATAAAGCCATATTATTGGCATCGTAGTGGTACTATCTATCTGTCACATGTCAGAAATTTGGTAGGGTTGGACGACCAAGAATCCAAAGACTAATTGAATTGAATTTTGTTCTTCGCTGCCTCCAACTCCAACAAAACGTTTACCGTAAATATCAATTACTCTCTCCGACGTTTGGTTGGAATTTTGTTAAATAATTTTTTGATCGTTAAAGATGAAGTTGATCATATCTGTGAGAGAATAATTCAAAAATGACGACTGAAATAGTAAAATAACGATAAAAAAATAATTTTAATTGACTTAACATCCCTATCAAACAAGCGCTATATAGGCTGAGTTTCATTTTTTTTTTTTTGCCCCAAACATGTCTGCTTTCTAATTTAAAATATTTTATTTTGTTCCTTTATCAATATACTCTTATTTAATTTTTCCCACTTAATATGCCAACATCTTAAAATAATTCAAATACACACATTTTCCACTTTTTGGAAATATAGAACAACTCTTGTTTCTTCTTCAAGTTAAATCATTCAAATTCTTTACTAATCCAATAATAATTTACTACTACATAGTGAAATTTAAATAAAGGTAAATTATGAAAGATCTTGATAAAAATTAATTATCCAATTACATTAAAGAAGATTTCTTAAGCAAAGTGAAAAACGAAATAAGTCTAT
The DNA here is from genome assembly GCF_002742605.1 of Olea europaea var. sylvestris. Classification (NCBI taxonomy): domain Eukaryota; kingdom Viridiplantae; phylum Streptophyta; class Magnoliopsida; order Lamiales; family Oleaceae; genus Olea; species Olea europaea. The sequence continues at coordinate 12,642,887 of NC_036252.1, forward strand.
ATAATTGGAACGAAGAGAGTAATTACTGTAATAATTTTCATGATTTCCCATATCTTCTTATCCAAATTAAAGTGCCAATTCATGCCTTATGCTTGTTGTTTGATAGAAATTGATGTACCCAAGAATAACATAAAATTTTAGAACTAAATTTTCATAGAGAAGGTGAAAAAAGAATTTACATTTATAAAGACAATTATAAAATGATCACAAGCATGCCTCATGAGCTTCAATCAGCGTCTCTTTGGAGAACACAAGCATGCCTGCAAAACAGTAAATATCTGTATGTATATACATCAAATAAGCATGAAATTTCTTGAAAAAGAAAAACATACGTACATTAAAAGAAGAAGAAAGGCGAGATCTTCTTCTCCGAGCATGCTGCGTTTCCAATGCACTTCTTAACTTGGCAGCCATGTCATGCTCAGTGAGAATCTGTCCCGGTGAGTTCATAAACACGTTTCTTTGAATTGGAGGGGACCATAGCCCACTTCGTGAATAATCAAAGTCGAATTCTGAAACATCTGAAAATTTGAAAAGTAATCTTTCAGAAACTGATTTGGACACCGATTGAATTTTCTGTGTAGAAACTGAAACTGAAACTGAAACCGAAACAGAAACCTTAGGCAGTGAATTTGGTGAAGACGATGAAATTTCAGAGGTGGACATTTGCTAAAATGATTGAACCTTAACATAAGATAATGAATGAGAAAAAGGGGGATGGGATTGGTGAGAAAATAGACAGATGTGTTACTGTTTTTATATATGGAATTATAAACGATATATATGAGACAATTGATAAAGACATGTCCTCATGGCTGGCTGGCTGGCTGGCTGTATGTAATTCAAAAGTAATTTAATTTATAGTAAAGATTATAAGTAATCGCTCTACATAGCATGTACATGACAATTTATTATTTGATGTATTAATATGGTAGCTTTTTATTATCTCAACCATCAAATAACAAATTGTCTTGTGTATGCGACGTAGGACGACTATCGATAGCTTTAACTATAAATAGCATTATTCGCTATTCAATAATGAAATTTGCTATTTGTGCACTGATTTTTAACACTTTGGTTGACACTTGCATTGTTGTCAAGTGTCAATTGGATGGAAAAATTATTTGAAATTTAAACTATTCAATAGGGCAATGTCACATGACAAAGTGTAAACTAAAGTGTACACCATAGTGTACATGTAGCAAGGTTCATTCAATAATAAAGTTGGTGTATTGCAGCTGGTTGTGCTTCATGTGTGGACGCGATGTAATTTTTTTTTTTTCATCTTTAAAAGACTAAATTGCGGCTCGAGTCGAGTTTCGAAAAGTAGATTGGACCACAAGGGTTGATTCATGCATTTAACGTTTTAGACTAGGATGTGACTAAAGGAATTGAAATATACTAATGTTCTTGATTTTTAGTTCGACTATAATTGTTACAAGCAAATAAGGAGTAGTAAAATTATTTAAATTTGATTTATTAATGACCGGCTAGCATTAAAGTTGTAAAAATATTTGCTTTGGATTGGAGTAATGGCAGGCTAGCATTATGGAGGGGGTAGCAGACTTGCATTAATCTAAATTTTATTTTCCTTTAGCAATATATAGTGATTGACATTATGCCTCTCTTTAGTTTAGATAAAAATAAGATATTTAGTAAATTTTGATAAAAGTTGATGGAATATGTCGTTGAAAATTGTGGATCCCATAAAATATTTAGTTAAAATTAACTATTAATTTTTACTTTAAATTTTTAGTTGAACCAAACCGGGACTTTAATCATAATTAGAATTAGGAAAACGCTTCTTGTTTGTTATTGAAGTTGAGCACTTTCCAAATACTAGTAAAAAACACGTGCATTGCACGTAGATTTTGTAATATATTGAGAATATCTTTTGTGTTATTGAAATTTTTAAATGATAACACAATCATATTCAGAACTTATTACGTAAAATAAAAAAAATACTTTGATCGATTACATAACTATTAAAACACGAGAAACTAAATTATTAGAGTTTTGTAATGACTAAGAATATATTATTAAAAAAATAATATAATTGAAAGATATTTATGCACGTTTTGGACACAATAATATGTAAGAGCGGTATGAAAATACAATACAATATGGACAAAAGTTTTCAATGGAAATATATGCAAACATTTTCCAATAGAGATGTGGACTTGTTTTCAATGGAAATATGTACAAACACTTTCCAATAGAGATATGGACTTGAAGGTATAAGTTATAAATACATACAAACCCAATAATGAAAAAGTTAAGGATGTTAATGCATTGAGCTATCCGTTGCATAGCCTGGTTAGGTGTGACCCTTTGGTCGACGATCAGGCCTTGAGGGTCCAGTCTTTTTGGAATTTTTGCACACCTTTATTTTGCCATTCATTTTATTTCGTTCTCCCTCTTTGGAAATTGTTATTGAAAGATTTTTTAACATGATTTCAATTTCTTCATATTGAATCGCATTGTTTTTTCATATTCCAAAATTTATATTTTGTTGCACTTCCATGGTCCCAATCCCGATCACAGTGGGAGGATATCATTATTCACAATCTATGTATCAAGTTTTCTAGCAAGAATTATGGTCCCAGGGCGTTTCATAATTTTTAACAATTTTTTTCTCCCATTTTTGCAAGACACGTTAAAGGGGAGTTATTAGGAAATTGAGGGAGGTTTATAAGTTTGAATTCCAACTTCAAACTATTCTCCCCAATCCATTCTTGAGGGTCGGGTCGTTTCACATGGACAACGGTTTGGGTCATTTCACATGAACGACCCATAAACTATTTTTCAACATCTCCCGCACGAATATGATGGACTTGACCCAAATGATACCTAACAACTAATATCACACATTAGATCATTCTCAAGATCTATCTAACAAAGAGTTATATGGCAAATATATCATTTGACCAATGAGTACATTTTTAGATCTCATGGTACTATAAATTTGTTATGGATATAGCAGCTCTCATATAGAAGCATTACATTTTGTTATACCTCAAACTTATTTTTTAACACTAATTCAAGTATATCTACTCTTGAATAATTATGGAACATACTTGAACTTCATATCATATTCATGTATTCACAACCCATAAATGGTTAATACAATTGTTCGACTAGTGAATGCAAATAAAAATGTTAGTCAAAACATTTTTTCTTTCTTACTCGAATCCTTCAACTTTAAATCATTTACTTTCTTAGATATGATCCATCAAATTGAATCAATCATAATTATGACAACATGTTAAAGTAGCAATACTGAAATAAAATCTTGATAAACACTCAATAGTCATAATGTATATATGAAGTTATATAAATATAGGGGTCTCATACAATGAGCAAGTAGGATCCATTCATTTACCCTCTATTGATTGTAAAAGTACATGTATAAAATACATGCACTGATATTTTCTGCCTCTCTTAAAACATGTCATATTCTTTAAAAATAAATAATACTATATAGATTATAGTTTAGGTATTATGCCTAACTTGAGTTATCCTTATGTTCAATGCTCAAGGTAATCTCAAACTGAAAACTTGATTGAGCTACTAAATATATTAATAGATGGTAGAATCTATTTCAATTACTCATAGTAATATCATCTTGATGCTTCATTAAGACGATCAGATCTTGCCCACGACATGATCATGTTATCTCATCCCAACATATCCCAAAATTGAGGTGATTAATCGCGTGGGTGAGTCAATCTCAACATTTTTGACATACTTTATATATGCATGTAGATGATTATCCGATAGTCACAACAATTTATAATATAGAACTCACAATTGTTCATTTGTGAGAATGCTAAACTTAAAAAAAAAAAAAATTGAAATACACAAATAATCATATTCTACGCATCAAGAAATTCGACATGACCAACAAGCATATCTCTAAATGTCTTCAAAGTATGATGATTACCGAACATCATGTGCATAGATTTAGCACAACGACTTCTTTAATAATATCTCTTACAGACATACCATTGAGTGTTGTTCCATCGAGATACTTTGAATCATTAACATATGCGATGCTTCCATAATTGTCATGGATCTTATATTGTCAACCAATATCATTATATGATAAATGCATATATACCCAACAATTTCTTATGCTACAAAGTTATACAATACATAACTTCATAAATTATCAATTAAGTTGCCAAAAACTGATATAGTGATATTTTAATTTTTCAAATAACGAGTTATTTGTATACAATTTTTAACTTCAATTACTAGAAATTTAAGTAATCAATCTTAAGTTCGAATAAAAGAGGAAGGTTTTTATCTTAAAATAAATAAATAAATAAATTCGGTTAGCTCATGGGCTAAGCTCGAGCCACGAGCCTCGTAGGCATTAGGGCACAAGCTGACTTCGTGGGCAATAGGGTCGAGTGCTCGACCCTGTCCCTGTGGGCAATAGGGTCGAGAGCCAACCAATCAAAAATCCTTGAAACCGAAAGAAATAAAAATTAAAAATCCTTCACCCTTTTCGCAAATGACAGTAAAAAGGAAATCTAACAAGTAACAAATCTCCACCAAATCCTACAATTTGAAAGAAAGAGGGTTTTCTGAACTTGATTCCTACACCTAGAAAATAAAAAAAGTTCAACCAGTGTTGAAATTTGAGAAGAGAGATGTCAGGGTACAGAGCAGAAGATGACTATGATTACCTCTTCAAGGTGGTTCTTATAGGGGATTCGGGTGTTGGCAAGTCCAACTTGCTTTCAAGATTCACTAGGGATGAGTTCAGTCTTGAGTCCAAATCCACCATTGGTGTTGAGTTTGCCACCAGAAGCTTGAATGTTGATGGAAAGGTCATCAAGGCTCAGATTTGGGACACTGCTGGCCAAGAAAGGTAACCATTGAAGTAATTATTTAAAATGTTCTGATCTGCCCTTTTGCAGCTTTATTTACCTACATTGTTTAGCTTCTTGGTGTATGTTATGATAAATTAGATAGCGGAGATCTTTGTTTTCGAGAATCGATAAAATTTGATCTGGGTTCTGTGTATGCGCCTCCAATTTATGTGTTTTAAAAGTATATAGTGAACTTCGATGGTTCCGGATGGCTGTTTTATGTAAAGAAAAGAATGAGTTGCAGAGTATGTGGCGTATTTGAAGAGATCTGATATGAGAGAGAACGAGATTTCAAATTTAATCTGATAAAGAAGTTTGAACTTGATTTAAAAGGTGGATCATGCTTTGTACATTCGATAGTCTTGGTTTGAGTGTTAGTTTGTTGTTTGAACTGATAGATCTTAGTTTCTTTACTGATTCTCATGTGTTGCGTTTCTCCATTTAGTCAAATCATGTGCTTGTTGGTTTTAGATTGTATATAGAACTTACTGAGGAGGTTGTTCGCTCTTAAGCGATCTGTGTGATGGAGTTATTTACTTATTGATGCTTATTTTATGTGCAATTCATTAGGAGTGAAGACAATCCTTCTAGTGCATTCACTCCTAGTGCTAACAGTTTGAATGTAATTGTATTTGCAGTTGAAATCAAACACCAGAATTTTCTGCAAGTTAAATATATGAGTACAGAATCCATCTACATAGATCTTCCTTTAAATTATTGTCTAGTTTTGAAAATTATTGACTCAAAAATATATATAATACAGACGCTACTATAATAATAGAAACCACAAAAACTGTTTTTGAAACTCTATCTTAAAATATGGGAGTTATTGAATGAAAGAAGTAAGTTTCTATCCAAGAAACTATACGACTACCATGTATCACTTAGGATGAACTTCCTAGAAGATACCTGTTTTGTTATTATCATTTTTAACAAGGTTTGAGGGGAGATAAATCTGGCCTACGGAAATGGAGTTGCCACAGGGAGCAATTCAGAACTTTACTCTTGAGAGTTCTTGGAACTTTGGTGTTAAGATTAAGAGGTCATCAGTATATTGTGACCACCATTGTATCCTCAAATAGTTCAAGGGAATAATACAACTTCCAATCAGGTAAAATCACTCACTGCAGTATTAGATTGAAGTGATGAGGACATGAAAAAGTTTGTATGCGAAAATAGTTCAAGGGAATATTGCAACTTCCAATTAGGTAAAGTTACTCACGGTGATATTACTTTGAAGTGGCGAGGACATGAAAATTTTACATCCTCAAATAATTCAAGGGAATATTACAACATCCAATTAGGTATAATTACTAACAGTGATATTGGATTGAAATGGTAATAACAGGAAAGAGAAAAAAAGGGTTCTCTGAGTGTAATGTAAGTTGAGTAGATTATCTCTGTTAGTATTATTCTTCTGTAGCTATATCATATATTGATATATGAGTGTTTAGTTGAGAATAGTAGCAAACGGAGATTTTTAGGGTATTGGGATATAAGAATCCTCTCTATTCACATATATGGTACATGTTGCTTCTTTTCTCCTGCACAGAGGTTAGTTGATCAAACTATTTTGATCTCATTTATTCTATTTTCCTATTCTTTATATGCTTTGTAGTGTGGTTGGTTGAATGTTTCAATGATTCCTAGGATTCGCCTAAACTTATATACAAATACGTAGAGTGGATGCCTGGTGGCCACCAGAGTGATGCAGGACAACTTCAGAAAAACTTTCAGAAAGCACCGTACAAATGATTGCTGTGGTTGGACATTTGTGTAGATTGAGTGGCTAGTCAGTTTGGTAATTGTTTATTGATGACTTTATGAGGTCTTTAGAAGAAGAACAAGAGAGGAGATTTATAGTTTGCATGGCCTAATACTTGATCCGAAAATTTCTATAACAAATTCATTAGGTTGAAGGTTCCCTATCCACTATTCTCCAATATATTGTAATCATTTTACTGTAAAAGATGAGAGCAGTGCTTTGCCCAAATTCCTGAAATTGAATATCAAGTTCTTGTGCTGATCAACTCTATAAAAATGAAGAGAGAGTTATATTTAGACCCCTGAAAGACTTGTCATACAATATTAATGGATAGGAGTATTAAGTAGGTCGCTTTAAAATCTTTAGCCAATAAGGAATTTTCATGGAAAGCTAAGAGTCTTCCTAACCAAGTTTTTCTATGAATAAATGAGAGGTTTTTGTGCCTAAATATTTTATATACTAAGAAAGCATTCAGCAAAGAACCTGCAGAATCTTGCAATTCTTTATTAATTGTTCTGATATACTTTTTTGGAAAGAATTTTTATTTTTATTTATATTTATTTATTTAATTTTTATCTGCCTCAACATTTGAAGAATAAGAGAGTATATTCTAGCGTAAGATCTCTTAGTTGCAATTTCATCCAATGATAGATGATGATTTGAAGACAAAACTCATTAAGCTTGCCTTCATCTCCAAGTGCTATTGGATAAAGTGTGCTTAGGCTTTGTGCTACGCAATTATCCCCAGGGGACCTTTTAGACCTTTATGCATTATCTATAATTTATGATGTCTTGTTGTCACATATTGCTGTGGTTGTTCACCAGCAATGGCAATGACAAGCCAGAGATGGAGGCCCTTGATCACGATGACAGCCTTCTTTTTCCTTTTTCTTTTAGCTGTTTCAAAAACATAACCTTATAGCTTACTATCACTGGGTTGTCATGAACTTCTTATGTCTAATTCACATGGGTGTGCCATTACAATCCTGCCACAGTCATCATACTTGCACTCTTGGCTTGCATTTCTAGTTCAAACTAGTCAAAGTCTCCAAGCATTGATTTTGAACATTTTATAGGAAAAATTTTATTGGAGAACTTTTCTTTTTTAGGGAAATAATGTAGTTTTTTTGAAGAGATGCTTGGGATGTTAATGACAATAACCTTTGATATTAATTTGATCAACAGAGACTTCCTTTGTAGTTATTATGGTGACAGTAAATACATTGAGGCCTTGCTGAATTTTCCATCACTAGTTTGGGGTTTTCTACAATTTTTAATAGCTTGGATCCTTTTTGGTTTCTAGGTATCGTGCCATTACCAGTGCATACTACCGTGGTGCAGTTGGTGCTTTGCTTGTTTACGATGTAACGAGGAACCCCACATTTGAAAATGTTGGAAGGTGGTTAAGAGAGTTGAGGGATCACACTGATCCCAATATAGTTGTCATGCTCGTTGGGAACAAGTCTGATCTCCGACATCTGGTGGCAGTCTCGACTGAGGATGGAAAGTCATTTGCTGAGAAGGAGTCACTCTACTTCATGGAAACTTCTGCACTGGAAGCAACTAATGTGGAAAATGCTTTTGCTGAGGTTCTTACTCAGATATACTGTATTGTGAGCAAGAAGACAATGGAAACAGGCGAGAATGGAGCTGCATCGAACATTCCTTCAAAGGGTGAGAAAATCGACGTCAGTAAAGATTTATCCGCTATGAAGAGCGGCGGTTGCTGTTCGACATAAATCATGTCTTCATGTACACCAAAATTTTCTTGCAGAAGAAGATGACTGGAAGAAATGTTTTCTTCTATATCAAGAGTCCTGGGAAATGTTACTTTTGCAGGCAAAGAGTTGTTAGAAACCGCAGGTTTTATTTCTATTGCTTTCAATATAGATGGAATTCTGGTTCAGAAGTTGTGGAATTCTTCAATATTATTAACCTTTTGAAACATGTGGTGCATTGGAATCAAAATGGGTTAATATTTGATATTAGTGTTAAAATACAGACCAAGTGATGTGCTTTGCAACTACCTCAGTCAAGTCTCATTGGTCCTTGAAGCATAAATTTATGTACCAAATGAAATGGATAAGCAAGGACTTGTAAATTGTAGTTGATAATCGACCATGACATGAATTTAAACCACAAAAAATTTAGAGTAATGTTATTTATCATTGTTGCCTGCATAGGTGATAAATACATGGTATTAAATGATTTATTTATTGAAATGTGAAACTACATAAGTTATTTAATTGAACACATAAAATATAGCCACCAAAATTGATGCTAAATAGTATTATTCAAATATTTATAGATTGTATTAAATAAAATAATGCTATTTAACATCGTTGAATATCAATTAGGTGTCAGCACATTATTGGTCTTATTAAATGGGTCATAATTTTTTGGATTTAATTGAACCTTTAATTTAATGATACAAATATTGTCACCTAAATTGATATTATACATCAATTGTGCTAAATAATATTAATTGAATATTAATGAAAGGTCATGTGGGGTCCCTTATTAAGGCATCTCCTTACCTACTTGTATTAAGTTAGACCCTACTTGAAAGAGCAATCTAAAATGAGAAAGTGGGTTCGCTTAGACCGTAGATGATAATAATCAACGATTTAAAAATGCTTTAATAATATATGTTATTTTTAATTGTGATTATAATAATTAGTCTATTATAGGATTAGTAGAGATCATGTGCATCGACCATGGTGTTAGGGTTTTCATGTGGAATGACAAGATTAAACGAATACTCCTATCAATGTTTGAAAGTCAAAAGTTTTGTTAAGATTGACCTTTCTAGTATGGGGCGTGCTACTTGGACAATCCCCTATCCAAACACGTCGCCCCCCTAATTGGACAAGGGATTGTCCAAAAGGAAAAACTCTTCCGGCATAGATAGCAGAATTACTTGTTTACTTATTTTCTCTCTCTCTCCGACTAGTTAGTTTATTATAATTTTATTGTGAGTGAAAATGGATTAGCTTTTTGCATGAAAAGGGTAAAAAATATAATTTAATTAGTAAGATTGGATCGGGCTTGGCTCTTTCTTCTCTTCGAGTAATAATAAAATCTTCTCTCTTCTTTTAAAGTGAGAAAAGTTTAGGATAATTCTATATTAGATGAGTAGTTATATGGGGTCCCTTGTCAAGTGGGAGAAAAAAATGACTTTTTTTTTTGTTTTTTTTAAGGAAATTAGGAAATGCCAGTTTACATATGAAATATCAGTTGTATCTATTTTTGACAAAAAAATTATATGCTATTTGATGGATACAAATCTTAGTTTTTAAGAGAAAATTCATTTGATGAAGCAGTTGTTAGTACGCTAGACAAATCAAGACATTTCTAACTACTTGAAGAAGTAATACAATTTGACTAATCAAAATATTTTCAACCATCTATGTAGGAAGTTAAACTGTCTTTATTAGTCGAATTCCTACGAAAAGACAGTTGATTTTTTTTTTAATTAATTGAATAGTTTTTCGATATAGTTAGAACTATCTAGCATACAATCCATCTAGCAAAATGAATTGTGTCTTGGAAGCTTTCAAAAGTTATCTCAAAAGTTGCGCACCTGCCCAATAATTATTAGATTTTATGAAAAATTGAACATTAAGAGCATTTTCAATAATTTTAGGGAAAATTGCAATAACAATCCCTAATCTTTTCATTTTTTGCAGACTTTACCTTAACTTTCATTTTGTGTCAGTAAAGGTTCCTAACATTTGATAAATATGCACTTGAGATTCATCTTTATGGAAATCGTCCAAAACACCATCAGTTGATTGAAAAAATTTCTTGAATTATCTGCTACCACGATAGTTTTATTGATGTTGATACCTTTTTTGACCGTGTTATTGGACGGTATTTTGGATGATTTTATTAGTTGCAAAAAATGAAAAGGTTAGGGACCGTTGCTGCAATTTTTTCATAATTTTATTTAAAAGTAATCTTTTTTGCTAATTTCCAAAAAAGCGTCCATTGTCTAAAATTGACAAGTTGCAAAGCCCTTTATTGGTATTCCTAGTTATATTTATACCACGATTTTTGTTAACAGTAGCACATTTTAATATTAATGAAGGTCTTCATTCTCACACTTACTTTTTAATCTTACCTTTTCATATTTAATTTTCAATTAATTAGTACATATTGTATGTAATGACGATTTGTGCACATTTATTCTGCTAACATTGGAAAATTCTTTTGTTGTTGAACTTTCGTATGGCTGTTTATCTTATTTAAAAATATGAGGAATAAGTAACTTTTTTTTATTTTTTTAATTCATTTAGGGTATGTTTGATTGGCATATAAAATATTTGTTTTTGATAAAAATAAAAACCTACATCTTTTCGAAGAAAATATTTTCTTCAAAAACAAGGAAAATAAGACATATTATCAATAGTTGAAAAAATATTTTTTGTGGAAATAAATGATAATCAAACACTTCAAAAGTTGGAATTCAGGTGAAACTTGTCATTTTCCTTGGAAATTTTTCCAATCAAACACAACATTAACGAAATTTTTCTCATTATTAGGGACAAAATATATTAATTAATGAAGATTGTGGATAAAAATACAAAAAGAAAAAGAAAAAAAGAAAAATGTGACACATAAATGTAAAAATTAATAAAAGTTAAGGATCATCATTATAAATAAAATGTCTTGTAAATTTCAAAATATTAATTATTTATCTAACATGGCAAAAATAATTCATTTTCAAATTTAATTAAAAGGATTATATATTTAATTAGCCCCTTTTTGTATCACTTTTTCTCAAAACCTTTTTTTTTTCATACTTATTCTCAACTACACATTTTCAAAATAAAATATTTTACACGTAAATTCAAGATTATTTCATGATTTTTAACTGCACATTCTTTAAAAAATTATTATTTAAAAAGTCATTTTCTCCCAAAAACTCTTTAGAAATCATTTTCTCCCAAAAACTCTTTAGAAAGGAGACAAACATATGCTTATATATACGAGTAATGTCGTTTGTACTCAGGCGTTTACACGATCGGTTATCCGACCCCACCACCCCCTCACATGGGCGAGGTCCTACGTTGGGGCCCACATGTGGGACCTGACCCCCATTTGAAGGGGAAGGTGAGACTAGGTAACCAGGCGTGTAAACGTCCAGGTACGAATAGCGTAGTCCTATATATACATATGTGTTTACATTGATGACAATAATATGTTTCTTAAAACTCGCCCTATGTTGTTGATTTTGACATGAAAATAGATGAAAGGTAGGTACATTTTTTATTTATTCATTTATTATTATTATTATTATTTTAATTAATTAATTAATTATTATTATTATTATTTTTTTTTGGTGAACAAGGATGACTGATTTGCCGGGGAGGATCTTCAGTATAATTATAAATTTTTAACAATATATTTCAAATGTAATATTTCGAAAAGTTACCTCTAACCGACGGCTTTGGTGCTAATTACAATGAGATTATGACATAATGCAAATAAATTAACATTTTATTCCCTAACCACTACGCTAAGATATTTTAAGAAAAATAACATAAAAAATACTTTTTCTTTCTGGGTTATCTCACGCCGCACGATACGCCTATCTCGTTGAAATTAAAATATTTTGCTAAGAAAAGACAAATATGACGTATTGGCTGATCTCACCCGGTGGTTGCAAGGCTGCGCCGCCTGTGCGCCACCTCTCTCTGCACCATCTCACGGCGGAACACGGTTGAACACTCCGGCAATTCATCAAGATCAGCAAAAAGTGATTCATCTTCTTCTCGCATTGTGAAGATCATAGACATATCGGAATCAGTATTATCTCTGTCTTCAGTTAAAATCGGGTTCTCTAGCATGGTGCAAGAAGTAGGGTAAAAATCTGGGAACCATCCAAACTCACTGCCGTTAATTAAGGACCCTTCATCAAGATTGGAAAATTTATCTTCAGAATTGATTTCAGCTTCACTGGAAGCAATTATGGGCTCTTTCTGCTCTTGATCTTGATCTTGATCTTCTTCTTCTTCAGAAATCGAAGGTGTAGTATGTGTCGTTGTCATGGCGGCGGCGGCGGCGGCGTTACGGCGGTGGATGTGATGATTCCTAGAAGCCGGACACTGGTGGTTGTGTTCATAAGAATATGTTACCACCAACATATTAGGGTCCTGTCTACTCCTTTCCAATTGTTTTCTTGCGGGACAACCTTTTGAGCTACTACACCTGTAATATCCTCTGCATAATCAAACGAAATTCATAAAAAAATTTCATCCCACAAAAGATTTATCAAATATTACTAAAAAATTGGGGGACATTAAATTGGAAATTAATTAATTACCTAGGATAGGGTGAACCTTTGATGGGCTTTTGGCCGTATTTTCTCCATGCCCAAGAATCAGAAGGTGGATTACTCATATGATCGCCCTTAAGCCTTGATCCTTCAACATCTTTGATTGCCACCGACACCACTCTTTTTCGAATGGCTCGCCTACTGTAAAATTACCCCCAAAGACACCTATCACTCATGCATGTATAGAATCAAACCCTAAAATATTCTTGGAACATAAATGAAATCCCTCTCACAAACACACAAATATAGAGCCATATATCGTGTTGGCATGTTTGGTGAATTAGACAGTACTTGACAGTATTAAAAACGGGGAGAAAGACTATTACTATGTATCGAATTAGTTACAAACCTTCTCTTTGGAGACGAAGTGAAAGTCATCTTGGTATCGTTACACATGGTGGAGGTGGGCGAATCTCCACTGTTTTCAGGCGAATTTTCGACATCTTCTACCTCGCTTACAAACTGGTTGTTGATGAATCTACTTCCCATGAACTTGGCCCAGATTAAGTGATTACACCACTGATGAATTAAAGTGACCTCTTGGGGAAGATTTGAGTGCGTGTCTGTGTGTATGGGGGAGAGAGAGAGAGAGACAGTTTGATGAGAACAAGAAAAGGAGAAGGTGGTAAAAGATTGGGTAGATTTTAATAGGGGTCCGAATGGTGACAGATGGGCAATGTATAGTTTTTGAAGGACGTGAAAGCAAATGAGAAAGCAAATACAAAACTTGGATTATTATATTAGAATGTGAAAGTGACCCTAATTAATGGGGGGGAGAGAGAGAGAGAGAGAGAGAGAGAGAGAAAGTTTGATGAGAACAAGAAAAGGAGAAGGTGGTAAAAGATTGGGTAGATTTTAATAGGGGTCCGAATGGTGACAGATGGGCAATGTATAGTTTTTGAAGGACGTAAAAGCAAATGAGAAAGCAAATACAAAACTTGGATTATTATATTAGAATGTGAAAGTGACCCTAATTAATGCTGGTTTGTGTGTTATTATTAGTTTAATCTAGTGATTTATGACCATTTCCCTTTAACTCTTTTGGATATTTCATCCAATTGCTTATATTAATCTTGTTCTTATCAACATTCTTAATCAAGGAAATTTATCTTAGGCAGCGTTTGATTGCAAGTATGAAATTTATATGAAAAGAAAATATAATCTAGACAATTCATTGCCTAGAACTTATTATATGTAAATTGTCAATTAAATGTGTTAGATTGATTTAATTTTCAACCTAGAAAATATTATACTTGTTTGATTTTTATTGGTAGGCAGATGAAAGAGAGAATGACAGAGTGAATTCCCTTAAAAATAAAATCATACTTTCCTTAAAAAAATATTTTCCTTGATTTTGAGGAAAATATGGTCAAGTGACCTAAAGTGGGAAAATGTTTTCTACAGAAAGATGTTAGTCAAATTGCACAGAAGTAGAAATTTAGGTGGAAAAACACATTTTTCATACAAAATATTGGCAATCAAACACACCCTGAATGGTTAGGCATATATATTTATATTTTTTGCAGATGGAAAAAACTTAAGAATGGAATCAAACATATGTGAAATAATTCTTGTCTTAATGGTTTAATTTAATTTACACATCAATTGTATCAAAGCTTAGGCCATATAATAATAATAAATCGAAAATGATGTTTGATGGTCGGAACAAAAGATAAAAAGATGATTTTACTATAAAATGTCATACATCAATTAAAAAAAAAAAAAAACCACATACTCTGTTTGTGAAATAAATCGACTTTTAGTTCAATTTTTATTCCTTGCCTAGCATAAAAAGGTTCAAAATTATTATTATTATTATTATTATTATTATTATTATTATTATTATTATTATTATTATTATTGTGCAGGCCTTTGGAGGATGAATCATGCTTGTTGTACAATGATTTTTACAATAAGTTTGACAACATGCTGCGCGACAGATTATCATTGGACAGTTTTAAAAATACTTTATCTTTCTCATCAATACTTTTTTGACACCTACACCATTGTCAAACATGTTATACAAATCTATTGTACAAATGACTTATTTCTTGGGGGATCCAGCCTACTTGTCTTGGAATCTAAATTCTACATGGCGCTAATTATTTAATTTATTTTTAATCTGTCTAATTCAAGTTCATAAAAAATTACAAGAAGATGAATAAATTTTTTATATATTTATTTTTACTTTTGCATGTTTATTTTATTTCAAAATGAGCCTGTGAAGAGCGAGCCAGGTATAAGCACGATTTATTTAATATTCACTGTTTAACATAACAGGATTAAAATTGCTTTTTTCATGTAATAGTAAAGAGCTGTCGAGTTCCTATGCCGTATTATTTCTTTCGGCTTCATCCCCAAATCACCAAACAATCTAATCATATATTTTTAATCAAGAAGTCAAAATATATAACATTATCATTTTTAATCAAGAACCAAACTGATCAAACATTGAAAATGGTAATGAACTTTAGAACATCAAATCGAATTACTTGTTTGGTTCGAATTAAAATCTGATTTTAATCTAAGTCAAAGTCAAACAATTAGGCCCTGTTTGAGCTCCATTTTTACTTCATTAAAATGAAAAATATGACCGTTATCAATCACATCAAGCCACCATTTTTGAATTTCTATCTCTTGTATGGAATCCATAACGACTCTATTTTTCATTCTCATTCTACGAATAATGTAGCTCAAACAGGTTTTTAATATTAATCACATCTTTTATGGATCTCACAACTTTTTAACCATACATTTCAAATTTTTTTATAACAATCTATTAAAAAACCTAATTTTAATTTTCACTAAACACCCTCGTATCGATTTCCCAGAGCTTATTCGTTGTAGTTCTGCGCTGTAAAAAGAATAAAAACATGGGGAGATTGAAATGATTCTAGAAAGCTCTTAGTCTAATATAACTATTCAAATTGAATCAACTACCCAATTACGTTAATACAGTAAAACTAAGCCCTGTTTGTCTACTATTAAAGTAGGATAATAAGTTTTGGAATAATGAATTTTTGAAGAATCTATAATTAAAAAATAAGAAAAAAATTTGGAATTACGTGCAAAGTATTTTATTATGAGAATATAAAAATGAGTTTAAAAAATGCCTTTATATATAAAAATAGTACATAAGAGATTACACAAAATGATTTGGATGAAAAAGAATGAATGAAAAAGTTGATTGTATTGATAATTGGTAAATAATAGAGTGATATATGACATTATGTAGACAATTATGTAAAATTTAATGTACATATGGCAAGGTTATGCAATCACTAAAAAGAAATATGTACAGCTTAATTGTAAATTCATTTACAAATTAACATTTTCTTACCCAAGACACAACAATCGATAATATTGAATGCATAATCTGGAATAGGGATAGTAAAAAAATATGTCACACCCGATACATGTGGGTCCCGTCTTGAATGGGACGAGGATTACCCAATTAATCGGGTAACGGGTAGGGGACAAGGCAGGGGATTCCACCTTGGGGTAGGCCTTTGGGGGATCCAGCCTACTTGTCTTGAAATCTAAATTCTGCGGGCGCTGATTATTTAATTTATTTTTAATCTGTCTAATTCAAGTTCTTAAGAAATTACAAGAAGATGAATAAATTTTTTATATATTTATTTTTTATTTTTGCATGTTTATTTTATTTCAAAAGCAGCCTGTGAAGAGCGAGCTAAGAATAAGCACGATTTATTTAATATTTACTGTTTAACATAACAAGATTAAAATTGCTTTTTCCAATGTAATAGTAAAGAGCTGTAGACTTCCTATGCCGTATTATTTCTTTCGGTTTCATCCCCAAATCAATAAACAATCTAATCATATATTTTTAATCAAATTTTTAATTAAGAAGTCAAAATATATAACATTATCTTGTTTATATTCTATATGTTCTCTAATTTATAGAGATCATAGTAGCATATAAAGTTTTTTTTATATCCAAGTATCCCATCTTCTACCAGACTAAATCCTGGACCTCCAAAATCCATGTCCCTAGAACCTTGGAGGGCGTAAATCGCGGGTTATGCCTTAATTGGATCACAGGTTCCCCCCATTGACTGTACACTTCTGCGCACAAGAGACCCTCCTCCACAGTGATTGCTCCATACCAAATTTTTTGCCGCAATTTAGCAAATAAAGTTATTCAAAAGCCAACAGGAGGACTAAGCCTTTGTTTGGTTTAATTAAAAATTAATTTTTAGTATATTTTGATAAAAGTTAAAGTAATGTGTGGTTGAAAAATTATGAGGTTTATTAATGTAGTTAAAATTAATTATTGATTTTAACTTAAATTTTAATCAACTTTTGTAGTTAAACAAACTGATCAAACTTTGAAAAAGGAAATGAACTTTAGAAAATCAAATCGTTACATTGTATCGATTTTTCGGAGCTTATTCGTTGTAGTTCAGCTGGTGTAAAAAGAATAAATACATGAGGAGATTGAAATGATTCTAGAAAGCACTTAGTCTAATATAACTATTCAAATTGAATCAACTACCCAATTACGTTAATACGGTCAAACTAAGCCCGGTTTTTCTATCATTAAAGTAGGAAAATGAGTTTTGAAATAGTGAATCTTTGAAGAATGTGTGGTTAAAAAATAAGAAAATTCTTTTTGAATTACGTGTAAAATATTTTATTGTGAGAATGAAAAAATGTGTTTATGCTCTTGTACATAAAAATGGTATATAATAGATTACATAAAATGATATAGATGAAAAAAATTGATTGTATTTAAAATTGACGAATGATAGAATGACATATGACATTATGTAATCAATTACGTAAAGTTTAATGTACATATGGGTCATGCGATCACTCAAAAGAAACGCGTACAACTTAATTGTAAATTCATTTACAAATTCACATTTTCTTGGCACATGTCCGCCCAAGACACAACAATTGATAATATTGAATGCATAATCCAGAATAGGGATGGCAAAAAATTCCGTCATACTCGATACATGCGGGCCCCGTCTTGAATGACAACTAAGATTATCTAAAAAAAAAAGATAAATAATAAAGACATTAATTTACCAAATATATTCGAATAATTAAACTTTTAAAAATACATTAATTAATTAAGGGAGTAGTAAAATGAATTATTAAAAACTTAAAAAAAATAATTAAACAAGTAAGTAACAGAGGCAAACGCCATTCCTCTACTTAAACGGGTAACGGGGCGGGTATGGATAGGAAAATGCTCGGAGAGGCGGGAGGCAAAGGAACCCGCCCCGCTAACATCTCTAATCCGAAATCTCTTTTGGGTTTACTATCTCTAATAATGACATGCCACTTAAAAGTAATTAAATTTAAAAGTCAAATGTCCAATTTATTAGTAGTTTTTGCTAATTAATTGAACCCCTAAAAAATGTTGATAAGGAGGCATGTAACGGCAAGTATTATCCTAATTAATTAATCCCAATTTATTATCCGTTTCCAAATAAGCCCTTAAAAAAAAAAAAAAAAAAAAAGCCATTAGAAGCTTCAATTCAATAAGTTTTTTCTTTAGAAAATGCAAGTTTACATTAGTAGGCAATAAAAACTTCAATAGAACTCAATTCTGCCTTGAAATTTAATATTTTATCAATAATACAAGTGCAAAGAGATAAGATCTTGTGACGTATTTTGCATGTATTAAAAAAAAAAATTAGAGCACACCTCTCTTGTTTGAGTCCGATTTTTGTCAAAAAATGAATTTTTGAATAGTGTATTGATGAGAAATATATGATTAAAAAATAAGAAATTTTTTTGAATTTACGTTTAATATTATTTTATTGAAAAATGTATGATTGAAATCAGGTCCAAACACTTCAAGAATTCATTTTTTTTTTCCAAAAGACGGGGCTCAACTAGTTAATAATTATAATATTAACATGATAACAAATAAAATTTATGTCATAATATTATCATTTTTAATCATGTTATTGTCCATTAAAACGTACAATATGCTTTTATGATTTATTTAATGACGTGAAATAAATCAGAATTTTAATTATGTATCTCGTTTAGCAATGCTTTCTAGGATTTTGATCCTTTAATATATAATTGAGTGTTTTCTACAAAAAATAATTAATGTAATTAACTCAAAATTTATGAAATGATGACCTATGAATTTTTAATCAATTGAAGAGGTCAGTGTTGGCTCTCTGTCCTGAGACGAAAAAAAGAGCTGAAAATTTTCTATTGGATGGTTTGAAACATAAGCTTATGAAATGTGCTTTTACTATATTGTCTGATTATGGGCATGGGATAACTTTGTTAACTCTCTCTCCCTCTCTATCACACACACGAATATTGTCTGCTCCTATTTGATAGCAATTTTTCATCTTAAAAAATTATTTTTTATCATTATTTCATTATTTCAACTGTCATTTTTGACTTCTACACTTACAGATAAGACTTACTTTTCTCATTAATGATAAAAAAATCAATTTTCATAATCAATAATGAACAGACCCTATATTTTAGTCGCACACACGTGCTAATTCCCAACAATTGACTATGTCATGGTCCTATAGTATTTTCTTTCATCAAATGAGTAGGTTATTGGATAAGTTCAAGCATTAGGTTATCAATTTAAGCAAGCCAATGATGGTTTTCACGCAACAAAATAAATCGAGGAAGTATTAATAAATTTTAATAAATAACGAAATATATCTATATCTACACCACAATCCCCACCATACCCCACAACAAACCACCCGTCCCAACCTATCGTTTACTCCATTTTTGATCAGGAAGTCCTATATGGATCCTGATTGCAAACGTCAAATCATTGTTTATGTCGTCAACTCTAATTGGTTTTTTGTATTGTGAGAATATGCCTACAAAAATTTTCCCCTCTTTAGACACTTACATGGGTGTGTCCCATGATGTAATAAAAAATTGTCAAAAAAATCATCCACCAATCCCTATTATGAGTATTCTCTGGCATTTCGGTGAACAATGCTATCAGTACATACAACGCTGTTGTGTATGTTATATTTTTTTAAGGATTCGAACGACTTATTTCTCGATGATACAATTTTGGTTAACTCTAGATTGTTCTCTATTAGTCTCAGTGGTGGCGTCACACTCATCACAGCGATTTATGGATTGGGCGCAGCAGTTGGATTAGGGATGACAATTGGACGGGTCGATCATTTTTACTCCCGCCCTGTCAAGTATTTTTATTATCTTACCCTATATCCATACCCAATTAAAGCGGGACGTGGTGGGTTCGGGATGGGGCCCCTGCCCCATTTATTTTTTCTTTTTATTTTTTATTTATTTTATTTTTTGCTTTTATTTTTTTATGTCTTTAATTAGTAAATATTATTACTTTTTTTACCAATTTGTTAAAAATAATTATGTTCTCTTCAAAACTGATAATAAATCTATTATTTTTGTTTGATTAAAACTTAAATTTGAAATTAACATTAAAAGGGGTGGGTAACAAGGCGGGAACTATGTTTCTCGTACTCGTCCCATATCCGATTCAGGGTAATGACCCTTGCCCCGTACCCGAACCATGTACCTGGTTGGGTAGGTATTCTCGTCCCATTTGGGGGCAGGGTCTCACGGTCGAATGAGTTTTTTTGTCATCCCTAAGTTGGATTTTGAGGTATTCATTTTCTAACGGAGGGCTTTTTTGGGAAATATTATAGTGCGTTTGATTTCTCTTTTTGAGGCAATTTTTAGTTTTTGAAAACACGTTTGGTATGTTATTTTAAAAAATGTGATTTTGAAAGCAAGAAAAATTTTATAATATAAACTTAAAATGATTTTTTGACGTTTTGAGTATTTTCAATAAAAAAAATAAAAAACCTCAAAACAAGGAAAATAAACTTAAAAATTTTCCAAATTAAAATAATTAATAAAATCAAACAAATTTATCCAAATACAAATACCCATCTCCCTCTCCCACTCTCTATCTCTCTCTCTTTCAATACTCCTCCAAAATGTCATAAAGTTATTTCTAATGTTTTTAAATCAAACTCGTTTTCTAATTTTTTATTTTGAGAAATTATTTTTCAAAATGATAAACCAGATACTTTTTCTTTAACATTAAATTAATTCCTCAAAACAGAATGTTACGCCTCATTTTACGAGCCTCGGAACCACTCCGACCTCCCGAAGCCTCTCCGAAGTGATACACCAATTCCTGTCACTGATCTGCCGAAGTGTCCCGTCTCCGACCCCGTTAGAAGATTCGCTGCCAATTTAAGATTTGCTCTGCATATAAGGTTTAAATTGATGTGACGTCCCCCATAAAGCTATTTGATGTGACTTATCAACTTTATGTCAATTCAACTCGGGGGAAACAAACTGTCCGCCCACTCTACAAGCGCGGCTGATTGACGCCTATGAGCAGACGCTTCATACCGTCAGATGTATACACGCGTTCCACATCCCACGGTTCATACCACCTATAAATACCCAAAGATTGCCCAGATGCAAATGTAATGAAACTCTCAATAGATAGCACTCCATAACAAGTTTATATATTCTCCTCCCCCTTTATTGACTGATTGATTTGTGTAGTCCCTGGACACTGTTCCGACCACCCAAACCTGACTTGACCGTCGGAGTGTATACGGCCGCCACCACCATTGGTTCCGGCCGTGTGCGCCTGACAGTTTGTTCATTTCGTAGGGAGGAATACGTGGAGTAGCTACAAGTTGGCCACCTGGAAGAACCATTTTTAGAGGTCAACACAGAAAACAGAAAATGAATTAAAAAATGAAACCAAAAAAATAGAAATGCAAAGCAAATGTACCCTTTGTTTTAAAAGGGGATTGTTGTAGATATTATGATTTGGACGACCGAGGTGGTTGTAGATTTTAGTAGTGAGTTGGAGGCTAACACGAAGACCTTTATTTATTTATTTTTAATTTGCGATGTTCAAAGTTGTTCTGTCTAGAAACATACATATGATTTTGGGGAGAAATGGAGTAAATTATGGGTGATGTGATGGCTGCCGACAGTGGTGGAGAGGTGGGTAAGAAGAAGGGGTTATACTGCTTGGACAGACCCTGTCCAAGACGCAGATAACCCCCCAATATGGGCTGCCACACAAGCCCTGTTTGGATAGTGGTTTGTCCCCACAGCACAACCCAAGAAGAAGAATAGTAATAGTAACAAATTAATTGTGTAATTTTTGACTTATTATGTGGTTGCAACCAATAAATTGTGGATATGATTGTGACATTGTGTATTTGTAGTGAGTCTGACTCATAAATTGTATGACATGCGACTGTAGCTCGTTTAATTTAAATTATATATCCAACATTTTAACAAATGTCATAAATCTAACCCCTTAATTTATTTATTTTTTAATAAATTTATAAATTTTGATTTTTTTTTTTTGAACCTTTGTTGTTGTGAACTTCTTTTGCAAAATGGGAAGTACATTTTGTGTGGGACAATCAATAAGAGGAAATCACATCTAGCTCTACTTTTTAATTCTACTTTTCATTAATCGGGTTTTAAATTTAATCTTTCATAAATAAGGTTAAATTAATTGTTTAACATTAAAAGTTAAATGATATATTAATTGTTATAAAAGTGAAGAAAAGATAAGAGAATAGAGAGAAGTCAATACATTTGTGTGTATTTTATTAAAAACCAAAGCTCTGTATTTATAGGGCAGAATTAGGGATACAATAGTAATTATTTTTAGGGTTGCAGGGGTGTAATTATCATTCACATTTAAACCCTAATGAACCTTCCTTTTACACCACTCCCCCTTGAATGACATATTACAAAATATCTGCCTCATTAAAACATTGTTTAATAAAAACACAATGGGAAAAAAAATCAAACGAAGGAAAAAGAATACAATTATTTTGAAATACTAAAAATAAATGCCGCCTCATTAAAATCTTGCTAAGAAAATTCAATGAGACAAAATCTAAACTAAGGAAAAAGAGTACAGTTACTCCTCATGATGTTGATCACTGAAAATCTTTGAGTCGACGCATTTTAATCTCCTGAACTAATTTCTTGAATGTAGATGTTGACAGTGCTTTTATGAATAAATCGGTTACATTGTCACTTGAGCAAATTTGTTGGATATCGATGTCACCATTCTTTTGAAACTCATGTGTATGAAAGAATTTTGGAGAAATATGTTTCGTCCTATCACATTTGATATAACCTCCTCTGAATTGTGCAACACAAGCTACATTATTTTCATACAAAATTGTTGGACTATCATTTGTTGAAATTAATCAGCATGATGCTTGGATATGATGGGTCATGTTTCTCAACCATACATATTCTTGGCCTACTTCATGGATTGCAATAATTTCAGAATGGTTTGAAAATATAGCTGTCAAGGATTACTTTACAGATCTCCATGATATAGTCGTTCCACCATGTGTAAACACATAACCTATTTGTGATTTAGCTTTATACGGGTCAGATAGATAACCTGCATCTGCATATTCCACTAAAGCAGATCCCGACTTTTGAGAATAAAATAATCCTAAATAAATAGTACCCTTTAGGTAACGAAAAATATGTTTAACACCATTCCAATGTCTTTGAGTTGGTGTAGAGCTATATCTTGCAAGGAGATTTAAAGAAAAAGTTATGTCGGGTCGAGTGCAATTTGCAAGATAAGTTAATGCTCCAATTGCACTAAGATATGGTACTTTAGGACCATGAACTTTTTCTCCATCTTCAAGTGGACGAAATGAATCTTTTTTCACATCAAGTGATCAAACAACTATAGGTGATGCTAGTGGATGTGCATTATCCATGTAAAAATGTTTTAAAACTTTTTCTGTATACGTAGATTAGTGCACAAATAATCCATTTGCGAAATGTTCAATCTGCAATCCAAGAGAAAATTTGGTTTTTCACAAATCCTTCATCTTAAATTCATTTTTCAAATAATCAACAGTTTTGTTGAGCTCTTCAGGAGTTCCAATTAAATTTAAATCATCAACATAAATAGACACAATTGCAAATCCACTATTTGTTTTCTTTATGAAAACACATGGACAGATATTGTTATTTTTATAACCCCCATTCAACAAATATTCGCTCAGGCGATTATACCACATATGTCCGAATTTTTTAAATCCATATAATGATCCTTGTAATTTAATTAAGAACATAGTTTTCGGGCATGTATGGTTTGTTCCTGGTACCTTAAGTCCTTCAGAGAGTTTCATATATATATGTCACTATCAAGTAAACTATTCAAATATGCAATTACTATATCCATAAGGTGCATATCAAGCTTTTGTGATACAGTCAAACTAATTAAGAATCTAAAAGTGATGGTGTCCATTATGGGAGAATATGTTTCCTCGTAATCAATTCCTGATCTTTGTGAGAAACCTTGAGCTACAAGACGAGCTTTATACCTTATAATTTCATTATTTTCATTACCCTTTTGTACAAAAACCTATTTTTATCCAACATGGATCACATCTTTCAGGTGTTCGAACTACAGGTCCAAATACTTTTCGTTTCTCCCAAGAGTTCAATTATGCCTGTATGACTTCTTTCCATTTTGGTTAATCATTTCTATTTTGATAGCCTTTAACTGACTGTGGTTTAAGATTCTCATTTTGTATAATATCAAGAGCCACATTAAATGCGAAAATATTGTCTATAACAACATTATTTCATTCCCATAATTTATGAGACAACATATAATTTATTGAAATCTCATTATTTTCGGACATTTGTGGTTCTTCAAGAACCGTATTTTCAATATTTGATTGATCAATCTTTTCTAATGTGACTTCTTTCAAAATTTTTGGTTAGTTTTTCTCATGTACTTTTCTTTTTCGAGGTACAGAGTCTTTTGAACCAACTAGTCGACCACGCTTCTAGCGTATTTGAGATTCATTTGCTACAACAGATTGTCCTACGGGGACATCAATTTTTGCTGAAATATTTTCTGTTGGAACATATGACTTTGTCACTTTCTTTGTGTCAATAAATACATTAGGTAATTGATTTACAACTATTTGCAAATGAATGATTCTTTCAACCTCTTGCTCACATTAATTGCTGCGGAGATCAAAATGAGATAGAGTTGTTTCATTCCAAGAAATTTCACCTTATTTTTCAGGATGTAGTTTTTTCCCTCCCAAAGTTGGGAAAGTCATTTCATTAAAATGACAATCTACAAAACGTGCAGTAAATAAATCACCCATTAAATGTTCAAGATACCTAATAATTGATGGTGAATCAAAACCCACATAAATTCCAAGTCTTCGTTGGGGACCCATTTAGTACGTTGTGGGGGTGAAATGGGGACTTGGATTGCGCAACCAAAAACTCGTAGGTGAGAAATATCAGGTTCGTGACCAAATGCTAGTTGTAAAGGTGAACATTGATAATATGCAGTTGGTCTAATACAAACCAATGATGCAGCATGAATATGGCATGACCCAAAATAGAAGTTGGGAGTTTTATTTTCATAAGTAATGGTCTGACAATAAATTGTAAGCATTTAATAAACGACTCTGCCAAACCATTTTGTATATGGACATGCGCAACTGAATGTTCAATTGCAATCCCGAATGACATACAATAATCATCGAATGCTTGTGACCTAAATTCACTAGTATTGTCAAGGCGAATAGTTTTAATTGAGTAATCGAAAATTGTGCTCGTAATTTTATAATTTGAGCAAATAGTCTAGCAAATACTACATTCTTAGTGGAGAGTAGGCAAACATGTGACTACCTAGTAGAAGAATCAATTAATATCATAAAATAACGAAATGGTCCACATGGTGGGTGTATTGGCCCACATATATCGCCATGAATTCTTTCCAAGAAAGTTGGATATTCAATATTGACCTTTGTAGTTGAAGGTCTAATCACTAACTTACCTTACGAACAAGTTACATATGGATAATCATTTGGTAAAAAAATCTTCTGATTCTTTAAAATATGTCCATGTGAGTTGTTTATTATTCGACGCATCATTATAGTTTTTGGATGTCCAAATCGATCATGCCAAAATATAAAACTTTTTGGGTCAACGAACTTCTGGTTCGTGACATTATTTGATTCAACCATTTTTATAAATTTATAATACACGTCTGTCTTGACAATCCATCATGAATCTATCAATATAACAAAATAAATATATATTTTTTTAAAAAAACTTGAATTTAAATTCAAAATGATAAGCATAATTAATATTGTGAAATTAACGATGCATAATAAAGTTCAAATTTTTTTGCGAAAAGTAAAAACATATTTAAAACTAAATTTCTAAAATAAAGGGAAATACTAGAAATATAAAAAAAAATAAATAAAAAAAACTAATATCTTCCATCACACCAACCCTAATCAAATGGTCAATATTTCCATGTGGACCAGCAAAGAAATTGGAGACATCCAAATGAATCACATCAATTGGACCATCATAGTGAGCAAAATTTGTCTCCATTTTCCCCTTTCCCTTGATTGATTTTTGGTAGAGATCCACAAGATGTTATGCCGTACGACAGGTACGTGTCCAATGCCCTTTCATTCCACATCTAAAACAACTTTCTTCATGTATCTTTTTAGGTGTGCTACTTTCGCTTCCTTTGTGCCTTTTGAATTTTTTGCCTTATTGTTGATAACTTTGTTGATTATTTCGTTCATGGTTTACTCCGCGTGCACGTCCGCATCCACGTCCATGTCCAAATCCACGTTCACGTCCTTGTCTTGATATTGCATTTGCTTTAGGCAATGATACAGAACCAGTTAGACGTAACCCATGATTTTTCATTGACAGTTCATTATTCTGTTCAGCAACAAGCAGGCAAGATATAAGTTTTGAGTACTTTTTGAAACCACGCTCCCGATATTGCTGCTGCAGGAGCACATTCGAGGTGTGAAAGGTGGAAATTTTTTTTTCCAACATATCTTCATCATTGATTTTTTCTCCACACAATGTTAATTTTGAACATATTGTGAACAATTCAGAATTGTACTCACTAACAGTTATGAACTCTTGCTAACGAAGGTACATCCACTCATAACGAGTTTTGGGAAGGATATAGTCCTTTGATGATCAAATCTTTCGGTTAATTTTTTCCAAAGAACCTGTTGATCATTCTCAGTGAGATATTCAATTTTTAGTCCATCGTGAAAATGATGTCGAAGGAATATAAGTGCTTTTGCACAATCCTGCAGGAATTCTTTATTTCCTTCTTTTAGTGTCTCTTCCAAATCTCTTAAGACAAGATAGATATCAGCATCAAGTACTTATGATAAATAATTTTTGCCAGAGATGTCAAGTGCAGCAAACTCAAGTTTTGTGATGTTTGCCATTTGATTAACTACACAATAAAGTAAGAAAAAATATAATTAGTTTCAAAGAATATGGTTAAACATCATATAATAATTAATCAAGTAATCAACATGACATAAGTTGAGTGTTTTTTTTCAGGAATAAACACTAATTTAAAATAATATGTTTTTCGAAACATGTGCTACTTCGAAAACACGTTGTATTTTACTTTTGCTTCTTCGAGAGCAATATGTCAATATTCTTCTGAAATATTGAAAATTATAATTTATGCTATTCAGGAGTAAGTAGTATTATCCAAGAATATTAATTATAATATTGTACTACTTCAAGAGTAAAAAATTTTATAGCAAAAATTTGATGATTAATTGAACGATAATTAAAATTGCTGAATAATTAAATTTACTCACCAAATTTACACACGGAGATACATGTATACAACTAAAAATTATTGGGTAATTGGCGCAAAACGTCCCTACCTTTCAGTTTCATTGTGGAAAACGTCCATACCTTTCATTTTTTGACATTTTTGCCCTCAAATCAACATTTCGTTGCGATGAAGGTCCTTCTGTCCAAGTTTCATCCATTTTGCCGTTAATTAAAGAGGGGTAATTGGCGCAAAACGTCCCTACCTTTCAGTTTCATTGTGAAAAACGTCCATACCTTTCATTTTTTGACATTTTTGCCCTCAAATCAACCTTTCGTTGCGATGAAGGTTCTTCCGTCCAAGTTCCATCCATTTTGCCGTTAATTAAAAAGAGAGAGCCATTTTTTGTCCAGTCAGCAGGGGTAAAACCGTCTCACCCAACGAAACCCCTCATTTTCTTCCTTCTTCACACTTCACAGCCCGAACGGTTCCCTTCGACTCTCTCGCGCTTCTTCAAAAATTCTCATTTATCTTCCATTTCAACAATTATTGCTCCATTCTCCTCCTGTATGGTCGCATACCAGCAGCCGGCATAGTGGAAGCTTGCGTTGGGAGTTTGTCCAGCAAGCGACGTTGGGTAAAAATCATTACTTGTTGGGTTATAAAAGTGAAGAAAAGAGAAGAGAATAGAGAGAAGTCAATAGACTTGTGTGTATTTTATTAAGAACCAAAGCACTATATTTATAGGACAGAATTAGAGATACAATAGTAATTATTTTTAGAACTGTAGGTGTGTAATTGTCATTCATTTCTAAACCCTAATAAACTTTCCTTTTACAACATTAATAATCAATTATTAATTAGTTACCGCCTTTTACATTAATAGTGGGAGAGGGACAATTTTCAAAATTCATTATTCTTTTTACATATCCAACAAGAGAGAAGCCTGACTCCATTCTTCAATCCACGATTCCACGTTCGTCGAGAGGATAAATATTTGAAGCTGCCATTGTCGGTGTTAGAACTGATTCTATTTTCCCTCACTCATTCTTTGAAATACCATGTTTTAGAGTTCCAGATTTTGTTGAACTTCATCTTCTTACAAAACCTAAATAGAAAATGGTGTTAACATGAAGTGTAGATCGAAAAACTCATTTGAAAGATAAACAAGAGACTGAAAAAACCAAGGATAAACGAAAAAGACCCAAAGCACAGACAATTTTCATTAATAAAACCCAAAAATTTGATTTCAGCTGGAAAATCTAGTTCGAAGAAGTTACATCAATTCATTATTATTATTTTTTTTATCGAAAAAAATATTTAATTTGAGTTTATCGGGAAGTTGTATTCTAATTTTATTGCGTGACAATGATTTTCATAATGTTAATTTAAGTGCCATTTGTGACTTGATTTTGTATTATGACCTCATTTTTTNAGGCGAATAGTTTTAATTGAGTAATCGAAAATTGTGCTCGTAATTTTATAATTTGAGCAAATAGTCTAGCAAATACTACATTCCTAGTGGAGAGTAGGCAAACATGTGACTACCTAGTAAAAGAATCAATTAATATCATAAAATAACGAAATGGTCCACATGGTGGGTGTATTGGCCCACATATATCGCCATGAATTCTTTCCAAGAAAGTTGGATATTCAATATTGACCTTTGTAGTTGAAGGTCTAATCACTAACTTACCTTACGAACAAGTTACATATGGATAATCATTTGGTAAAAAAATCTTCTGATTCTTTAAAATATGTCCATGTGAGTTGTTTATTATTCGACGCATCATTATAGTTTTTGGATGTCCAAATCGATCATGCCAAAATATAAAACTTTTTGGGTCAACGAACTTCTGGTTCGTGACATTATTTGATTCAACCATTTTTATAAATTTATAATACATGTCAGATGGAAGTGCATGAGATTTTTCTTTTATCTACTTCTGATCAGATACAAAAGAAGTTATACAAAGATATTCAATATTATTTTCCTATGTCGTCTCAATATGATATCCATTGCAATAGATATCTTTAAAACTAAGCAAATTTCTTCTAGATTCGCTAGAATAAAGTGTATCGTCAATATATAATTTTTTATTATTTGGTAAAATAATACAAGCTCTTTCAGAGCTTTCAACGATATTCGATACACCTGATATTGTATTGACATTATTCTCTTTTAATGTTAAGTCCAAAAAATATTTTTTTATCTTGAATAATAGTATGTGCAGTTACACTATTAATCAAGCAGGTGTTTTGACAATCCAACATGAATCTATCAATATAACAAAATAAATGTAATTTAAAAAAACTTGAATTTAAATTCAAAATGATAAGCATAATTAATATTGTGAAATTAACGATGCATAATAAAGTTCAAATTTTTTTGCGAAAAGTAAAAACATATTTAAAACTAAATTTCTAAAATAAAGGGAAATACTAGAAACATAAAAAAAAATAAATAAAAAAAACTAATATCTTCCATCACACCAACCCTAATCAAATGGTCAATATTTCCATGTGGACCAGCAAAGAAATTGGAGACATCCAAATGAATCACATCAATTGGACCATCATAGTGAGCAAAATTTGTCTCCATTTTCCCCTTTCCCTTGATTGATTTTTGGTAGAGATCCACAAGATGTTATGCCGTACGACAGGTACGTGTCCAATGCCCTTTCATTCCACATCTAAAACAACTTTCTTCATGTATCTTTTTAGGTGTGCTACTTTCGCTTCCTTTGTGCCTTTTGAATTTTTTGCCTTATTGTTGATAACTTTGTTGATTATTTCGTTCATGGTTTACTCCGCGTGCACGTCCGCATCCACGTCCATGTCCAAATCCACGTTCACGTCCTTGTCTTGATATTGCATTTGCTTTAGGCAATGATACAGAACCAGTTAGACGTAACCCATGATTTTTCATTGACAGTTCATTATTCTGTTCAGCAACAAGCAGGCAAGATATAAGTTTTGAGTACTTTTTGAAACCACGCTCCCGATATTGCTGCTGCAGGAGCACATTCGAGGTGTGAAAGGTGGAAATTTTTTTTTCCAACATATCTTCATCATTGATTTTTTCTCCACACAATGTTAATTTTGAACATATTGTGAACAATTCAGAATTGTACTCACTAACAGTTATGAACTCTTGCTAACGAAGGTACATCCACTCATAACGAGTTTTGGGAAGGATATAGTCCTTTGATGATCAAATCTTTCGGTTAATTTTTTCCAAAGAACCTGTTGATCATTCTCAGTGAGATATTCAATTTTTAGTCCATCGTGAAAATGATGTCGAAGGAATATAAGTGCTTTTGCACAATCCTGCAGGAATTCTTTATTTCCTTCTTTTAGTGTCTCTTCCAAATCTCTTAAGACAAGATAGATATCAGCATCAAGTACTTATGATAAATAATTTTTGCCAGAGATGTCAAGTGCAGCAAACTCAAGTTTTGTGATGTTTGCCATTTGATTAACTACACAATAAAGTAAGAAAAAATATAATTAGTTTCAAAGAATATGGTTAAACATCATATAATAATTAATCAAGTAATCAACATGACATAAGTTGAGTGTTTTTCTTCAGGAATAAACACTAATTTAAAATAATATGTTTTTCGAAACATGTGCTACTTCGAAAACACGTTGTATTTTACTTTTGCTTCTTCGAGAGCAATATGTCAATATTCTTCTGAAATATTGAAAATTATAATTTATGCTATTCAGGAGTAAGTAGTATTATCCAAGAATATTAATTATAATATTGTACTACTTCAAGAGTACAAAATTTTATAGCAAAAATTTGATGATTAATTGAACGATAATTAAAATTGCTGAATAATTAAATTTACTCACCAAATTTACACACGGAGATACATGTATACAACTAAAAATTATTGGGTAATTGGCGCAAAACGTCCCTACCTTTCAGTTTCATTGTGGAAAACGTCCATACCTTTCATTTTTTGACATTTTTGCCCTCAAATCAACATTTCGTTGCGATGAAGGTCCTTCTGTCCAAGTTTCATCCATTTTGCCGTTAATTAAAGAGGGGTAATTGGCGCAAAACGTCCCTACCTTTCAGTTTCATTGTGAAAAACGTCCATACCTTTCATTTTTTGACATTTTTGCCCTCAAATCAACCTTTCGTTGCGATGAAGGTTCTTCCGTCCAAGTTCCATCCATTTTGCCGTTAATTAAAAAGAGATAGCCATTTTTTGTCCAGTCAGCAGGGGTAAAACCGTCTCACCCAACGAAACCCCTCATTTTCTTCCTTCTTCACACTTCACAGCCCGAACGGTTCCCTTCGACTCTCTCGCGCTTCTTCAAAAATTCTCATTTATCTTCCATTTCAACAATTATTGCTCCATTCTCCTCCTGTATGGTCGCATACCAGCAGCCGGCATAGTGGAAGCTTGCGTTGGGAGTTTGTCCAGCAAGCGACGTCGGGTAAAAATCATTACTTGTTGGGTTATAAAAGTGAAGAAAAGAGAAGAAAATAGAGAGAAGTCAATAGACTTGTGTGTATTTTATTAAGAACCAAAGCACTATATTTATAGGACAGAATTAGAGATACAATAGTAATTATTTTTAGAACTGTAGGTGTGTAATTGTCATTCATTTCTAAACCCTAATAAACTTTCCTTTTACAACATTAATAATCAATTATTAATTAGTTACCGCCTTTTACATTAATAGTGGGAGAGGGACAATTTTCAAAATTCATTATTCTTTTTACATATCCAACAAGAGAGAAGCCTGACTCCATTCTTCAATCCACGATTCCACGTTCGTCGAGAGGATAAATATTTGAAGCTGCCATTGTCGGTGTTAGAACTGATTCTATTTTCCCTCACTCATTCTTTGAAATACCATGTTTTAGAGTTCCAGATTTTGTTGAACTTCATCTTCTTACAAAACCTAAATAGAAAATGGTGTTAACATGAAGTGTAGATCGAAAAACTCATTTGAAAGATAAACAAGAGACTGAAAAAACCAAGGATAAACGAAAAAGACCCAAAGCACAGACAATTTTCATTAATAAAACCCAAAAATTTGATTTCAGCTGGAAAATCTAGTTCGAAGAAGTTACATCAATTCATTATTATTATTTTTTTTATCGAAAAAAATATTTAATTTGAGTTTATCGGGAAGTTGTATTCTAATTTTATTGCGTGACAATGATTTTCATAATGTTAATTTAAGTGCCATTTGTGACTTGATTTTGTATTATGACCTCATTTTTTTCATTGTGACTAAATGTTCTTTATTTATTTATTTTGTCAATGTGACTTGACCTTTGCTTTTATTGTGACCTAATTCTTCTGTGAGATTTCAAGGACTGTGTACTAGTTCTCTATTACCACTATGTTTGACTGTGAGCTGAATCTTGTAAACAAAGTATACTTAGATATATTAAAAGGTAACATTTGAAGAAGAATGATGTAGTCGGTGAAGTAACTTATTCCACCACCAAACTACATGAAAATCTGATTGTTCTTAAAGTATGTCCTATTTTGCGTTGTCTCTAGAATTTCTGCTATTGTGATCTTCTTGTTATTCAAAATAGTTCTATCAATGTCTCTGACCTGTTTTATTTTGATGTACCAATATTTGAGAATATTTATTACTGCATTTCATATTTAATATTGACGTTATGTTTATTGAATAATATAAGGCTAGAATGGAGGTACATTATTCCCATAAATATTTGGTTTTCGAGAAAATTATAACGAGTACGACAAGGAATGTTCTAACCGAGCAAGGATGGACATACCACATTGCTATTTAAGCATCGATAGATTAGACAAGCGACAAACTATGGGAAAAAAATGTTAGACTATTTTCATCAAATCCATTTCAGAGATCATTTACCTGTATTCAATGTTCAGAAAGGTTGATCAAGTATGAGATTGTGACTCTGTATGTGTTCGAACATATCAGTTTGATATGTTCATGAATCATGTCATGTTTGGTAATTAATATTGTTCTTCGCCTTGATTATTTTGATTTTGTGAAGTATTTTATATTCATGTATGTGAAAATTTATGTCATGTGGTGTTATCATTTCTTCAATGAAAATTTATGTTGATACATCATAGAATTAAACACTCAATGATTCGATTTGAAAATCCACAGGTCACAAATAACCATTCACAAGTCACAAATCACATGATACAAACATATTACTTGTCACAAGTCACAGGTTGCATGCACAATATTACAGGTCACAAACAAATATATAACATATCACAAATTATAATTCACGCTTACAACACAGATGACAAGTTAGAAACTTGAGGATTCACATCTATGTAAATTGAAATCACGTCACAGGTCACTAGTCACAAATCATAGGTTAATAGTCACAAACCTCTTATAGATCATAAGTTACAATTCTGAAATTTGATGTATCACATACATGTCAATTGATATAATAGGTCACATTATATAAAAATTACAGATCACAATTTATAGTTTACATGGGTTATTAAGTCACAGTCAACAATAGGTATTATGTAAAAAACATATAACACCGTATTTTCCATACCAGTACCATGCAAGGGCACTACCAAACAAAATAGATTGGTCACAGTTATTTATTTATTTTTTAAAGAATAGGCATAATGATATAAAATTATAAGTCACAATCACAAACATTTTACATTTCTTACTAATACAGACCACCGTAGTGGTGGCAAATAAGCTCTTTGGTTCAGGCAGCCAAGGCTCGACTCAAAAAAGTCGGAGTTAGCCCGGTGTGAAGCTCGTTTATACAAGACAAAGCTTGGGCCGAGCCTTGGCCAACCCATAAGACACATGAGCCCAAATATGGTGCGGCCTCGTATATGGGCTTGTGCTACCCTCTTGTTACTTCTACTTTTGTAGTTTGTAGATTAACAATCAATTTTCATATATTCGAATAATAAGATAAATTGAAAAGCTTGTGAATCGTCTTGACTGGACGAAGGCTCAAACCAAAGCCCGAGTCCAAGCGCAGATAAACTCGAGCTAAAAATGTTTGAATCCGATACCAAGCCTTGAGGTTGAGCTCGTGAGCTAGCTCGACTCGGCTCAACTCATTGCCACTACTAGATCACAATCATTTAGGACCAGTAGGTTTTAGTCAAAATACGGATAAAAATAACAACCAAAACAAATATAATCTCACTAATTTCGATTTAATATATCCATCAAACTATTATTCCAATCAACCCAATATTATACAATATATGAAATCTGTGAACTATTTCAGAATCACATATCTATAGAAATGAAATAATGCAATAAATCTTTGCCAACTGAATCAAATATAAACCATTGTTCAAGATTTACTAACTTTTCTATGGTTATAAGATTTCCCCTGCCTTGTGTTTGGCTTAGAGGTGACAAGATGTTGTATGTTCTTCACTACTTTACTATAACTAAGACTTCTATAGAATCCAAACCTAATTCGAACATTACACTGTCAACCAGTTTGATATATTCACAATTATCTTGTACTCAAACTAAGATGCGTTGACACCGAACGTACTCCATAATTGCAAAAATATCTCAGAAAGGTAAATAATTAGTCACTCCATGACTGAAACATTTATAAGCAAAAATTGAACATCAGGTTGCTGTGGCAATAATATTACATGTCAAAGTTTATTGTATTTAAATATTATTGATAACAAATTGTTAATACATATATTGTGACCATGTGATGTTACAATCAGTTCATCAAACATTATTGATAACAATCAATAATACACATCTTATCAAGTTTGTGACTGATGCACTTAGCTACGACTTTGAACATCCAAATTGGAAATCAAATTGATATCAGATTGATTACACATTGCCAATATTAGAAATGACGCAGAGAGTAACATGACCAGAAATAACACATCAACATTACCTAATTTGAGGGTTCTTCCTTTTTTTTTGTTTTTTTAATGCAGTTATTACAACAAGCACATATAGGTCACAAAATACTTCATAAAATCTTCAAATCGTGCAGGCAATATCAAAATTATGACATCATAGTTATAGAAAAATTGTGGAAACATCAACATTCACAAACTGCGTTTGTGACCAGCACAGATATGGAGAAATGATTTTGGTATTAAAAAAATTTCACAATGACAGACAAACAGTGTCACATTTAAATACATTCAAATCACTTTGATTGCACCTTAATAACACCCAATGTCTGACTTTTTGACATTCACAAATGACACCAAATTAAAGGGCAATTTGAAATCACATACCTATATGAAATCAAATAATTAGAACTGTTAAGAGGAGCAATTTTTCTACTCCAATCGTTATGACTGAGGAAGGAAATTAGTGCTTTGTGACTCCAAACCAGAAGTTGTAAATTTGTAAGCTAAATGGGGTTGACGGTGGCATATAATGTAGGCTCAAGAATTTGTGACTTCATACCAAAAATTCATCTTGTCAATATGTAGAACATGACATAATTGTTACCGAATGAGTGAACTTATGAGAGTTTGATTGGGGTTTCTATCCATCTTTGGGAGGTGATCGGTGATGCGGTATCAGATCAGCTGAAGGGAGATATTAAAATTGATTATTATATATGAACATTTCAGTTTTCTTTAATTAAGTAATAATTTAGTGCCTGTTTGGGCGCCATTAATTACACATTTTAATTAAAAATATGAATGTTGTAACAGTATGCTTGAACTTGATCTAACCGCAATATTTGGAAAAAGAATGGCAGCCGTCATTTTCTATTTTGAAATGTCAAAATTGTCTCACTTAAGAATATTGAATGCAACAAGTTAGGGGCATCATGATCTTTCTCTCAAAATTTTTAATTGATGGCAGATAAAACAGAAGTATAGTTGCCGCAGTGGGGCCCGATGATTGTATAACGGTCAGATTCTTAATAAATAAAAAAAAGGTTGTACCTCAACTTTGAGGGTCCCCACCGCCTTGCCCCTAGAGCTTTGTGAGGGAGGTAAATCGCGGGATGTGCTCCAATAGGTCAGGGAACAAGAGTCGCATGTACATTGTGCCAACAATGAGTCCAATTACATGTCTTAGGAATCGAACTCTCACGCTGCAATCGCCAGCAAAGAGTGAGATCTCACTTCTGTTATTTGCACCACTGGACTATGCTCCAAGGGACGGATTCTTAATTATAATTTTGGGAGAAAGGTGCACAAACAAGGGATTAATTAAATTATTTTGACATCTTTATTTATTAATTAATTTTTGGAAGAAATCCTTAAGTTTGTCAAATTTGAAAATGTATCCTATGAGGCAGGTAGTTATATATTATTGTCAATGATTAATGGGAAAATTACATGGCAACATGTGTTTAAGAAATACAATTCATAAATCGGGTTTGAAATTTTATTTGTGCAAATATAAGGTATTAATCTAATTATAAAACCACCTACCCCCAATAGTCCTATCCCCAAACCCTAATTATTTCCTCTCACAATTCTTTGTCTACATCCCTCTCCCTTCCTTCTTCATTGTCGAAGACGATACCACACTAGAGACGACTTTAGCGTGACACCAGCATTAGGCGATCACATTTGTTCCTTAAGTACATTTGTGCCTTCGACTGTAGTACACGTATCGGAAGACAAGGCGGTACCACTGGAAGACGTCACTGAGAGACACTGAGATATTGGTGTATATTTTGTTGTTCGCAGTGTTTTAGAACCGAACCGAACCAAAATTTTTGGGTATCTAGTAAATGGAATCGTTGGGTCCAAATATAATTATGGAACCGTTCGGGTTCGGTTCCGTTTGGTTCTGTGTTATAATTAAAATTTTTAACATTTATAACAACATTATATAAATTCAACTAATGATACATTCAATGATTTTGGAATGTCAGAGACTAATAGACTACATTGTTTAAATGATCGCTACGGTCAAAGTTTCGGTCGGCGGAGGTTATAACTTCGATCAGAGGTCACAGTGTCGGCCGACGATTGTATATGTTTTGAAATATTAGTGAGGTTGTGAGAGTGAGTGCGAGAGTCGAGATAATGTTATGCACTTTAGTATAGGTGTTTAGGGTTATTTAGTGGATTAGATCTTATTGGGCTAATAAATGAAACAATAAAATGGGTAATTGGACCAAAAATTAAAAAAATTAGAAATGAAACAAATTATTGGGCCAAAAGTTTGGATTTAGAAATTGTTAATTTGTTTAGAAAAAATTAAAACTAAAATAATTTGATTTACTAAATATAAAAAAAATTAGAAAGATTCGGTTCTTATTTGGTTTTTGGTTTAGAACCGAAAATCGAACCGTACCTGTTGGTTCTCAATTCAAATACCCTTTCGGGTATTTAATTTGACAAGAACCGTCGGGTTCGGTTCAGTTCGGTTCGGATTCGATTCGATCGGTTCGGTTCAGGAGATTTGCCAGCCCTAGTGTCAAACGACAATGTTGAGGCTGCTGCGAACTCAAGAGAGAGTTGCCCAGTATGCTGTAGAAAATTTGGTGATTTTCGATTGCTAGCAGCAGAGAAAATTTGAGAAGGTAATTTGGGGTTGTTGGGGGTGATTTCATTCTCCTTTCGATCTAATCTGCTTAGCAGGAGCCACTGTGTATATGTGCCTTCTCCATTGTAGTGAATAAATCTGGTAGTGGTTTCGATGTTGTGGTGCAGGTGGATTTATGAGATTTTGTTGGATTCAGTCGATTGGTTTTTGGGGTGCTTCTTGTTAGTCATGGTGGTAGTGTTGTTGTGCTGGCATGGATGGTCACAAGTGGCCCTAGTGTTGGTGGTGGTGAACCAATTATTTCGTTATATATGACCAAGTATTAAATCATGAGCTTAAAATTTGATAATTTGTGACTAACAAATTTGAAAATCTGTGATTGATAGTAAATTTTGACCTGTAATTTTTTGATTTGTGACTAATGAAATAAATTGTGATTTATAAAATTTTTAATTTGTAACCTCAAAATAACCTGTAATAAATTAATTTGACAATATGTGCCCAGTAAAAAGGTTGTGACTTATAATTATGTATATGTGATCATTAGCTGTATATTTGTGAACTTATTAAATTTAATTAATAAATATTTTTAATTAATTAACTAAAACTCGAGTTTTGTATTTTGAAATTTGACACCTGTAAATTGAATTTGTCATATTTAACCGTTGACGTTTTGAATTTTTCCCATAATTAAATTACTAAAGGCCCATTATAATTGGGCTCAACATTGTGGAAAATTGTACCAAACATCTTTTTTACATTTTGTAGAAACCAGAACCGAAAACTTTTATTATGGCAAATAGCTGCGAACTGCCGAAGAAACAATTTGGAAGACATTTGGATCAACAACAAAAAAAAAAAAAAAAAAATCATCAATGTAACAAGCGAATGATGATTTTATTTTATTTTATTTTTATTTTATGAAAGACAACCACACTTCTCTAGTGAAATTTTAGGCTCCACCATAGGAGGTGGACAGGGATTAGGATCGAACGACGAAAATTCACGGGTAACTCTATCACCTGCAACAAAATTCACATCAAAATATATTGTGGGGAACTTGTGAATTATTGCAGTATTTTTTTCTCTAATGTTAAATTGAGAAATCAATATAAAATTAATCATTTGAAAGTTTTCTAAATAAGATTAATAAAAAATATTCAGCCTTGTCCAAATGATATTACTTGCTGTTTGATGGCTTTTGACTTATTCAAGATTTTTGTCACTCATCTCTTATAGCTTTGAAACATCACAGTCTAAAGTTTCAAGCATAGATTTATATTTATACATTCAACAATAGTCACCTAAACTATTTAATTTTTTGTTAATTTAAATTTAGTAATTTATGTTTTAAGGTTTACTATGCCCATATGTAAAGAAACTGTCAAATCAAGAATACCAATGGAGCTAACAAGATCTCACGAATATATAACATAGGCCACAAATACAAACTTTTTTGGGTGGTTTTTCACTTTTCTAGGGAAAGTAGCCTCACGGGGTGTGCTTGGGTGTCACTTTATCACAACTTCACTCCAAAAAACAAGTGACATTTCCAAAATCATAAAACAATAACCATCTGACTGTATACTATTACTATTAATTGATAGCCCCATTTCCAGTTGGCCTTTGAATGACATTGAGAATGGTTTCAGTCAAGATTCTTGAATCAATGTCTTGGCCTTTAGCTTCAGCAATGGCTTCCATCCCAAAGAAGTGTTTGCTGGTGACTTTGGCTTCGAGGACATTAAGATTCATTTCTTCGAACGCTTCGATAATTGACACCAACAAATCTTCTCCCTTCTTGCATGTCACCCTCACTACATATTTTGTCCCATTCTTCTCTACTTTCACTTCCTGTTCAATTCAAGCAAATTGCGTATAATCAAAATCCTGACACACGATTAACAAAGACCCACATATGTACTTACAGATGACACGGTTAAATAATACAAACAAGATTTCGACTTCTGTTTTAGTGCTTATTTGAAAAAAAAAAAAAAAAAGGTAAATTTTTTTTGAAAAAGTTGAGGTCAATGTCAACAATTAATTTTAAACACTCATTTCGTGAGACTCTCCACTTTGTCGAATTTTCGACCACATATTTCATTTTTTTTAATCAAAATCTGCTAAGAAACTTCTTTTATCAATATTCCCTACAAACTCAAATTGTGTTTTGTCATATATAATGTACCAAACATTCACTTTGGGCATATTTGGTACATCAGTCCATCAGACACTACCAGACAGGATAACGATGGAGATTTCCTTTAATTATGTGCGACTCTCTATAGTGAGAGAGAGAGAGAGAGAGAGAGAGACTTGGATATGATTTACGAGGTATTGGTATTCTCTTTGGATGGCTTCTACTTGGAGCTTCAACTTGTAGATATAGAGAAAGGCATCCATTATAATGGAACTCTTTTTCACCTTCACAAACAACAAGAAAACAACAATCAAAATCAGACACTTATATTTACCTCAAAAAAGGATCGAAAAACAGAGTTCAAGCACAAGTTATAAACTCGTGTGACTGAGTAATACTGATTTGGAATTTGTAAGAGTTTTCAAAATGCGAAGCTTTCTTGGCAGTGCCATTCTCCTCTGCATTTTGGATGACATCTGTGTCTATCTTCTCTTTGCGTGTATGTGTGTGTTTTCCCCCCAAACTCAAAGCTATATGCATACTATAGCTGCATGCTATTTATAGAGGGGAAAAAGACTGAGGAATTATAATAGTAATGTGCTTTGAAGGTCACGGAATGTCAAGATATGGACTGACATGTTGTCTTATTCTCATGGACATTTAATCTTAAAAGTATCTTGAATTTACAATCACTCATTTACTTGTAATAATATGAATAAAGGCTAATAATCATTTAGCTTAACCTGAAAATATTCACGGTTCGATTTTGTTTTTTTCTTTATTAAAAGGTTACTTTTCAAGAGATGAGTGATTATGATTGATCATGCAGGTTAGAACAACCAAAGTTTTAATAATAATTTTTGAAAAATAAAGCTCTATGGGAAGAAAGATATAATCAATATAATAATTTAGTTGAGTCATGTGATGCAATGGACTCGGCATGATGAAAAGAAGAGATTCTCGTGAAATGCTTGTTTGTTTTCTTATTTAGTCCGCCGTTTGGCTTTCATAAAAAAAGAAAAGATTTTTACTAGATTTTGATGAAAGTTGATGGAATATGTATTTGTGTGTTGACTTTAAATTGAATTTCAATCCACTTTTTTAATGGAATACTATTCATCAATGTGAAATATTGCCGAGCTAAACCACTTAATTGGTTACTTAATCCATCATTTGAGCTGAACGCTCATAGAACTCGTAAGTTTTGTTGTAGGGCTCGACTCAAGAAGGATTATTCTAGACGTTTTGGCCCTGTACACATAGCATCATTCACTCAAGAATATCATTAGTCACTCAAATGCACAATTCTCAAAAGTCTATTTACTCTCTCGTTCCAACTATGATAAGTGTTCCGGGGACATAATTAAAAGTAGTGGAATGCTGTCCAATGCCTAACGCTTACAATTAAAGGAACCATGGTATTGACCGAATTGGCTCAATGCACAAGCAAGGCTTGAAAATAGCAAATTCGCCCACCCTCCTTGTTGGATATTTTGATACCAAATAAATTTGGGACTATGATGATTAGACAGATTGGATTAAAATCATAGGCTTCATTAGGAGCCTATTATTGAAACTATAATTAATAAGTCAACGCAAACCACAATTTGACGATCCAATTATTGGGGACGAGCCAAAATTCCTGTGTGCACGAATAATTATAAGAGTATTATAAAAAATGTCACTTTGTTTGAAAATGCACAAAAAATTTGCATGTGCACCTAATTTTATAAAAAATGTCACTTTTTTTGTGGGAAAAGTCCAACTTACCCTCCATGTCCCCTTTTGAGGAGCATTTAATGCTAGCTTTTCAATCCAATTAATGTTATGATTTGATTAGTTAAATTTATATATTATAATTATGGATATATTAAATTTATATATTATAATCATAGGATATATGTATATTCTATTGTATAATATGAATTTACTTAAAAAAGGATAAAAGAAGCAAAAAAACCCTATTTTAACACCAAACAAATATCTTCTTCAACAAACCCCCATTTCATCCATTTTCTTCATTCATCGATCAGGAAAACATCACTATTTGATTCATCATCCATTTGAGATGTTAGTTATTATGAATTGTTTATATTTTTATCGAATAGCTTACCCGTTTTTCAATATTAAAAATAACATGATCATCAAAGTGAAGAATGCTTTTGAAACTCTTATTAATCATGATACTCTTGATTTTTGAAATATTTTTGAAGAGAAAAGATACAAAAAAGAAATTACAAAAAGATTTAGGCAAATGTTAAGTATTACATACCATATTTAATGAATTATTTAGTCATTTATTTTGGGAAAGAAGTTGTGATGATGTAGTTGTTGTAGTTGAAAATTGATTATAATCATTAATGTTTCCAACAAGGTACCAAACCCGTCTAAAACTTTTCGACAGTTGAACTGTCGAACTCGACATTTAGAAACGTCGAGATAAATAATTTAACTGTTTGGATTCAACCATTCATTTCATCTTTTGTCATTGAATAGATTTAAATATTCAAAAGTGTCACTTTCATGCTATTAAATGTCGACACATTGATTGTGCAAAGTTCTTACCGTTGCAATATCAACTTTTCAGATATTAATAATCATTTGAGATTTATCGTGTGCATGGATGAAAGTTTGTTTATGTGGATGATGAATGAAAGTGGAGAGTGGACAAAACCACTTTCGTTTTAGTTCCGACAAGTATGACCTATACACTCGTTATGGTAGAGTTGACCATAAACGGACCACGTGTTCCAACACCATTCTAACACAACTAATGTAAATATGCTTG
The DNA here is from genome assembly GCF_002742605.1 of Olea europaea var. sylvestris. NCBI lineage: Eukaryota > Viridiplantae > Streptophyta > Magnoliopsida > Lamiales > Oleaceae > Olea > Olea europaea. The sequence goes on from NC_036252.1 coordinate 12,685,935, forward strand.
ATATCTAAAAGTAGTTGAAGTTGTATTTTGAATATTCTCCCGATAGCATTATACATTCTAAAATTATATTATCATTTTATTATTGTTTGCAGATATTAGTCGTGTTTAAGTTCACAAGCAAAATAATTATATAGAGAAAAATTGCCTACCATTCGACAGAAGGATTCTATCATTCTCGACATATGGTTGCGAAGTAGAAAATTTGACCACAAAAAAGAGTATGAGGGACATGCTGTTCTCGAACATATTCTCAACTTTCATTATTATTAGCATTTTAGTATCATTTGCAAACATTACGTAACATCATGACAGTTAAACTATCGGTCCTGACAGGAGGTTTCTGTCATTCTCGATAGTTGGTTGCGAACAGAAAATGTAACTACAAATAAGATACACAAGGGTAAGCTATTGCATAACATTTGGTAAAGACTTTACTATATTTATCCCTGACAAAATTATAATACATAACTTAACAAATTTTCTCGTGCTAATTGAACAATCCAATGAGTATGAGAAACGAGAAATGATAAAAATGTGTCACCACATGTGGATGCAATCACTAAATCATGTTTATAACCACATTCTTGGAGGTAAGCAAAATGAGGTCATTGATTACACAAATCAATTTTAATGTAGTACTAACAAATTTGGTCACACTATTTCTTTATTCTTTTTCTCCTCTCCTTGGTGTATGGAGTCCTAGTAGATGCTGTAGGAAATCGAATGTGTGTTGATCATTGCTCTTTGTACAAGTTGAGGGAACTTTCTTGTTATTCTGGCATGACACTTTGAGCTCTATGGGTCCTTCATCTATTTGAAAACAACATTTGCAATACTAACCGATACGAGTTCATTATTTCTAGTTTGCAAATTACGGAATGAGATGAGAGTATTTAAAATTTTGAATTCCTCATAATTAACACACATACCGTTCGCCTTTTAGTTCTCACTAGGCAATAGACCCTCATGATTATCGGAGTACGGGTTGATGTATCCTCCATCTAATTGAAACACAATAATTACAATACTAATGGACATGAATTCAATATTTCTAGTTTGCATATTACAAAATGAGACGAGTGTATTTAAAATTTTGAATTTTTCAGATGTTAATGCTAAACACACGTATAAGAAATAAAAAAACAAACTATAATGTTCGGGAAATACTATCTTTAACTTCGAGAATGACCGTTTATATCGAAAGATAACTCATCTGTCGAGAATAATTGAAACAAATTGTCCGGGACGACAGTTTATCGCAACAGATGGGTTACATAAATGATTTTTCGAGAAGTTCTTGGGTTGAGAATTCATAACTGTACAAACTTCCATTTTAACAAATTAAACAGTTCGCTTAAAAAATTCGATACCCATGCCTAACCTAGAAAAATATAATAAATAAGGTAGGCTGAAATGACAAGTATAATATAATAACTAGCTTTCACAAACAAAACAAATTCAGAGAAATATGAAGTAAAAAATTGACAAAATGTGAAATAATTTTTTTAGAAAAAATTTAAAAAAAATTCATACATAATACCCAAAAAAAAATTAGAAAAAATAAAAATGCCCAAAAAAATATAAACCCCAAAAAAATGGAGAAATCCAAATTACGTGTAAATGTACACTCTAAACAAAGTTGAACACAAAATAGAGAACAATATAACTCACGGTCTCGATATAGGAAACTCAAAATTGATTGTGCAATCTAAGAGAAAGATAAAAAAAAAAATGAACATTAATAAAAAACTTGAAAAAAAAAACCTTCAATCAATCTAAAAAAACTTATATATTCGAAACCTTACCTACGACATTCTTCTTTCTTTTGTATTGACATAATAAACGGGATCCTAATGTAAGAACTTGCACTTTACATAGTTTTCAAAGAATCAAGAGAGGAAACATAGAAAAGAATAAAAGAGAAAAAAGAAATTTTGCAAATAAACGTACTAGAGACATAAAAATGAATGAGTTAAAAGTTAATAAATTTTGCTCTATATATATTGTAAGGATTTTGAAGTACAATTTTGAGGTGATTGATTGTCACATTTTCTCCACTTTTTGTACAACTTTTTATATTGTCAACTCAATGATATGTAGGGTATTTGAATTTTTAATAGAGGCAAAAATGTCCAAAATTGACAATCTTGAAAAGACTTTTAAAAAGTGACATTTTTGTAAATGCAAAACCAAAAGTTGACTATTTTAGTAATTTCCTCATAATAAAAATAATTATACGTGCAAGGCCACACCCATTAGGTTATTCAACCTATTTTCTTGGTGGTACCTATATATTATGCACTTGGCCTTTGCGTACTATTATTACAATATATATACATGTTTTCTCCTTTGCCTCTTTTTGAGTGATACCAGTTGCCTTATGTGATTTTGATGTTTCGACTGTCTACTGCCACCTCTGTTTCTTTGTAATCATTTATTGTTCTCTCTCCCCCTTGGCAACTGTTCTTGAACCCCCAGCTATCCTTTATGGTACCTTCTTTCGTCCCTATTTGTTGCCTAATTGGAAACCTTTCTACCACCACTTCGCAACCTCGTTTTAGGTGATTCCTTCATGTGGCGTAAGTTTCTTTTGGATAGTCTAGTGTTGGCGTTGCCTTGAGCCCTGTACAATCCACTTTTGTTCACTTCCATTTCAAAAGGGAGTTTAATTCTTACTTTTAATTTAAGTGTTTTTTCTTGTTATGTTATTAATTGATATTGCTTTACTTTGTGATTGGTGTATTGATTGAAGGTTGAAATTACACTACAAAGTGGTATTAGAGCCTTGGTATGGCTCTAGTGACAGTGGTTGAGGCATAAGCCTTTTCGCATGATTTCAAAATTTGAACATGTGATTTGAACGTGTATTAATGTGATCTTCTGTTGCTGATTTTTCTATAAAGACTTGAATCCTTAGTTAAAATTCGCATATCTCATTTGTTTGGACCACAGATAGCTTCGCTCTAGTAAATTGGTTGAAACTCTTTAATTTTCTACAATAGTAGGCCATCGTGTAGGGCGGCCTTACTGATGTTAGTATTTCAGGACTATTTACCTAATTTGTGATATTATATATTTTGTGGCTATATTGATTGTTGCACGATTCCATTATCGTTTGTAGGTAGCATTGTTACCTAGATCTTACCCCGCTCGACAATTCCATTGAGACCAAGATCGCGAATCTCATGAAAATCCTAAAAATTTAGATTGGCATATATCTGCCACCTTTAGGACATATTCTGTGTGGTTATCTTTGTGAAGGTTGTGTTTACGTGCTACATTTCTTATTTGTTACGATGTCGACGCACCGCTTTGACTTGTGTGTCTTTAATGGTAAATGTGATATTTTTATTAGTAATAAAAGATGAAAGAAATCTTAGTAGAACGAAAGGTGACTAAAGTCACTGATAATACTTTTTTAGCTACTTTGATTGAGAATCAGAAAAAAGAGTTTGACGAACTTGTTTATACCTTGATTACAATTTTTTTTTTTTTTGCGAAAAGTTGATAAATATGATTCTACTGAAAAACTTTGGAAAATGCTTGAAGAATTTTATTTAACTTAATTGATGCCCAACTTTTCTTATTTGGAAGTTTCTTCAGTTTCAAAATTAATATCTCAAAAGATTTGTATGACATTCTTGACGTTTTCAATAAATTGGTTCAAAATATTATAAATTGAAGTGAAAAGGTTTTTGATGAATGTAAAGCTCTTATTCTTTCGAATGCTATTCCTGATAATTATAAAGATGTCAAGAATGCAATCAAATATGGGAGGGAGATCCTTACATCAAATATGGTTATCAATTCCTTAAAGAGTAAGGAGAGAGAGAGAGAGAGAGAGGTTTACCAAATGAGGGGTAAATATCATTTTAGGAGTAGAGAGGGGCAAAATGGTGATGATAATAAGAAAGGGAGAGGTAGATCTAAGTCACAGGAAAGGCAAAGGAAAGGAAATATTACAGTTGTGAGAAACTAGGATATTTCATAAATGAGTACCATAAAGAGAAAGATAAGTTGAGAAATCAGAGGATTGGTGAACCAAGAAAGGCAAATGTTATTATCCTGAGAAATGAACTTGGGAAGGTTTACATGTTCTTAGATAGTGAACTAGCTGAAAATAACATGTTTATGAACTCCCCATATGCATGAGTGGATTCTCGACTCAGGTGCTTCTTTTTATGCTACATCAAATAAATTGTGGCTTGATCATTTGAAAGAGTTTGATCATGGATATGTATTTGGTATCAAGGTGGAGGTTTGTGGGTATTTTCATACCAAATAAACTCGGGACTATGATGATTAGTTGGATCGGAATAAAACCATAAGCTTCGTTAGGAGCCCATTATTGAGACAATAATTAATAGTCGACCTAAATGACAATTGATAATCCAATTATTGCAGACGAGCCAAGGCTCTTGTGTGCATGAATAATTTATATGTGAGGCTCGACCCATTAGGTTATTTAACCTATTTTCTTGTTGGCACCTATGTATTATCACTTGGCCTTGTTATTATTACAATATACACGTTTTCTTCTTTGCCCTCTTTTTGAGTGATAGCAGCAGCTTTTTGTGATTTTGGTCTTTCGACTGTCAGCTGCCACATTCATTTCTTTGTGATCCGTCCTTTCACTTTCTCTCTCACCAGAGTCTATCTTTGGCCCCTCTTCTTAACCCTCGACTATCCCTGTTTCGCACCTCCGTCCGTTCCTTATTTGCTGTCCAATCGGCAGCTTCATTGCCACCACTTCGCGACGACATTTTGGGTGATTCCTTTTTGGTTTTGGCACAAGTTTCTTTTGGATAATATAGTGTTGGAGTTGTCTTATGGTTTGGATGTTGATCTGAGCCCTCTATAATCTACTTTTGCTTGCCAATTTCATTTCAAAGGAGAGTTAAATTCACATTTTTTTACAGTGTTTATGTTGTTATATTATCAATTGTGTTGTAATGCGACCAAAATTCTAGTAGGTATTGGAGTCCTGCTTGAAGTGGTCATGGAGAGATCAAAATTATGAACTGAGAAGAAAAGTTGCGGGATTTTCACTAGCTGGCAGCTCGAGCAGTAGGAAAATTTTTTGAAGCAGGGAGTTGTCCCCACCTGTCACCGAGCTCTCGCTCAAATAATAGGACTGTCACTTGCTTGCCACTAGAAGGCCCTCGAGCGAGAGCGTCATTAGAGTTTTTCGCTTTATGTCGGATTCACTCATATTTTGACTAAGTTTTCATTTTTTAGTTTACTTCTATGGTTTTGACATGTTCAATTTGGGTATCGTAAAGATTGCTGAAATTGTATTTTTCTCTCGATTGGTTGTCAATTAATAAAATTACTCGATTCATTTGCCAATCTCTCTTCTTTCTTTAATCTTATTCTTGCTTGTGCGATCAATACTTGATATTGTGTCATAAAATCTCCTCGTTTCGTAACAAATGGTATCAGAGTTGTTCTACTTTCAATAAAGTAGTTTCATATCTGATCCGAATTATAAAAAGTGGTATCAAAGCTATTGGTTATGATTTTATTTGAGGTTTTTGTTATCGATGACAGTCATGAAGTATGAAATTTTGCTTTTGGATCGCAATACAAGATTTTTATTGTGGCAAGTTAAGATACGATCTGTATTGTGCTTGATTTAACAAGATGTTCCACAATTTGGACAATGGAGGAGAAGCAATAGAAGGATCGAAAGGCACTTTCACGTTTTCATTTTCATTTATCTAACAATATTTTTTGGGATGTTTTAAGTGAGAAGAGAATTGCTGCATTGTGGTTGAAGTAGGAGCAACTATGCATGACCTAAAGTTTGACAAGCAAGTTATATTTGAAGCAAATGCTATATTCTTATCGCATGGCAGAAGAAGGATCTTTTGGAAGACTATTTTGCCATGTTCAAGGAGATTGTTGCTGATTTGGAAACGTTAGAGGTAAAATATGATGAAGAGGACTTGGGCCTTGATCCTGTCGTACTCATTGCTCGCTTTGTTTTCGTTGTTCAGGTACACGATTTTGTACAGCCGTGACACACTCATCATCAAAGATGTGTATGATGCCTTATTCTCTAAGGAGAATATGAAACATCTGGTTAGAGTTGAGCCCAAAGATAAAAAAGCTCTTGTGGTTTATGGAGATCAACGAAAGGAAAAGTCGAGGTCGAGTTACAGTAATCTGGCTTGTTTTTATTGCAAGAAGAAATTACACATCAAGAGAGATTGCGAGAAGTTGTAGAGCAAAGGTAATTCGACTGCAAATTATGGGTAGCAATCAAATACTTCGAATGAGGCCAACATAGTTGAGGACTATTTGAGTAATAGAGACCTCTTAGCAATTTTTGACATGGAATCCAAACCTGACGATGAGTGGATTTTGGATACAGGTTGTACGTTTCATATGTGTTCCGATCGAAATTTGTTTGAAACATATGAAATGGTGACGCAAGATGTTTTTATGGGTAACAATGAATCTTGTTAAGTAGCTGGTATTGGCAGGTCAAATTGACGTTACTGGATAGAACAATTATAATACTTAGCCATGTTCGACATATTCCAGATTTGAAGAAGAATCTCATTTCACTAAGTACCCTTGATTTGAAGGTTTATGAGTTCTCTGAAGGAGGTGGAGTCTTGAAGGTCTAAACGTGTGTTCGTATGGTATTGGAAAGACGAAAGAAGTCCTCATTGTATATCTTGCAAGGTTGTGTAGAATCAGTGAAGAATTAATAGCACAAGTTTAGTACCGTGGTGGCTATACAGTTTGGTACAATACCTTTGGGAGTTAGCTCTATGTCATTATTAAGAACACTACTTGGATGAGTTTTGAGGATATGGATAATTTCGTTTTGCCACCATTGTGTACGGTGCCATTGTATTCAACTGCTAGGGAAAAATCCATTGAGGATAGGTACGAGGATGCCGATCCGGTTGCATATGTCTTTTGTGATTTTGAAGGTTTCGAGAGTAGAAAGGGACCTTCAGTTAAAGCATTTGAAGCTAATTCTGCTATAATGTGTGCTTTCACCCTGTTTGATAAATCTTGAATTCCTTGTGAGAATTTTGGGAATTCAGTGTTTGGGTTTGTGTATCATTTATGGATACTGTAGAAAGGAAAGAGTAATTTTTCGTAAAGTGGAAAAGTTTGGTTCTGGTTGAAGAGTTTAGTCTATTTTGTTGCAATTGGACTTATTTTTCTAGGTGGAAATATTTTGGAGTTTCGTTCGTTGCATCAAAATTTGTGTCAATGTGGAGATTTGTTGTAATGTAACCCAAATTCTAGTAGGTATTGGAATCTTAGTTGAAGTGGTCATGGAGAAATCAAAATTATGGACTGAGAAGAAAAGTAGTCAAATTTTCGCTAGTTTATCGCTAGCTGGCTGCTTGAGCAGTAGGGAAAGTTTTTAGAGCTGGGAGCTATCGCCAGCCTATCGTCGAGCTCTTGCTTGAGCGACAGGGTTGTCGTTCGCCTATCGTTAGACGTGCTCGAGCAACAGCGCCGTTCTGGTTTTTCGCTTTATGTCGATTTCAAGCTTATTTTGACCTAGTTACCATCTTTTAGATTATTTCTGGGGTTTTGACATGTCCCCTATAAATAGTAGACTATTCATTCAGTTTAGGTATTGCAGAGATTGTTGAAATTGTATTTTTCTTTCCATTGATTGTCAATTAATAAAATTATTCGGTTCATCCGTCAATCGCTCCTTTCTTTAATCTCGTTCTTGCTTGTGTGATCAATACCTCATATTGTGTCAAAAACCTCCTCTTTTCGTAACAAGTGGTATCAGAGCTGCTCTGCTTTCAATAAAGTAGTTTCAGATTTGGTCTGAATTATAACAAATTGATATTGCCTTACTTCGTGATTGGTGTATTGATTGAAGGTTGAAATTATGCACTACACTCCTCATCCTAATTCTTCAAAATCAAAGGTCTAATTTATGATACAAATGTATATTTTTGCGAAACTTTGTCTAATTATAAATCAAACAATTAAACAAGCATAGGGTACTTGTATCAAATAATCCCTCGCCCGGTGTTTTTAAGCTCTTGTTCCTTTGGCTAGTCCAATTAAAGAAGTGTCCTTTTCAAGATTATAGGACGATAGCTGGAAAAAGAGAAGTAGAGACAAAAAATGCAGGCACCAAAGCATCAATCTGATGTAGGTTAAGAGAAGGTAGCAGTCCTTCCTGTATGGCCTAAATTTGGAGTTTTTACAAATAGCATGCATGAAATCTGAGTCGGGACTGGTCAGCTCTCGGCAGACAGCTTTCAGATTCAGAGACAGACTCTGTCCGTAAGCATTTCAAGTCATCACGAGCGCCCTTTTTCCTCTCCCATCCCGTATGGTTGGGATGAATTTTGGATTTCACTCCACTTTTGTCAGTGCCTGTGAGTCACATGCTCTCACAATAAACCATGCACATATCTTTTTATCTCTTATCCCCAGTTGCTAATTCTGCCAATAAAGCTTCATTTTCCAGGTGTAGTCTTTCAGTCTTGTGATTCTTGACACTTGACAGTATATATCATGCTCATAATTATGCCTTCTTGTTTGTACTCTAATGGCATGGACCTGATTGAGCATAAAAAAGAATTAAAACTTTGTCAAATACGTATATTCTGTTCCTTAATATTGCATACCAATCAAATCACAGTTAAATGATTGAAATTCTCTCTCAATTTTTCAGAATATTCTAAGACATATGGAGTATGTATGGATACATAGAAGTTTGTAAGGTGATACAATGGAAACAATTTAGAAAAATACGAAAGCCAAAGCGTAAAATTTCTATATAAAACCCATCATATTATGTTTTTTTCTTCCTAAAATATTATCTTTCTGGCAAATTATTTCGCTTCTAGTGTTATGCAATAAATGATATATTGCATATAATAACAGTTGATCACATAATATTAAAACTTTTCGTCTTCATTTAATATATTTTTATTATCTTTATTAAAAACATTATGAAACAAGTAATAATGTTGATTAGTCACTTATTTGTGAATCATATTTGCAAAATTATATAACTTCATTAACAAATAAGTCATATTTATATAATTCAATACGATGTTTTATTTAGCTAAAAGAAATCCTGTCATCTAAATGAAAGGTATAAAAAATAAATATTAAGAAAATGAAAGGAAAAATTATAGTTTAAGTATCATTTAGTAAAAATGTCAATCTAGTATAATGAAAAAGGGTAAATGGGAACTCTCTCCCTTTTTTTTTTTTTTTTTTTTTTTTTTTTTTGGCGTCATTATCTGACAAATTGCTATCAAATGTCTTCTATATAAATTTTGGAAGCCATTTTCTATACGTGTAGAATTGTTGCAATCATGATCGTGTACTAGATTTCACACCTCAACAAATCAAAAGAACTAGAACGAGGAAGTTATTAGTTGTTTCTATTTTTGTTTTAGGTTTTAAATTTAGGGGTCGTTGATGCTATCAGGAAATAATTCTAAGATCGAAAAATACAAGATAATTGCATCCTCTCTCTATACTGGATTATTTACTCGTGGTGCTCTTGTATTTTTTCTTTAAGGGTTTATCACATTATATTGCACACACAGTGTCTGAATTTATTATTTTTGCGATATTTTAATAATGCGTTTGGTTAAGCTCCCGTTTGGTCCTGATTCTTTTTATTTTTTTCTTTATTTTATTTTCAACCACACAATCTTTTATAAAATAATATTACATCTAAATCGAAATTTTTTTATTCTTTTTCAACCACACATTCTTTAAAAAAAAAAAAAAAACTATTCCAAATATTAAAATTTGAAAAAAAGGGGGCCAAACGGGGACTAAATCATTAGTGTAGTAGTATGTGAAACTATTAGAATCATTTGACTGAAGTGACTGGACATAATTAATTACAACAGTGCTACACTTATAGAAAATTTTATACAGATATTTTATAGAATACACACAACTATGAGGCCCATAGCCATAAAATATTCACATGGGGTGGGCCCCATATGACTGCCGTGTAAAACATCTGTGAATTATTCTTGTACGGAAATTTTCCAATTAATTAATACATGCTGGTAAAATAATTTTCCCTAGAATTCAAACTTTCATATGTGAACAACATGGGGCTTGAAAAATATAGCACGAATAATGAAGATGATTTATCTTCCACTTATATTGGTGGTTAGAATTGCTATGTTTAGGGCAGACATAAACAACTTCGGTCCAATGCGAAGCATGTCTCCATTCCTGCATTTGGGTATGCATATGGAGATATTGACGAGGGATGTGGTTTTCCTGACGTGGTTCTGGATTTATATTAACTTATTTCGAGGAGGACATTGGAGATGGATATGAAGACCTCACAAAGTTTATGACTAGTCGCATGCATCATTTTACTTTTCTACTTTAGCTACTAATATCGTGAAATGGTTAACATTTACATTTCCTAATTTCGTTACTGAACTTTAGGCAAGATTATTGGTCCTAAATTAGTTTTGTTTTATTTTCACCATTAATAATAATGCTTCTTGAGAAAATAATGTAAATTACACTATTGACCAAACTAACATGGTTGGCAAAACATGATAAGAATATATAGTAAAGTTCTTTGTATAGAAATTTGTTCACAGAATTCAGCCAAACAACTCACATGGGTGGCCCCATGTGGTGATATAAAAATGCCAAAAAAACCAACCAACCTCCCACACTGTGAGAGTTCAGTAATAGTTCTAAAAATAGTTTTCTGTACACATAGCTTGGTTGTAGAATATAAGAGCAATCATTTTATTTCTTTTTTACTTTTTTTTTTATTAGAATAAAACGGCAAAATTAGAGTAGAAACTATGTAGAGCCTGCTTGGGAGTGATTTTTTGCCAAAAAAATTGATTTTTTGATCGTTATTTCACTATTACAGCCGTCATATTTGACTTCTTTTTTCGCAAGTGAACCCCACTTTTCTCCTAACAATCAAAAAATTAATTCTCAAACGGGCTCATAATATATGAATGAAAACCGTTGGACACAGGAATAAAGAAACAAGTTTCATTATATTCGGATGGAATCGTACATGGTCACGACAAGATCTGTCTTGTCTTTTATATATTATTCTTCACAAGCACATAACAAATGCAGTATAAATAGTAAACACAAACAAAAGGCAGAATGGCATTTTGGTATTTAGTAGGCTACATACCTCCTTAATTCACTCTTTGGCAGCTTTATATTGTAGTGTTTGTACCTGCTATTAGTGCTATATGTCATCCTATTAGAGGGTTTTGGTCATTTTTTGTCTAATCAATTTTTGATATTTCAATGTTGTAAGCTCCTATTGGCGTCCGTTTCTTTTGTCTACATCTCTTTGACATGTATCTTTCTCACATGAACACAGTACCGGGTGTAAGCCTACATTATTGTCTACACGTTGAAGTTCTTCAAATTTTTGTTCATTCATAATTGGGATATGCTGATATTCGAAAACCACTTGTTATTGATGTTGGAATGCGGAAGTGGAATTATCCAAAAATAAATTTTTTTTTTAATTCAATTAACAAAATCATCTAGATTTTCAAATTTATATTATATCAAAAATAAAGGATTCGAACTTTTACCTAAATTCGATAATCCTACATTCTTGTCTACACGTTGAAGTTCTTCAAATTTTTGTTCATTCATAATTGGGATATGCCGATATTGAAAACCGCTTGTTATTGATGTTGGAATGCGGAAGCGGAATTATCCAAAAATAATTTTTTTTTAATTCAATAAACAAAATTGTCTAGATGTTCACGTTTATATTATATCAAAAATAAAGGATTCGAATTTTTACCTAAATTCGATGATCAATTCTTTAATTAATTTTGAACCACAAACTTTTAGCTTTTTGGATCACGATCTTCCAGTGTTTTTAATTCCAAGAACTTGATACTTTAAACCTCAAAGTCTTTCACGATATTCTCCAAGTCAAGACTATACTAGTGGGCGAACACCTTCTTTTAGTTAAATCAATAAACTAATTATTGACCTGAACAATTGAAAATGGAAAGAAAAATAATTTTCTTCTCCCTTTCTCTCTCAAAATTTAAACATCGTGGAATTATGAATTATGACTTTTTTGTACAATTCCATTGGATGTCTAGATTCCATCTAATATCTATTTACAGAGATAGAAGAATTTCAATCCTTATACAATAATAATTCCATATTCAAATAGGAGTTCTGATTAAAATTTAAGTGGGAGTTTTAATTAACGTCCAAATCCAATTATTTTATATTTAATTACATATTTAGTTCTAGAATTTCAATTTCAATTATAATTTAGTTTACAACTTTCCTAGTAATTACAACTAAATACAAAATTTTATTGTAATTATAATTAAGTTCAAAACTATTATAATTACCGTAATTAAGTTTTAATACTTTATAGAGTTACCATAGGGACTTGACATATATTATTCAAGTTCCAATAATTAGATCATGTCTAGTTGAGCATAGACCATCCAATCTAATTGTTAGTCTACACTAAAGATAAAAGACTGAACTCTTGGATTATCTAAGATCACAGAAATAATAAATTTGTAATACTTTCCTCAAACCTGATGTATATATATTTTATCGTCGTTCAAGATCCGATAATTAGATACGAGCATAAATGATTGTTTTGCCTTTCTAATTATTCTCACTAATTTAAGTATCATTTTTCTTTAACGATCCTGTGAACTAATTAATCACAGATGTCGAAGTTTAGCCATCCCTAAACACTGAGCTCAGAGTTTAACAGTTCAACGAAAAATACTTAGGTATTCACTCTACCCATTTTTCAGGGTTGACAGTTTCCAACACGAATCCATGTTTTCTACTTGCTCATTCTCAAGTTCCTAACTTATTGAGATATTTGACAAATCAAAATGATCTCACCCATTGGTGAATCAAATAACTATTAAAATCATGAAAAGATATATATAATTAGATCAAGGGATTTAGATGAAACATACATAGGTCAAGTAAAATTTAATTCTCTGTTTGGTCATGCTATTAGTTAAATTCGACACGCGATTTATTCAATACATTTTAAGTGTACTAGTGTCACCTTTAACTATTTCCGTGATAAGGATAAATTATAAAGTTGAGTAGTGAATCGATCAACACTACAACATCCCAATACAATGTGTCAACCCTTATACATTGATTGTGAACAAATTATTTATGATCAAAATATAAGTTATATCACACTGCACTTTTTAATGCAAGTACACAATTTATAGTATCTCAAGTAATCATAGGTACTTTAATTCTCATGCTTAATAATAAATAATACAATGAATAAATAAAACCACAATTTATTTATAATAAACAATTATTTTATCATAGTAAAATATACTATATGTGCACAAACCCAATAATTGAGTGATTCGCTTACGGGTCAAATCGAAGAAAGTGGGCCTCATGCTACAAAATTTCATACATAAGATTACTCGAGCTCGATTTAGGAATAAGACACAAGGTAATACAATGAATAAATAAAACCACAATTTATTTATAATAAACAATTATTTTATCATAGTAAAATATACTATATGTGCACAAACCCAATAATTGAGTGATTCACTTACGGGTCAAATCGAAGAAAGTGGGCCTCATGCTACAAAATTTCATACATAAGATTACTCGAGCTCGATTTAGGAATAAGACACAAGGTGATCACAAATTGAACTTCCTTGTACCTGAAACAAAGATTATCAAGGTGTGACTCATCCCTTTGCTGCTCTAGTTGGTAAGCAATATAAGTGCAATGCTATACGCTAAAGTGGACAAGGACTTAGACTTTTCTTTTAGGAGGCTGGATGACATCCTTAGGACGAAACGTCGATGATCTGGCATAGGTTCACCAATTTTGGCTTTATCACTAGCCCATGTTGGCTCAAGGTTGTCCTCGACCATGTGACACATGAGACCTTGGGTATTGGAGGCGACACATGATCATGTACCCCGTCAAATGAGAGGACGACCTTGGTTGAGGAGTAATCATTGGCAGGGATTTTCTTATGGCGACCTCGAGCATGGAGTGGACAAGAGGTTACGGACTTGCCTTTTCGATGTCAAACGATGTCCACAGTACAAGCGGTTGAGGGTCTAGTCCGAATTCACCAATTTTGGCTTTATATGGCTGAGAACAAGCTGAGTTATTGATATTTATTGGATTACAAAAAGCAAAGACCCACCAAGAGTTATAAGTTAGCTCGACTAGAGTCGATGGTCAGAGCATCTTCAACGCCATTCAAGATTGTTAAATTTCCACTTAGGAAAATAAATATTTTCTAAAAAAATCCATGTCCAGTTGCTAATGTATTACTCTTGTTAGAAACCTCACAGAACCAACTTAGCAACAGAAATGATGAGGATCAAAGGATTGACAAGGAGATAAAAAAAATCTTGAAGTTATAAGATTGTCAAATTCAAACCAAAGGAGAAATGCAAAGTTGTTAATTTGTTATTTGATAATTGTTATCTATTTTTTGGATAAACACTAGCTACAGTCATTGAACTTATTTTATTATAAATAGGAATAAAAATATAGTAGATGCTCATGGCATATGATCATCAGTCAATGATATTATAATTAAGTCTTTTATTCATTTTTAAAGTTCTCTTCATATTTTATTCTTGGTATGAGAGTCATTGTGAGCACTCGACACACAATAAGTCTTCCCTTCCACTATCACTTTACCATTTATAAATGTTGACAACTTCTTTATACTCATCTTTTCGTAATTCTTGTCCATGAAATACATTCACCAAATCCAAACAAAATAACAGAAATAGAAATTTTCATACACAAATGATTTCAAGAATAAATTGATCATTTCACTAATGAAGACCTTGTCCCCACCAAATACATCACATCAAATCCAAACAATACAAAACAAGTAAAATTCACACCAAAATTAACAAATGAATTCAATGTGCAGTGAAAGTCCGATCCCCTCATTCACGGGTGGATCATGACAACATATTGAAGAAACCCTCGGACTCGTTATAGGCTTAGACACAACCCAAGCAATATGGGAAGCACTCGAAATGCTTATATACACAAGTGACATATCTTCGCAAGAATGAAGATAAACATCATTGTTCGTTTCTTTATCAAACAAATATCCACAGCAGCTCTCAATTTTCGAACCAAACTATGCCTTCAATCCCAGCATCGTTTGTTGGAGTATGTTAGAAATGTCACACAACCAACTTGGCAACAGAATTGAAGAGGATCAAAGGAGTGAGAAGCAGAACAAAAAATTTTAGAGTATAAAATTGTCAAATTCAAACCGAAGGACAAAACAAAGTTGTTAATTTGTTATTTGATAATTGTTATCCATTTTTTGGATAAACACTAATTACAATAATAATTGAGAGTTGTTGAACCAATTTTATTATAAATAGGAATAAATATGTGCTAGGTACCTATGGCTTACGATCATCAGTAACTAATGTTATAATCAAGTATTTTAATAATTTTTAAAAGCTCTTTTCATATTTTCTTCTACTCTATTTCATACTTTATACTCTCCAATCAGTGTTCTGAACAGTAAAGATTCCTGATTTTTGTGCCGAAAGTTCAAAATATTATCTCACTTGATAGTTGACTCCATGAAAAGAACCTGTATCTCGTTGCTGTTGATTTGATAATGTCTGTTTCCTCTCTCGGATTATTTTAGTGGAAATTACACAATTCCATACTTTAAAAATTCATAATTCTAAAATAAGATGGGTAGTTTAACATTTCGAAAATCAGATATTTTATTTTAATTAATATTTTTACTAAATATATATATTCCATCACACACAAATCCTAATTAATTTCCAATACTCTATCTCTACATTTCTCTCTCGTCTCACTCTCTCTCTCTCCCCCTCCCCTGAAGAAAACACAGGTGGATGTGGTGCGGTGCTTGCCTGGTGGTGGTGGCGGATCTGGCTGTGGTGGATGTGGTGTGGCGGTCTAGCAGTGATGTTTTCATGGTGTGGCAGTGTATAGCAGTGTGTGGCGGTGGCAGATCTGGCGGTGGTGGATGTGGCGTGGCGGTCTGATGGTGGTGTTTTCATGGTGTGGAGGTGGGTGTGTGGCGGTGCTGTCGTAGGAGTGTGTGTGTGGTGTGGCAGTGGCAGTGGCAGTGTGTGGCGGTGGCGTGGAAGAAGAAGAAGAAGGTGGTGAACAAAAACATAATGAATATGAAGTTTCTCTGAAGCTGGTTTCATCCATGAAAATGACGTAGAATCCACCAGATTGGCATAGCATATGAGTATTTGAAATTGACGTTGATGATGATCTTTTTCACAAACAATTTATCTAGAAAATGAAGTTGCCAGCTTTCTGGGGGAGGATTTGGGCACAGGAAGAAATGTGGATGGCGTCTTCTGTGTTCCATGTCGTGCTGCTTTGGAGACATGGGGTAGGGGTATATGTGACCTTTAAATTTGGTTAACTTGTGACCAATAATAGACAATATGTGACCAATAAAAAAGATAATTTGTGACAAAAAATAATGTGTGACCTAAAAATTTGTTAGTCTGTGTCCGGTAATTTGATAATTTGTGACTATATAATAAATTGTGACTTATAATATTTGTGATTTGTGACACCACTCAACTCTATTGAAATGTGATCGTAAAATTAATCTGTGACCTATAAAATTTTTGATTCGTGATCGAAAAATAATATGTGACTTATAAAATTTGTGTTTGTGACTTATAATTTATTGAGTTGTAACTGAAAAATTAATCTGTGACCTATAAAATTTTTGATTCGTGATCGAAAAATAATATGTGACCTATAAAATTTGTGTTTGCGACTTATAATTTATTGAGTTGTGACTGAAAAATTAATCTGTGACCTATAAAATTTTTGATTCGTGATCGAAAAATAATATGTGACCCATAAAAATTGTATTTGTGACTTATAATTTATTGAGTTGTGATCGAAAAATAAATCTGTGACCTATAAAATTTTTGATTCGTCATCGAAAAATAATACGTGACCTATAAAATTTGTGTTTGTGACTTATAATTTATTGAGTTGTGATCAAAAAATTAATCTGTAACCTATAAAATTTTTGATTCGTCATCGAAAAATAATATGTGACCTATAAAATTTGTGTTTGTGACCGAAAAATAAGTTGTGACCAATAATATGATAAGTCGTGACTAAAAATTAATCTGTGACTAATTATTTTTGGATTTGTGACCAATAAACAAACTGTAACTTACAAAATTTTTGAAATGTGATCGTAAAAAAATTTGTGACATAAAATTTTTGATTTGTGACCAAAAAATAATAAGTAACTAATTATATTGTTAATTTGTGACCAAATTGTATAGATCTATGACCTAAATATATTTAATTAATATAATAATTATTTAACTAATTAAATTATAAATAATTTTTAATAAAAATCTGATTTTAGAAATTTGAAACTTGTTTTCTTGTTTTTGAAATGTGCCATAATTAATTTCTTAGTTATGAAATTTTCCCATTATTTTATCTAACATGTTACGAGGCATTGATTAATTCTAATTAATCACAACAAATATATCGGCCTTTCAATTTTAGTGAAAAAAAAATAAAAAAATATAACCCTAATGTGAAAAATGCATTAATTACATAAAAATCATGAAATTATGAATATTAATTAAACTAAGAATCCTAATTTTGCAGTCAAATGAAAAAAAATGCAGATTTCATTTTCGGCCTATTCCATTTGAAAAAAGTGGGCTAAACCATTAAATCCTTGCACTGTTGACCAATATGTTAATGTGAGGTTTGGGTTTGAGGTTGGGCTTGAATTGAGCCTTCCTTGTAATGGTTTTCAATTGCCCTGCACTTCCTCTAGAGTCTAGACTGCATCAACCGCTCAACATTTTTAGTTTTCAAATTAATATGTTACCATTAGCTTCAGCAACAGTGGTAGATTCAGATATTTTGACATAGGGGGACACGGTCAAACTCGTAAAAAATTTGCGAGGAATTTTACATTCGAAAATTTACATTCAAAAAGAAATCATACTCATGTAATTTTACATTATGACTTTTTCGGATGTAAAATTCGTATCCCATGTAAATTTTTTTAATAAAATGATTAAAATTATATTGAAAAATTTGTCACACAAAAATAATAAATATAAATGAAATAACTGAAAAGTTTTAAAGAAATGACCAGTTAGACATGTTTTCTTAAGATTCATATTTGACGCACTGATAATTATTTTCGATGTTTGTTTTGGACCATTCGATATATCTATAATGTAGTTTTCCAAACGAGTTTCGAAATAACATAGGCGATTTTTTGATTCGGTTGACGTATGACTGTTGAAATTTTTTTAAAATTAGCATATTATCGAAATTTTCAAAATATTAGTTTGAAATTATCTAGTTTCACAAACTATAACATTTGTTACGATTGACCATTTCATGCACCATTAACAATGTAGAAAATTAGGCAAGAACATTTTGAAATTGTATTAAGAATACAATGTTTCAACTTCGTTTGACATCACGTAATGACTTTGAAAATTATGAAAAAAACATTAAAAAAATATAATGGTGAAAAAAAAAAAAAAAAAAAAGGAATTTGACCAAAAGTTGGGTTTCACGTGACCCTGGCCACCCTTGCTTCCGCCCCTGGTTTGCAAAGTGTAACTTATTTTCTAATGTGATTGTCATATTCTGGTCTAACTTTCGAATTTTGTTATTTTTTTTTTCAATTGTTTAAAATATAAATTTCATTTATTTTGTCAAGTATATCATGTCTTTTGAGATTATTCATGCATACAATAATGAACTAATTTATTCATTTACTTGAAAAATACAAGAACTGTTTTACGAATTAGTTAATATTTAATAACTAGTACATGTATTAGATTAAATTCATGTTTCGTGAAGTATATAAAATGCTAGTGTTGTACTCATTTTCGATAAGTCATTTAACTAAGTGTTATCTTAAATATTATCTTCTCCTCTTCTAAAACTGGTTTCCTCTCCAAGTTTACAACAAAAATGGTATCAAAGCGAGGTTATAAAAGTGTGAAAAGAGATAGCAAACAAATATTTTGATGATACAATTTTTTTAAAGATTTCAAATGCTACCACTTCAAAGCAAGCATGAGAAATTCTTAGAAATACGTACAAAGGTACCAATAAAGTTAAAAAACTTTGTCTTCATTCTTCGAGCGCAGAATATGAAGCCTTATGCGTGAAGGAATTCGAATCTAATTCAGGTTACTCTTCATAAGTATTGGTGATTATTAGTGAGATGAATATGTATGACAGAGAAGTAAATGATCTTAAAGTAATAAAAAAAAAACTGTTCAATCTTTATATGAAAAATTTAATTTTTTTGTAGTGGCAATCGAAGAATTAAAAGACTTGAAAGAAATGATTATTGAAGAAATAGTGGACACCCTACAAGCTCACGAGGAGAAGTGTTGAAAAAGAAGACATAATCAGTAGAAAAAGTCTTTGAAAGACAAAGAAGAGAAACAAGAGATCGTGGAAGAGAGATAAATTTCACATTTATGTAATAATAAAGGGAAATATCAACACTCATACAACTTAAAAGGGTAAGGAAGACATAATTATCAAAGAGGAGGATGAAAAAAAACAATGATGAGAGATATGATAAATCTCAAATTGAATGTTACAATTGCCACAAACTTAATCATTTTGCATGGAAGTAAAGGAATAATAATGTGGAGCACTTAAACTACCTTGAAAATAATGACAACAGAGAAAGAACTTTACTCTTAACGTACAAGGTACAAGGAGGAGGCAATAATTCTTGGTAGTTAAGACAATGGATCAAGTAATTATATTTGTGGGGACAACTCTAACTTCATTGAACTTCAATAACTAAATGAACATGTTACATTTGGAGATGATTCGAAGATGTAGTCAAGAGTAAATGTAAAACTCTCATTCAAATGAAGAACAGAGAACACCAATACGTTATCAATGTTTATTATGCTACTTACATGGAGAGAAATATTTTGACTTTGGGCCACCTTTTGGAGAAAAGATGTGACATCCCAATGAAGAATCAACAAATGATAATAAAAAATTGTAATAGAAACTTGATTGCTAGAGTTCTAATGGTAAATAATTGAATGTTCTTGTTAAATATTTAAAGTAAAAAATTGAATTATTTAAAGGCACGTGTCTAAGATTCAGCATGGCTATGACATTTGAGTCTTCCCCTTCTAAATTGTGACATTTTGAACCTCTGGAAAAAGAGAAATGTGGTGAAAGGGGCTGCCACATATTATACATCTAAATAAACTTTATGAAGGTTATCTCCATACAAAGCAATCACAGAAGACTTTTCCAAAAGAGCAAGGTTTCAAGCATCAAGGCTACTCGAATTAGTGTATGAATCTTTATGGACCAATCAAAGCCGCCCCCATTTGGTAAATGTAATTACTTCATGTTATTTATTGATGACTTTTCTAGCAAACAATGAGTGTATATCCTAAGAGAAAAGTTCAAAGCATTTGATGCTTTCAAAAATTTTAAGGTGAATGTGTTTGCAACACGTTCAAGAATTTTTGTGAAGATCATGGTGTTCATCATTCTTTGACTATTCCTATATATCTTCAACAAAACAACATAGCAAAAGGAAGTATAAGACTATCGTGGACTCTAAGTATGTTGAAAAATAAGATGTCAAAGTAGTTTTGGCTTGAAGTTGCTCAATGTGCTATATGTTTATTGAATCAGTGTCCAACCAAAAGTGTGCAAAATATGACTCTTCAAGAAGCATGTAGTGGATTTAAGCCAAGTATATTATATCTTCGAGTTTTCAATAGCATTTCTTTCTTTCATGTTTCGAATGAAAGAATGACTAAACTAGATGAAAAAAGAGAAATATATTTTATTGGCTATGATTCAAGACCAGAAGGCTATATAATCTCGACCATACAATAAATAAGAAAGTGATCATTGGTAGAAATATTGAGTATGAAGAACAAGAAATTTGGGATTAGTAAAATCAACAAGAAGAAAACTCTTCCACGTTGATGTTGATAAAGAACAAATTGATGTGATTTTGCCTCAACTAAGACAACCATCAACTTCTTCACCAAGACATGGTTATGATACACCTTCATCTTCATCATCCGCAAGTGAAAATACTGCATCATTCTAAAGTTTTTGGGAGATTTGTGATGTTATTGAGGAATTTTGTCAAAATTTTGAAGAATTAAATTTGTTTTGTCTATTTGCTGATAATGTGCTTATTGGATTTGATGATGCCA
Organism: Olea europaea var. sylvestris; assembly: GCF_002742605.1. NCBI lineage: Eukaryota > Viridiplantae > Streptophyta > Magnoliopsida > Lamiales > Oleaceae > Olea > Olea europaea. Next base: position 12,707,199 of record NC_036252.1, read on the forward strand.
TTCAAGATAATTGTTAATTGTTTTGGGTTGCCTCACATTTCTTGGCCTGCTTGGACCAATGTAATGGGCTGGATTGATCCGGGTTATAACATTTAATGAAACGCGCTTTAAGTGGTTATGTGACTTTGCATCTTGAGGAATGAGTGTCAATCGTCCATGTGGCTGATTTTCGTCCCTTGGATCATGACTCTCGACTTGACCGGATATTTAACTTGGACTTTTCCTTTTCTAATTCCAGATGCTTTGAGACTGCTTCCTTCGTCTCTTCCCTTTTTCCGAGTGATAATTAGAATTCTTTTTGTGAAATTTATAATCAATCATTTGTGGTCTCTTCAATCTTGTCTTGCAAAATGAGTGTTTAGTACAGTCATTTTGAGATTGAGTGTAGTGTGATTATAGGTTCTAAAGAAGCTAGAAAGAACTCGAAAAAACTCATGGTTTCTTTGTACATTTTGCAACGATTTCTTGGATTTTCTTAGTGGATCTAAAGCTATATCTAGCTGTAGATGCTCGATGGGTGATTAGATCACAGGACTGAACATCCGGACCCTTTTTAGGGTGAAACATATATTGTGTTCAGATTTCTTCTAATTTTTCTGCAATTTCTTTGTGATTAAATCCATCAATCCATAATATAAATCGTGTCTGGCCTAGCAAGTGGTATCAGAGCAGTTTATTGTGTGGAAAATTCTTTTGATTAGCTCTACTGTGTGGATCTTGTGAAGATCGATTATCGAGTTTTTGACGATTTAAAATACTGACCTTTTTTGTGTTTTACTAGTTCTTTGACTTGTGCTAAGTTTTGACAAGTTGAGTTGACTCACTTCCATTACTGAGTTCTTCACTCACTGTTGAGTTTGTACTGAGTCTTGGTGACTCGTTGATCTCTTAAATCTGTATAGCAAATCTTGGTTCGATTCTGGTATTCTCTTGGTGCTTCCTTTACTCTAAAACATTCAAGTTTCAGATTTTTGGTATTTTCTAATCCCCCTCTTTAATTTGCTAGTTCTCTTTTGTATTGGGAATCGGTTATTAATGTAAGTAATCCTCCATTACTTTCCTTTATCTAAGATCTCCTGCGAGGATCTGGCAATCTGAAGGAATAGTGGAACCAGAGGTTACCACCCCTTAAACCCTTTCAAATCAACTATATACTATTTGATTTGCAATATATATTGATTTGGTGAATTGCATAAACACGTAGGCATAACTTTTGTATCCTGCTTTACTGGCTATTCATATTTCTGTCAATTCAATAAGTTGCCTGAATCATCACACTCTGTGTGTTTTATAAGTGCTATTGTGTGCATATATTTGTCATCATGTCTACTACACTTAAATTTGAAATTGAGACATGGAATGACACTGGATACTTCAGTTTCTAGGCCAGAAGATGAAGGCCTTATTACTGCAACAAAGATGTGTTGCAGCCTTGGATGGAAACTGGGCTGCAGAAATAAGTGCCTATAGAAGACAAGAGTTAAGTGATACTGCATGGAGTATAATTTTCTTGCATTTGTCTAATAATGTAATTAGAAAAGTAGGTAAAACTACATATGCTCTAGCCTTGTGGACTAAGTTGGAATCATTGTACCTAACCAAAACCATGCCAAATAAATGCTATCTCTTAAGATAGTTCTATAACCTTAGATTTGATCCTTCATCTAATTTGGAAGAAAATCTTGACAGATTTACAAAATCGATTCAAGACCTATCAAATTGTGATTAAAAACTTTCTTATGATCAACAAGTTGTTACTCTATTAAATTTTCTAAGTGATAAATATAGAGACATGAGAAATGCATTGGACAATGGGGTCAAGAACTCACTATTGATAAAATAACTGTAGCCTTGAGGAATAAAGAACTTGAATTAAAAAGGTTGAGTCAAAAGAATCTAAGTATGGTGAAGGGTTGCACATCAAAGATAAATTGAATCAAAATAAGAAACAGCATCAGCACAATCTAAATTCTCATAAGAAATGGAAACCTAGAATCCCAAACTCATAGAAAAGAATAAGAATCATGTGAAAGCTAAGAAACATATTAGAAAATGTTACTACTGTGGGAAAACTGGACATAAAATAAAAGATTGCTTCAAAAAAATCTCTGATATGAAAGAAAAGAACAACTTTGATGGTTCTGTAGTTGTGGCCTACAAAGATGAACCTGATATTCAGGGTGTGGTTTATGTGAGTACCACCAGAAGAGACTTAAAAGAGTGGGTCCTTGACTCTGGCTATACCTTTCACATGTGTCCCAAAAAAGAGTGTTTTTCTGAATTTGTAGCCTTTAATGGAGGACAAATTCAGATGGGGGAATGATATGAGTTGTCAAATAAATGGTATTGAGAATGTTGAAGTAAAGTTAGATAATAACTATATTCTTGAACTTGAGAATACTAGATATGTACCTAAGCTTAAAATAAATCTTATTTTCTTGGGAGAGCTAGATGATAAATACATCATGATCAATAAAGGCCTCTTAAGACTCCAACAAGGAAATAAAAGTTTGATTTCCTCTCCTAAAATAAATGGAATATACACTGTCCTTGCTGAATTTGCAGCAAGTCATTGTTTTGCAGCCTTAAACCTTGATTTAAATAAGTCCTTAATTTGGCATAAAAGACTAGGCCACATTTCTGAAAAGGGATTGATGATTTTAAAAAGACTTGGATGTTTTGGAAATGATAAAATTGAAGGTTTGGAATTCTATGAAAACTATATACTTGGAAAAAAGAAAAGGTTACCTTTTAAAACTGGAATCCATACATCCACTTCTATTTTGGAATATTTACATCCTGACCTGTGGGTTCTAGAATTTGTGAATACCCTAAGTGGATTTAGATTCTACTTGCTTATTGTAGATGATTTTTCAAGGAAAGTATGGACCTTTCTTTTAAAACAAAAATCTGATACCTTCCAAACCTTCAAACAATGAAAACTTATAATTGAAATTCAAACCAATAAGAAAATTAAATCATTAAGAACTGACAATGGACTTAAGTTTTGCAACTATAAATTTGGTTCATTTTGTAAAGAATATGGTATTTTAAGACACAGAACTATTATACATACCCCTCAGCAAAATGGACTTGCCGAGAAAATGAATAGGTACCTATTGAAAAAGGTGAGATGTATGTTATACATTTTTGGTCTTCCTATGTTTTTATGGGGTGAAGACCTAAAAATAGCTACTTATCTTATAAATAGAAGTCCATCCAGTGCTATTGATTTTTAAGTTCCTGAAAAATTGTGGTATGGAAATATACCTAACTATAAAAACTCAATTTTTTTTGCTGCACTACCTATTCACATCAAAGTGAAGGCGAACTTGAACCAATGTCCTTAAAATGTGTTTTTCTGGGCTATGGGGAGGAAACTAAAGGATACAAATTGTGGGTCAAATGTCAAAATGATTTTAAAGTAATTGTCAGTAGAAATGTCATTTTTAATAAAGGTGAGATGCCTTGCAAAGAGTTATGTGATGATAAAGTCTACAAAACTGCATCTATAAGGGAAAACATCTTAGAAAATCAAACTGTAAATGCTATTAATCAAGATTATCTAATTGAGGTGGAGCTAGAGATGGCAATTTGAACCATTAAAATCGAAAACCACTGTTAACCAAACCGAATGAGGCAAAAAAATTGAACCGATGGTACAATGGGGCGGATATGATATTTGATTTTAATGAACCGGTTCGTGACGGTGCTGGTATGGTGTTTATGCCATCGAACCGATTACCGACCGATTACCCGCTTAAAAAAAACCATTCTTTTATTAGGGATCACAATGTTTACTGAGGAGGAAGTTGATGAAGAGGTACATTTTTTTATTTAAATTTTAGTTAAAATCATTCTGGATTAGGTAGTATCGTTGTATTCTCTACTTACATTTCTTATTTATTATATAGGAATCAATTTTGAGTGTTGACCTATGCTAGTAAGAGTTGTGGGGAAGAATGCAGATTGAATATGAGTTAAGGTTGAAACTTTTGAATTATTGAGCATGAATCAAGTAACTACAATGCACAAGAATCAAGAATGAAGGAAAAGTTTAGTATTATTATATTCATAATATTGTTTGTTAAAATTGTAATTTGCAATTGGAATTTGGGATAATGTTTATATTTTTGTTTGAAATATTGTGTTTTTGTTTTCATTGACACTCTTTTCATAAATTGTTTTATATTAATTTGACGGATGGACCTATAAAAAATAATTTATTTTCATGGTTATTAACCGAACTGAATCGAGCTGAACCGAGACGAACTAAATCGAACTAAACCGATTTACGTGGTTATGATGCGGTTATGGTATGGCAAAAAATTTGATGATTCGATGATGGTTTTGGTTGAACTGAACTGAAACCAAACCATTGCCATCCCTAGGTGGAGCCCACTCAATCTGAAACAAATGAGGAACAAGATGAATCGGAAAATGAAAATAAAGCCATTAATCCCACTCTAGTTGATTATCAATTAACTAGAGATAGAGAAAGGACAACTATAATACCTTTTAACAGATTCAATAATGAAGAATTTGTAACTCTATTTTTTGCTCTTGATTCTTTAAATTCTTAACCTACTACTTATGATGGAGCTATTAAATGTCCTTACTCTAAACTTTGGAAAGAGGCCATGAATGAAGAATGGACTCTTTCATTAAAAATGGAACTTGGTTGATAAACCTAAGAATCATAAGATAATAGATTGTAAGTGGATTTTCAAAACTAAACAAAGAGATGCCAATTCAGAAAATAAGAGATATATGACCAGATTAGTGGCTAAGGAGTTTACTCAAAAAGAAGGGATAGATTATAATGATATATTTTCTACTGTTGCAAAATATACCTCAACCAGAATTTTGCTAGCTCCTATTGCCCATTTCAATTGGGAGTTGGAACAACTTGACATTAAAACAACCTTTCTAAATGGCGACCTTAATGAAATCATATATATGAAACAACCCACTAGGTTTGAGGTAAAATCTTAGACTGAAAAGGTTTGCCTGTTGAGAAAATCCCTCTATCGGTTGAAACAAGTCCCTTGGCAATGGTACATGAAGTTTGATTCCTATGTGCAGACTTTAAGTTTTGTAAAAAGCAATTATGACTCCTGTTTCTTTTATAAAGGTTCAGGAGGGTCTGAATCCATTTACTTGTTATTATATGTTGATCATATGTTGCTTGTCTGCCATAATAAATCTGAAATTGATATCATTAAGTCAAAATTAAAATCTGAATTTGAAATGAAAGATTTGGGATAAGCTAAAAGGATTTTTGGGATGAAGATAAAAAGAGATAGGGATAACTGTATATTGATGCTAAAATAAGGCTCTTATGTAAAGTAAATACTTGAAAAATTTTCTATGCTCGAGTGTAAACATATCACTTTACCCATTGCAAATCATTTTAAACTGTCAAATGAATATTCACCAAAAACAGATGATGAATTTTGGAGAATGAAGAATATTCCTTATGCTAATGCTGTGGATTCAATAACGTACCTTATGGTTTGTACTAAACCCGACTTAGTACATGGAATTAGTATTCTTAGTAGGTTTATGGCCAATCCAGGTGAAACAATCTGGCTGGCCATGAAATGATTATTGATATACTTAAAGGGTTCATTTGATATGGGTTTATTGTTAAAAAGAAGCAAGAAAGTAGTAAAATTGAAAGGTTACACTGACTCAGACTTTGCTGATGACTTAGATAGAAGGAGATCCACATCTACTTATATTTTTAGTCAGTGTGATGGTTGCATTAGTTGGAAGTCACAATTACAAAAATTGATTGCCTTGTCCTCTATTGAAGCTGAATATATAGCTGCATGTAATGCTGCAAAAGAAAGTATTTGGCTCAGAGGCTTATTAAATGAAATTGGATTCGTAAATGATTCTATCATATATTTAAGTAGAAATCCTGTGTACCATAATAGGACTAAACATATAGAAATAAAATATCACTTTGTGAGAAACATGGCAGAAAAAGGTTTGATCAGTTTAATTAAAATACCTATAGAATTTAAACCTTCAGATTTTGGGACTAATGTATTACCTTTGAATAAATTCAAAAATTGCTTGAAGATTGTTAATATCACTTGAGGTAGTGATAGTTAGAACTTCAAGTATATATTTTGGAATATGTACTAACTAAATTCTTTTTCTTTTCACTGGTATTTTAGAGCAAGTGAAACAATTGATATAGATGACTAGATCCATTAATAAATGCCAAGAAATAGTTCAACAAGGTGAAGGTTGTTAATTGTTTTGGGCTGTCTCACATTTCTTGACATACTTGGAACAATGTTAATTAAGTTGGATTGATCCGGGTTATAACATTTAATGAAATGCGCTTTAAGTGGTTATGCGACTTTGCCTCTTGAGGAATGAGTGTCAATTATTCACGTGGCTGATTTTCGTCTCTTGGATCATGACTCTTGACTTGACCAGATATTTAACTTGGTCTTTGCCTTTTGTCATTCCAGATGCTTCGAGACTGCTTCCTCCATCTTTTCCCTTTCTCCGAGTGATAGTTAGGGCTATTCTTTTTGTGAAATCTGTAATCGATCCTTTGTGATTTCTTCAATCTTGTCTTGCAAAATGAGTGTTTAGTACAGTCATTTTGAGATTGAGTGTAGTGTGATTAGGGGTTCAAAAGAGGCTAGAAAGTACTCAAAGAAACCATGGGTTTCTTCGTACATTTTGTAACTATTTCTGGGATTTTCTTAGTGGATCTAGAGTTATATCTGATTGCAAATGCTCAACGGGTGATTAGATCACAAGACTGAACATTTGGGCCTTTTTTAGGGCGAAACATAACTTGCGTTCTGATTTCTTTTAATTTTTCTGCAATTTCTTTGGGATTAAATCCATCAATCTATAAGATAAATCGTGTCTAGGCCTAACAATGATAAATGGAAGAAAGTCATGATCAAAGAAATTGAAGCTATTGAAAAGAATGATACCTAGGAGCTAGCCTAATGATCAAAACTCAATCGGAGTCAAATGAACAAGGAGGAAAAAATACAAATGGTAAAATCGAATGCTACATGGTAAAATTAGTAGCTAAATACTATAGTTAGAAGTATGGTGTCAACTATGATGAAGTAATTGTACCAGTAGCTTGTTTCGAAATAGTAAGACTTATTGTTTTCATGACGGCACAATATGATTGAAAGATTTACCAAACGGACGTCAAATTGGCATTTTCGAATGAATTTCTGCAAGAAGATGTATGCATACTACACCTCCTGTGCATGTTGTAAAAGGTACAAAGACAAGGTTTTGAAGTTGAAGAGAGCCTTGTATGATTTAAAGTAAACTCCAAAGGATTGGAAGTCAAAACTTAATAAATTTCTTCATGTGAATGGACTTATCAAATGTCGTTATGAGCATACTCTCTATCAGATGGTGAATGCTAATGATGATATGCTAATTGTTTACTTGTATTTGAATGATCTAATTTTACATTCAGTAATTTAAGATTATTTGATGAGTTCAAGAGAATTTTGGTGAAAGAACTCAAGATGAAAGACAACGAGTTAATGACTTATTATCTTGGCTTCAAAGTGAAATAAGCAAAAGATGGGATCTTTTCTCTCTCAAGAAGTTTATGCTAAGAAAATTCTTGAAATTTTCAAGATGGATGATTGAAAGCCAATTTGCACATCTGTTGATTACGAAATAAAATTATTGAAATTTATGAAGGAGAGAAAGTTAATTAGACTCTTTATAAGAGTATTGTTGGAAATTTGAGGTACTAATCATGTATGAGGCCTGATATTTTGTTTAGAATTGGTCTAGTTAGTGGATACATGTAGTCCCTACAATTACACATTTGAAGATTGTGAAAGAATTTTGTAATACATCAAATGGTACTATTTGCTATGGTTTATTTTATTTATGTACGAACGATTTCAAGCTTGGTGACAGAGAAATAGTGATAACATCAGAGTTTATGATGACTGAAAAAGTACGGGTTGTATGTGTTCTATATGGGAGTTATGATTTTACATGGTCATCAAAAAAGCAATTGATTGTTACACTTTCAAATTGTGAAGTGGAGTATGTTGCTGTTACATCTTGTATTTGTCAAGTATTTCTATCGATTAGTTTGTTAAAGAAAGTTAAATTGTAACAAAGTGATTCTACCGAAATTTTTACTGATAACAAAAATAAGAATACGTTAGAAAACATTCGATCCACCCTGTTAACGCATTTCATCGGCATTGTCATTAGCCAAAAATCCAGTTTTTCATGATCTAAGCAAGCACATTGGCATGAAATATCATTTTTTTCTCTAGACTTTGTAAACAAATAATATGTGAAATTGAAGTTCGTAAAGTCTCAAGATCAAATTATAGAAATTTTCACTAAGCCTTTGATGATTGATCATTTTTAAAGTTTCAAAATTTGCTCGGATTTACGATAAATGATGTTAAAGAGAGGGCATTGAAAATATAAACTTCATTTATTTAATCAAGTTCATCATTTATTTAGTCAAGTTCATTAATTTCTTTTGTAATTATTTATGAATACGGTAATGCTTTAGTTTATTCATGTACTTGGAAAATACATGAATTATATTGGAGATTAATTTGCAAATAATAACTATTACATGTATTAGATTAAATTCTTATTTTGTGAAGCATATAAAAGGTTAGTGATTGTACTTATTTTCGGTAAGTCATTTTTGGAGCTGTCAAGAAATAAAGTAAGAGTTACCTTGAATATTCTTCTCCTCTTTTAAAATTTGTTGTTCAATCTCTAAATTTCCAACACCAATCACTCCCTGGAAGATGATGTTTTTCTCATTTTCCAAAATGTTAAGCATGCCCTATTTGTTTCTTGTGCCTATAGAACTAGTCTTTTGACGAAATACATGGAAATGGCGGCGTTTTAAGTACAACAAAAACAGCCTTTTGCAACGTTCAAAAAAATGTTGGTGAAGATCTTTTGTAAAGTTTGGACGTATGCAGCAAACCTCAGTATTGCCGTAGAGCGAAAGGATACAACAACATTTAAAAAACGTTGCCAAAAGTGTTTTTTGGACATATGTTGTAAACCTCAATGTTGCTGTAGAGCGGAAGGATACAACAACATTTAAAAAACGTTGCCGAAAGTGTTTCACAACAACTTTTTTATTTTTTTATTTTTTTATACAGTAATTTATGTAAATTGACTTGCAAAATTGAAAATGACAAATTTTGAAATTGCACAAAAATTGATAATTTCATTACAAATTTTTGAATACATAATGTGAAGCATGACAATATTCACCTATACACTTGAATACATAATGTAAAAAATGAAAGCATGCTATTGAAAACATAATCAACTTCTCTTCATCTAATTCATATTGAAATTAATGATATTTCAGTATGTTCTTGTACCAAGTTTTAGTGTCATGTGCTCCTCACCCCAGCCCTCATTGCTCTCAACAATTGCAAGTCCCTTTTTATTTATTTATTTATTTTTTTAAATGCAGTAATCCAGTAGTAAGCCAAAAAATTAGTGACAATCGCCAAAGAATTGCAAGTCCTGCATTTGTAGAGTACAATCTTTAAAGAATTAGTAAGCCAAAGTAGATATGCAAAAAAAAAAAAAAAAAAAAGAGGATTATCATTTCTTCTTTGAGAGGAATAAAGAATGTGGTCGCACTTGTCATTCATCTTCTCCCTTCTTGCTTTGGACCTCGATGGAGCACAAGACTCAGCTCTAGCCCTATGAAGAACATAACAAGTTGAGATGAAACATAGTCTGATAGAACAAGGATTTTATAAACTGGATATATTGATTTAAACACAAAGTAACCCCATATCCATGGGGTAGTTTAATTTTTTCACACACAAATAACAGTTCCATTTTATGAATTGTCAGAATCTGCATTAGCCATGTTCATTTCATAAGATTGAGGCAGGTTCCCACCACCACCACCACCACCCACTCTCCCACACATACCAAAAAAAAAAATGCAGATTAAACGTAACTGTTCCTAAGTTTGGGGAATATTTGGTTCTAATGAACGCAATTCACCATCTTTACAAAAACTTTGGACCAATACAAAATATGTAATAGTTCTTTACCGCTTCTTTGAGCCAAGTTCCTCCTGGACATCTGAATACCCAAATGAGCAATCATTTTCAACGTTGTAAGGTTACAGAAAAGGAAAGGATAAGAAAAGTAATGAATTGACAAAATATTAAGTTAATGAGAATTGAGAAAGAAATGCATGGAGAGGAGCAGTTGTAAACACGGTGAATATATGACCTCTTTCAAAATTGGAAAAATACATCAGGAAGTTATGCAGGGACGTCAGAAAGACCCATTATTCACTCATCTGACAAGACTCAGGAACCCTCATTAGTGGAACTTCATCATAACCTATCTTCAAACAGGAAAGACTAAATCTTAATAAAAAAAAATACCATCTTGTTGGGAATTTACTTAAAATATGCGCAGCGAAATTTAACAAATTTCAATTCTCATTTAGGATTCAGCTTTGTATTTGAATAAAAACTGTGATAAGAAATATACCTTTTCTTGTAATTTGCAAATTCTTTCGCGTTATTCCTTTCCAGCAGCTTGAATTTGCCTCTCACAGCTGTCCAATTGTCCAGCCTCCAATGAAATCCACATAGAAAATAGACTGCAACTGCTAGGGTTTCTCTCTTGTGTCAGCAAGAATAATAATGAAAACCTTTTGAACCTCAAACCCTAGCTATGTATATATATAAACCCAAACGGATCTGGCTTGGTCCGGTCCAATATTTAATTAATCCAATTAATTAAACCCGGTCCGTGAATTAATTAATCCAATTAATAATTCAGGAATATAAATAACAAATTCAATTAATTAATTTATCCAACGATTGTTAAATTAACCAATTGACAATTTGCAATCTTCCAATTTTCTTTTGTGTGCGACCCATTAGGTTCCCGACGACGATACCTAACGTCGTGAAATATTATTTTGATCTAATCAAAATTGATAAATTAATACACCCTTTTAATTTATCGTCAATTCACACTCACCGTCCCTGATTGACATCTAGCAATGTGTCAGGGCAATACATGTGACGGGAAATGTCACGTGGTATGTCAAAACCAAATTCGTTCGTTTACCGTGAAACTATTATCCCTTCGTCAATACGATCCGATCAATTACGAGATATGAAATTGTGTCAATCTCGATTATTGATCATATCTTTCACTCCACTATTAAATCAATATAAATCGAAAACTCCTTTTCGACTTATGAGTATTCCTTGGCCAAGGATTTCATCATCGACTTAATTGAATGAAACGCAGATCATAATCTCCTACTATCTAAAAGTGACGAATCCTTTATTGATCAATCATAACCTTCATACGATTCTTGACGTACCCGAACGATGTCGTATTAGCGGCCCCTTTCAGAGCAACATCCAACACTGCCAAAGTATGGCCGTCCTCATATAAGGTACCATAACGACCTTAAGTCAAAGGACCAATTCCACTACCGAACGTTAAAGATTAGCCACTGACACTCAGATAGTTATCCATGTGGAATCTCTTAGCGGGTCTCCAATGTTTTGTTTTATAACAAAACATCCACGTGTTCATTTAAGTGTCACCACACTTTAGCTTGTGAGATCAGCTACTTACTTCACAAGTAAGAAATGCCACACGTGATGGTCTAACTGTATTAACGATATCCGTATCTCGTTATTACTTACGACCATAGTTTATTCAAGATCCAATTATATGTAATTTGTATCTCACAATCACAACTCCTTGTAATTAACAGATTATCTAAAAATCGGATCTTCGGATTCTATTATTTAATATTATTTATTACAAAATTAATTTAAATAAATAATAGATCTCGTCAAAATCAAATGCATTAAATATATTAAAAGCGTTTATAACCTAAATCGATTGGATTTAAGGCATAACACTTACCATCTAGCACCTCAATCTCAGTGCACGATCAAATGTAAGATTAATAGTTTCAAAACAATAAATAGCCCAAACTATAACCAAATCCGCATAATAGAAAAGAAGCGTCTGGCAATAAAAGTTAATGACCAAAAGAACTTTTCCAATGTGAGTAGAATGACTATGCTTTTCACAAGACAATAAACCAAGAAAACGCCTTTAATTTTATTAGAAAGCATAATCTTCTTCATTAAAATATAAGATTACCAGACTTTGAAAGGGTATCGCTATTTCCATCCACTTTTATATATACATCCACTTTTAAAAATAAATTTTTATTATAGTTTAAATCCTAAGTAAATTTACTTAAATAGACATAAATAGAATTAATGAAAATGCATAAACTCTAAATTGATCCACTAATTTTATTTCATTAAATTATCCTAAATCTTTTTTTATTCTTTTAAAATTTATGTTTAATTAGAATCCTTTATTATCCATTTAAAGAACATCATCTAAGCTCGTAAGAAGTCATGCTAAACCACCCCAGCAAGATGGTGGCTTCTACACTCTAAATCCAACAAAAAGGAATCTAAAGCTTGAATCTTTTAATAGACGTTCCATTAAATCAATCAAGTACTATGTTACTAGTCTATACGCAAATCTTTGACTCATCATTTTCCTAAAGAAAATAAATTCTAGCTAATGGCATATTTTTCAACAATCTCATAAAATACTGCTACAATACAGAGCAAATCAATAATAGAAGGAGGGATCTAAACAGAAGTTTTAAATTCATAAGGGGCACATTTCAATAAGAAATGGAAAGAAAATAATAGCAAAATCAGTACAAGATCATACTGGGGGAAAATATATTCAAACAAACAACATTATTTCAACGATTTTCAGCTATATTAAAGGGGGAAAAAGATATTATGATTGACTTTTAATTAACCCTTTGAGGGAAGATATTATGATTGAGTTTTAATTAGTCCTTTCTAACTTCCCCATTCTCTTCACAGGAATCAAAGACCTATACAAAACCTTGAGGTTAATTTTATTCAACTAATGGAAGGAAAATGAAAAAGAAATATAAAAGCTCAGATAGGTTAGCCTTCGATTTCAACTTGTAATTTCTGAATAGTAAAATATATGTGTCAAATGTACACAACTTATAATTTTGGAAAATTGCATTGGTACCACAAGATTTTAAACAAATTAACCTGAAAGATGAAAACTTAATGCAATGATATACCACAGATCAATCTCAAAAGTGGGAAAAAGAACATGAAATTCTTGAGCTGAATACACAACAGAGCATTAGATTCAAAAAACGAATGACTTGAGGCTAAAGGTGGCATGTCTTTAGCTGTGGCGGGAAAGATAATGACACTTCGCCCCTGATAAATACTTAATAGATAAATACGAAAAAATCTTTCAAGCAAAAAACCTGAAATATGAATAAAGCTAGGGAAGAGATGATTGAAGCAAACCAATCATAGTCCATACGCGATGAGTTCCAAATGTTACTCGGTATACTTTCTCTAGAGACAACCCTCCTCCTAATTTGGATGTTGATTTATGATGGTTTGCCTTTGATGAATTGAGTTGTATGAATAAGAATGATAAAATTTCTAAAAAAACATTGTTAACATGGTTAGTTGAATAATATATGTTAACTTAATGTTCAATAAGTTCAACTTTGTTATTATTTCATTCATTTGGTTTAAGAGTTTATGGTTTTGGGGATTGTGTTAATCTACAGTGTTAGGGATGTATTTAAAATGGGATGAATATAAAAAATTCACGTGGATATATAATATTTAAATGAATGAATTTAATAATGACAAGATTGTAATATAATGTGGATGCACATAGTATTTTTTTTTTTTTTAATTTTATTAGGGATGAACTTAGAGTGGGATGTACATATAAAAAATGTGGATGGAAATAGTGGTATCCTTTTGAGAAAAGGCAGCTATTGTAGTGTTAATTAGGTATAATAAAATTTTGAAAAGAAGCTTCAACAAATCAACTATCAAAGATATCGGGTACATGGACTGCCTGAGAGGAAAAAAAAATCATTTAAATTAGAACATATGAAATCTGATCTAGAGCAAACTGATTCTCCTCTTTTTCTGATTTATGATAAGCACATATCATTTTGATCTGGAACCTAAATAACAACCCAGAACATACCTAAATTTAGCATATAAATCTTTGTGTACCAGTAATTGCAATGGTAATAACAAAATCTTCATGAGGATAACTATCCAAAATTACAATACACGAAAATCCTTCAATACTAATATATGACATTGAAAACAACTTCCTCCATTCTCCCACATCAAATGAATGACGTAATCTAAATACAGCCCCAGACATAGAAAATATTTGCACTATCATACATAAATTTTATATTCATAGACGCATTAAACAGTAAGAGACTTCAACTGCTATTAGAGAATTATTTACTTTTAATTATTAGGTTAGAAGACCATTTCCAACTAATCAACTCCTGACACAAAATTCGTGGCTACAAAAGGACTAGATAAAATGGGAAAATTGGGGGAAAAGTGGAATAGATTACATAAACCCAAAAAATATGAAATTAAGGAAACAAAAAGGGAGGAGGGGGATGCACGAGTCCCTTAAAATCCGAAAACAGCTAAAATTTCATCACCAACTGCCAAATGATTGTAAGCACCACTAAAAATTACAAAAACAAAAAAGTACAATATTTTTCTTTTAGATCACTAGCTGAAAAGTCCAAAGTTTTATTAATTACAAGTAGTATAGAAAATTGAAAATAAAGCGGTGCAAAATCGAAATGAAGAAATTCCCAGACATTACCTGACAATGGATGAACCATTCAATGGTTGCACAGACCACGAAAATCCAGAATCTTGAGCAGAGAGATTCCCTTCAGGAACAGTGACATCCTCGACCACATAATCATCCAACCAATTCGTTTTTGGCACGAAAATCCAGAATCTTGAGCAGAGAGATTCCCTTCAGGAACAGTGACATCCTCGACCACATAATCATCCAACCAATTCGTTTTTGGGTTATACTGCTTGAACAGGCCCCTGTCCAAAGCGGCAGCAGCTGCCACATAGGCCTCTGTTTGGACGGGGTGTCCCCATAGCACGGTTCTTCGTTTTTTTCCGGGGAAACCATTTTCCAATTTGCCGCCGAAAAATGGAGTTTGCTGAAGTCGACACAAGTAAAAAGGGGAACTTTGCAAATCTATTTCACAAGGTTTGAAAAGGAAAAAGGGGAATCGGATGTTGAAGACTTAGACAGAATATTATGCAATATTTGGAGAATATCTCTTATTGAATTCAAAGAAGGCATTCGGCTAATATAGCCTTACAAACTGAAACAGGAAATAATAAAATAACAGCCCATGTTCTACACTCCTATGAACGTGGTATTCTAGTTGAATACTGAATCAAATAACAGAGCAAGACCCTAACAAATAGGGTTTATTAACAGAAGGATAAACAAACAACTAAAAGACTTTGACTTCTTCAACAATTTCCTTCCCTAAATTGATTTGTAGTCTGCAAACAATTTACCTCTGGTACTGCACATACACTGAGCTGCTCTCGAAGCCTCAAGAACACATCAAGCTTCAATGGCTTGGTCATAACATAAGCAACTTGATTCCCTGTAGCACAATGAACAAGTTCAAAAACTCTATCTTTAACAAGGTCACGAAGAAAATGGAACCTTATGTCAATATGTTTGTTCCTCCTATGTAGCATAGGGTTTTTTGACAATTTTATAGTAGAGCAATTATCACAGAACACTATAGTACTCCTGTTTTGAATGTGACCGAGCTTTTCCAGTACTTTCCTCATACAAATTCCCTGGCAAGCACACGAGGCAGCAGCTACTTACTCTACCTCAATGGTGGATAAAGTCACAATTGGTTGTTTCTTCATTGATCAAGCTACAACTCCAGTTCCAAGCTTGAAGACGTAACCAGTAGTGCTTCTTCGATAATCTAAGTCACCTGCATAGTCACTATCAATGTAACCCAGCAAAATCCCATCTTTACCCTTCTTGTAAACGATCCCCAAGTCCACATTGCCTTTCACATAGCAAAGCACTCTATTTGCTGCTTGTAAATGTAGTTCAGTGGGACTCCCCATGTATCTGCTAATTAAACCAACAACATGCATTAAGTTAGGCCTTGTTACAATTAGATACATAAGACTACTAGCTATTTGCTTGAAAGCAGTGGCATCAACTTTAGCTCCCATCTCATCCTTCATCAACTTAAATCCTGATACAATAGGGTTTTTGACTGAGTTGTTATTTGCCAGTCCAAACATTTCCAATACGTCTCAAGCATACTTCTTTTGACTGATGTAGATCCCATCTTCATTTTGTGAAACTTCAACTCCAAGGAAGTATCTAATCCTTCCAAGATCAGTCATTTCAAACTCGAGCATCATAGATTTTTTAAACTTCTCAAACATCTCCACATCATTACTAGTAAATATAAGATCGTCAACAAACAAACTAACAATAAGAAGTTTACCTCCTTTACAGGACTTGATAAATAGTGTATGCTCAAAATTGCACTTTTCGAACCTCCTTCACAAAATAAGACTCGATCCGACTGTACCAATCCCTTGGAGCCTGCTTAAGACCATAGAGCGCCTTCCTTAGCTTGTAGAGCTTGTCCTTCGAGCGCCTTCCTTAGCTTGTAGAGCTTGTCCTTCTCCCCTTTTCTTTCGTAACCTTGAGGTTGATCCACAAAAACTTCATTGGTCAATTCACCATGCAAGAAGCACTCTTCACATCTAGTTGGAAGATATTCCACCCCTTCTGAGCTGCAAGAGCAATCACCAATCTGATAATGTCCCATCTTGCAACTGGGGCAAACACCTCATTATAATCAATTCCACGCTCTTGTGCAGACCCTTTTGCCATGAGACGAGCTTTGCATTTGTCCACGGCTCTATGCTCGTTGAGCTTTGTTTTAAACACCCATTTCACACCAATTTTCTTGGCTCCAGCAGGTAGAGTGGTCAGCTCCTAAGTCCCTTTCCTTTCGATAGCTTCAATTTCCAAATCTATAGCTTCTTTCCACTTTGGACTTTTGGCAGCCTTCTAGAATGTAATAGGGTCGGTAGCAACAAACATGGCACCATCTTCTTCTTCAAACATACCTAAGTCTTCACCACTAACATAGTTTTCCAACCAAGTAGGCCGTTTTCTAGTCCTCCCCTCATCCGAGCTTGGTGAATTTTCATCAAGAGGCTTATGTGATGATGAGCTCACTCTACTTTCTTCTTCCTCAAGCTTACTGCCCTCGCCGTCATCATCATCTCTCCATTCTAAAACGTCAAGCCTTACTCTTTCTGCACTTCTTTCCCAATCTCAGCACTCATTTTCTTCAAAATCTACATCCCTGCTCACCACAATATGTTTAGCAACAGGGTCATAAAGCCTACAGGCCTTTGATTCTTCACCCTTTCCCAACAACACACACGAAAAACTCTTATCATCTAACTTTAACCTCTTGTTGTCGGGAACGTGTACATGTGCAACACATCTAAATACCCGAAAATAGTCAACTATAGGTTTGATACCACTCCAAGCTTCTTCTGGAGTCACATCCTTTAAGGCCAAGGTTGGGCTTTGATTCAACACATGCACACTCCACTTCTCAACTTCTGGCCAAAATATTTTAGGAACCTTCTTTTCAGACAACATACTTCGAAGCATATTCATTAAGTTCGATTCTTTTGCTCAACAACCCCGTTTTGCTGGGGTGTATAGGTTGCCGTCAACTGCCTTCTAATACCATTATTTTCACAGTAATGATTGAACTCAGAAGATGTAAATTCACCTCCCCTATCCGTGCGCAAGCATTTTATGAATTCACCAATTTCCTTCTCAACAAGTTGCTTGAAAATTTTAAACACACCAAATGCTTCTGACTTTTCACACAAGAAATAAATCCAAGTTTTTCTGCTAAAATCATCAATGAAGCTGATCAAAACTTTGCTGCTTGACATTGGTTTGATCGGTCCACAAATGTCAGCGTGGACTAGCTGCAGCCTTTGAGGAGCCCTCCATGAGCTTTTCCTTGGTATAGTCCCTCAGTGTTGTTTTCCCACTAGGCAGTTGGTGCATATTTCGCTCGGAGTCTTGCATAAAGGCATACCCTTCACCATTTTCTTATATTGCAACATTCTCAAGCTCTTAAAATTTAGGTGACCAAACCTACAGTGCCATAGGTGTGACACATCTTCTGAGGCTGTTAGAAGACAAGTAGAGACATAATGTAACGCAGTAGCTAGTAAGACGAACATTTTGTTTGTAGACATTGTACTCTGCATGATTAGACCTCTCCTTGGATGATACAACTTACACGTTCCTTTATGAATTAGGATGACAAGACTTTTTTCTTGAAGCTGTCTGATGCTAAGAAGGTTGTCCTTTAACTCTGGTATGTAGAACACTTCTGTAATCACTTGTGTAATCCCACCAACCTCCATCCTTATACTTTCTTTTCTAGTGGCTCCCATACTGCTGTCATTCCCAAGTTTTACAGAATGTTTGGAACTTTCATCAAGGAGTGAGAACCATTTCTTGTTCCAACTCATATGGTTACTACAACCAGAGTCGAGGAACCACACATCCTCCCTTCTCGAGTTTTTAAGTTCTATATACAACATTAACAACATCTCATCTTCCTCCCTCAACTCAACATAGTTTGCATTCCTTTCCCAGCT
Organism: Olea europaea var. sylvestris; assembly: GCF_002742605.1. Lineage (NCBI taxonomy): Eukaryota > Viridiplantae > Streptophyta > Magnoliopsida > Lamiales > Oleaceae > Olea > Olea europaea. The sequence goes on from NC_036252.1 coordinate 12,725,882, forward strand.
TGGACACTCGTATTGAAAGTGTCCTAGTTTGTGGCACTTGTAACATTCCACAATTTCTTTGTTGAAAGGTTGTCTTCCTCTGCCTCGGCCTCTTCCTCTGTAAGCTCCACATCCCTTCCTCTACCTCCAACTCTGTCCTCATATGAGACTTTGAGTACTCGTTTTTCACCACTTCTATGCCCATTCATCCTTTCCCCATACACTAGTAAGCTGCTTTGTAACTTATCAATTGCTAGAGTGTCCAAATCATTAGATTCTTCCACTAAACACATGATATAATCAAATTTCAAAGTCATAGACCTCAAAATTTTCTCAATAATAACAACTTGATCCATCTTCTCACCATGTATCTTTATCTTGTTAGCAATGGTATGAGTACGAGCAGAGTACTCGTCCATTCCTTCTCCTTCCTTTATCTGCAAGACCTCAAGCTCTCTTCTTAGGGCTTGCAATTGTGCTCGCTTCACTCTTATTGAACCCTGATATTTTTGCTTCATCAAGTCCCAAATTTGCTTTCCTATATCCTTGACAAGAATGGTCTCTATAATCTTCCGATCTATAGCCTGAAATAAATAATTCTTGACCTTCAAATCTTTCAACTTCTGATCCTCCATTAGCTTGCGTTGAGCCTCAATCAACACTGCTTTCTCTGGTGCCGCAACTATTCCATTCTCCACTAAACTCCCAATATTCCTTCGATCGAAGGAAGTTTTCCATAAACATTGACCAGTGATCATAATGGCCATCAAACTTAGGAATTACAGGTTGAAGAAAGTTATTTTCTGTAGCCATACTTGGATCACAGACACTCTTTCCTTTCTCTATCTCTTGGTCAGGCTCTTGTGATGAGTCTCTGATACCAAATATTTGTTGAAAACTTAAACTCTAGACATAATACCCTGCAATATTTGGAGAATAACTCTTATTGAATTCAAAGAAGGCTTTCGGCTAATATAGCCTTACAAACTAGAATAGGAAATAAGAAAATAACAGCCCACGTTCTACATTCCTATGAACGTGGTATTCTAGTTGAAGACTGAATCAAACAACAGAGCAAGACCCTAACAAGTAGGGTTTATTAACAAAAGGATAAACAAACAACTAAAAGACTTTGACTTCTTCAACATCGGAGCCTTAAGTCTCAGAGGAATAATTAAAAGAATTGGGGGAAATATTTTTTTTTTCAAACCCTAATTTGATTAAAGATTTTGTGAATAATTTTTTTTTCAACTTTGATCCTTTTTTAGAGAGACGGAGAGGTAGAGAGATGAGAGTAGCCGATGGTTAGTGGTGGAAGGCGGCGAGATGGAGAGGAAAAGAGACCCGATCTCGAAGAGTGGGAGTAAAATTCGTAGTTTGAGGAGTATTACCTCTGCCCATTTTTTCCTTTTTGTCTCGTCCATTAATAATCCTAAAAGGAAAGGTTTTTTGCAACGTTTTATAACATTTATAAAACGTTGCGAAAGACAAAACTTTTTGCAACGTTTTATAAATGTTGCGAAAGAGAAAACTTTTCGCAATACTAAATAAACGTTGCAAAAAGGTGACATTAGCAACATTCACTTAAAAAATGTTGCCAAAACTCAATTATATTAAGCAATGAGGACATTCACGTATTTGAAAGTTGCGATTGACCCCTTTAGCAACATTTAATTAACGAATGTTGCATTTTGCATATCGCAAAAGGTCATTTTTGTTGTAGTGCATATTTCCAATAAGGCCTTTTTGACCATTAAAAAAAAAAAAAAGATAACAGTTAAATTGTGAAGTGAAACATCAAAAGTCAAAAATACCCTCACTTCATCTTGTGCAAACGGTGGACAAAAAAATGAAAAAAAATAAAATCAGTTAGGATCCCCGTCGATCACACCACCCTCACTATCAATCTAATGCCGGCGACCACACAGCCCAGTCATTGATGACTTTATCTTCAACAACCATAGTTTTTATGATTATGAAATTGATTTTTCATATATGATAAATATTAAATTTAACATTTATTTAGTCTAATGTTCCTTATTTAGGTAAATCATTGAGTGAATACAAGATTTAGGTGATTTTTTTGGGGGCGGACATTGCCATTTTTCGTCGAAAATGATGATTCCAGGGAAAAATGGAAAAAGCGTCAATGTTAACAATCACCGACCCGACTATTAACAATTGGTTTCATCTAGTCGTCCCTAACAGTCAATTGGGTCAACTAACCTTTTTTGGGTTGATTTTTATTTTTTCTTCATTTTTTAATTGTTTATTAATTTTTTTTATGATAGTTTAAATTTTCAATTTTTGTTTTTATTATTATGTTTTAGGTAATAGTTTTAAAATTTCTTAATTGTTTTCTTCATTTTATAAATAATTTTTTTTTCAATTTAAAATTCTTTATAGTTATTTTCATTTTATGATAAAATTTAATGTTACCAATTGTAATTAAATAGTATTTATATTTATATTTATATTTAATTTTTATAATTTTCTTTTGTTTAATTTTTGTTGTTATTATTTTTTTTCAGTAATAATTTTAAAATTTCTTAATTATTTTCTTCTTTATATAATTATTTTTTCCATTTAAAATTGTTTTCAACATTCTTGCTTTAATTTTTATGTTTTATAATTTTCTTTAATTTATTATTACTTTCTTATTTTAGTCTTTAATTTTTATTTAATTTAATTTATTATTTTCTTCTTCTTCTATTTTTTAACTTTAGAACTGTTTTCTATTTGTCATAATTTAATTTTCTCAATTTATAATGCTTTTTAGTATTAGATCTTTATTTTTATTATTTTTGTTCTTTATTTCTTTATTTTTAATTTTTATATTTATTTAATTCATTTTAATTTTTGAATTTATGTATGTAATTCTTATTTTTTTCCCTTTAATTTGTTAAATTATTTCTTTTTTATTTACGTCAATATAAAATGAATCTGTTTCTTGCATATAGTTGTTACAATTCAATTCACTTAATTTTATGAAATTATACTTTATTCTATTATATCTTGCAGGAGGTTCTAACATTTGAGTTTTTGCTGGACAAAGTACCATCACGATGCTGAGTTGAGACAGAAGGTAGGAAAATGTATTTAGAATAGTAGCTTTGATAATTTTACTATTGTATTGGAGTTGCTCGATGATACATACAAAGATATGCTACGTCTGTTCTTCTTGTGCCCCTGTATTAGTTGAGAGTGGTGCAATAATCCATTTAGATCATTGATGCCTGTGGCAGAACCAATACCCAACGAGGGCGCGTGTTGGCCGTTGGAACCTGCAGTCGTCGTGTTGCCATGGACAAAGATTGAAGTTTAAGGTTGAAACATAGGTGCAGTTGGTCAGGAAGAATGGGAGTGATTAGGAAGATAAACAAAAATATTTGGGCCAATTGTTTTTTAAGTTGTAGGCCTTTCCTTTTGGGCCTCTTGTTTAGAAAAAAAAATATTAGGCCCAATTACTCAATCCAATGTATTGAAGATGCAAAGCCTATCTGGCTTCTTGGTTTTATTCGCTTCACAAATCACACGCATAAAGCCACAGATGTACTTTGCACTTCAAACCCAAAATCAAACAATTCCATCCAATTCCAATTTCAAAACCTTATTCTCCGTTGTCGGTACTCACGTTAAGCCACCATTGAGTTGTCGACTTTGACCTATCGACCAATGTAGCACTACACCACCACTACATTGCAGGTAATTGATGCCACTCGTGATAGCGTGAAGTAAATGGTGAGCATCATACTTTTCTTCATTTTTTTTTTTCGTTTTTGTTCTTCTAGATCGTTTATTGATTTATTATTAAGAAATTATGAGTTAACAATTAAAGTAATCAATTATGATTTATGAATTATGTATTTATGAGTATTTATTATGAGCCTGTCCCTGACTTGTGAGTTGTGAGCCTGCTGTTAGTTTTATGAAAGCTAGGTACTTTGTGAATTTGAGAATAAGTGATATCATATGTGTGGAATATGGAATCTGTGAAAATTGAGGATTTTTTGAAAATTGGGAATTTTGGAAATGGAAATTGTTAGTATCCATGCACGTGTGGATTCTATTAGTATTTGTGAAATTGGTGATTTTCAAAATGGAAACTTGATGATAGTTAATATGTGATTTATGTTTTAGTGCATTTATATATTAATTCACAATTATAAATATTATTTAATTAAATATTAATAAACGATCTCGCATTCGATGGTTACAGGTCACTGATCACCCTAGCTAGATTCAATTCCTCGATCCCATACTGATTTAAGTTATTACTATGTTGATTGCTTAGGTCAGTTGACAATGATGCACTCTACTTCGACCTCAAGAATAAGGTTGCTAGTTTCTCCATATTTGAGTTTTCTCTCATGACTAGATTGAAGATTACAGGCAATGAAGCAGTAAGCAATGGTGCTCAAAGAAACAATAGGCTGTACGGGGCATGTTTTTAGGGACAAGGAAAGGTTCTTTTACTGCAGTTGATTGGCGCAATCAGGGAGTGCGACCAGATGTTGGATAGATTGAAGTTGGGATTGGTCTATATTATTGAGAGCATGGTGAGGTATCATTGCAAAAGGACTGTGATTGACCTTCTTTATTTGGAAATTGTTGACGACATCGATGCCTTCAACAAATGTCCATAGATTGGAGATGTTTTCAATACACCATACACTTCTTCATGAGATCACATTTGAAGCCTAAAGGGCCCTTGCGTAAGTACGATACTTATGGATTGTCCTTGAAAGTGTAAGTAAATGTTTAACATAATCAATGTTAAAATATTTTTATACTAAATTTATATATAATAATTGTATGTGTGTATTATATCTCCTTGATGACCTTCGGGTGAGTATTTATATTGTATGTCATTTCAAAATCTTAGCACATGATCATTAATTAGTTGAAATGTTAATAGGTCAGTTTGAAGTCTTAACTGATTTGATGCCATCGACGGATGAGGACGATCAGGGTTTTGTACCTAAATAATCCATTCTGCATATTAAAGACGACCAGATGTTCGATTCTATCTTTAACTAAGATTGAGTATGTTAATTGGATATAATTAGTTGATTACTATTTTGTATGAGTTGGACTATTTTAATGAAGTTATTAATTTTTAATGTTATCATTTGTGTAGGAGAGCAGTCTAATTGATCGACGATCATCTTCACCCTGTACATCACCTCTGCGAATAGGATCTCCTTCTCTTCCATCCAAGCACCTTCTCTGTGGATCTCCTACACAGTCAAAATCATTATTTGGATGATCTATGTGTAAGCCTGACTGATTTTATTAGAGAAAGTGGGGACGCTATGACAAGAATTGTGAGAGAAGCTATGAGCACTATGACGAGAGCAGAAAGGCAAAGTAGCATATTTATGCCATGGTGTTGGAGCACTATGAAGCCATTTAGTAGACCTTTGGGATGAGGTCATAGTGCTACAAAGTGATGTAGCAAGTAGACGAGGGGGTGACAGAGGGATGATAGAGAAAGTAACGGAAAAGGGGGTCACATAGGACTTATCCCACAATTGTGGACGGATAAGGGTACATTAGAATCATTTTTTTTATTTGTGGAGTGGGAGGAGTGTCCCCGATGGTGACAAAAGAGGCAGTGGAGGAGAAGAGGACGGAGAGAGTGGCCTCGATGATGGAGAAAATGACGATCCCCGATACGGAGCAGGCACCTAAGGGATGGCAGATGAGGAGAAAAGGCCCGCCATGATAAAAGGTGAGAAATGTTGTTTTGACGTGCCAGAGTGGGTGATCGACAAGAGGCCAAGATTATCCTCATAGATTGAGCTCTAGTCCTATGTTTCATTAACATCAAGTATCAGTTGCTCCAACTTATGAGAAATGAGTACAGGGTACTTGAATGTATGCTCAAGTAGGTCATATGGATATAGCCGAGTGTTGGAGAAAGCCACGGATGGGTTGACGTATATGTACATTTTAGTGATGGTGAATTACTACTTTATCGTGAAGATCATCTTTGTTGATTCGACTGTATATGTGGATGACTCCGATCATACCTGTCTGACACAAGGTTAGCTCGAGCATCTATTGGAGCCGGTGGTTGTGATAATTTCTTTGATAGCTAGACACGTGGAGGTAATTGTGCAGGATAGGCTGGTCATCGTGCAAGACATGATTGACAATGAAACAGTCTAAATCGTAAATATTTATAAAATTTTTAATTTAAAAACTTAATTTTTAGCTATACATTATATAACTAATCTATGATTATTATTTAATTTTAAGGGCGATTGTGGTATTTACGCAATCAAGTATATTGAATTTTTGAGTATAGCATATAAGGTTAATGAAATCAACCAATCTTGAATTCAAAATTGAAGGAAGAAGTTAGTGTGCGATTGTATATTGTTCTATTCGAAAATATAAATATAAATTTTTTAATTTAAAATTGTTATATATTTTATGTTGTTTATTAAAAAACATAAATATTGTTCATATTATACATCCGTTTAATTGTCATTTAGGAGAATTTGACATGTATAAAATTGTCGAGCATGTCCTGTTGCTCTGTACCTATTGTACCTACGCGATAGAGAAAACTTTTTGGTAGACATTATTCTAGACGTATGTGGATGTCCAGGACTATGTGATTCAACTTGGAGTGACAACAAACTATTAAGTGGAAGAATATGGTCAACATCCCTCTCGACTTCATTCAGAAGAGAAAATATAGTTTCAACATATGTAGTTTTTCCAATAATGACCCGTGTAATAAGGAGAATATAAGGATCTAGTTACAAAGCTTCTGTACATAGCAACTGCGATTGTATGCTTACATGGAAAAACTCTCTAACTAAAATTGACTATAAATTCAGGCATTATTAGTCTAGTCCACCATATATACCATATTACGTACACATTTCACGAAAAAGTGCAACTCATCCAATGGTTTATCTTCCTGAGCTGGGATTAGCACACTCGTGTAACTCTGTAATTTCGTACATCTATTGTAAAATCACTGTTACAACTTGTTATGAATGTTCTCGATCATTACAAGGATTAATAACTCTCATTCATTATTGAATAATATACTGAAAGACTCTGGGGCTGGGAAAATCTCCCGAATTGACCCGTTGGTTCTTCTCAAATTAAATGCCCGAACAGGTATCTGAATTGAGAACTGATGGGTACGGTTCGATTCTCGGTTCTAGACCAAGAACCAAGTCTTCCTAATTTTTTTATATTGAATAAATCAAATTATTTTAATTTTTTTTCTAAACAAATTAAGTAATTAGGTCATTGATTGATTCTCCATCTTACAAGCCCTAGCGCAACTAGCTTGACCCAACCCAACCAATTTCTAAATCCAATTTTTTTTCCCAATTATTTGTTTCATTTCTATTTTTTTTTTTAATTTTTAGCCCAATTGCCCTTTTTATTGTTTCATTTTTTAGCCCAACATGATCCAACCCACTAAATAACCCTAAATAAATTACACACTATCACCTATACTACACAACACATCTGAGTCGCTAAAATTCCAAAACCTATAGAACCGTCGACCAAAGCTGTTGTGTTAACTCCGGGCTCCGACCAAAGTTGTCACCTCCGATCGAAGCTGTGACCGCAACGATCATTTGAACAAGGTAGTCTTTGACATTCCAGAACCATTGGAGTGATGGTTTTATTCAGAAAATAATTGACGACTTTCTTTACTTTTTTTTTGATTTTTTGTACAATGGCTCAATTCAAGGTTAGTAGAATATTGCAGGAGAAAGATAAGTAGACAAAAATGGATAGGTAAATGGACACATATGAGTTGGAAAGGAATAGCCGAATAGGAATGGACTCTTTCGGTAGAAAGATGAGAAGGATGACATGTTAATCTTTTAGACTATATATATTGATGATGTTGCCTCTCATAAACTAGCCTTCACACTCAACCCATCATCAAGCTAGAAGTAGGAATAAAACTTGGCTTATAGTTATGATTTTAAACCAAGTGTTTTGAAGCTATAGAACTGACCTTAATTGTGCTCTCTCTCTCTCTTAGAGAAGATTTGTTGAGTTGTTAAATGTTAGCATTTCACACAATTGTTATTATTTAGCCTCCCTTGTAGTACACGAAAGATATCAAATATCTGGAGTTTCTTTTTGTATATTATATAGATGATCCGATCCTGCGATGGGAAATTTTGGGTCCATTCTAGTTGATGTTTAAATGTTAATAAGATTAGTTCATTCATTGGTTCTCTAATGAATAACTGTCTTTCAGTGTCACTCTGTTTCTATTCAGTTAGCTTATGCTCTTTTAGGGCTTGCATTAGATAGTCATATTTATGTTTATTGATATCAACTCAATTAGACCTTATTTTCCAGAATGTTTTGCTAGTTTCTCTCTGTTCAATTGGTACAGCTATCATTCGTTAGTGTTTGATGATTTTCTTTCACATTGTTTGTGCAGGATTTATTCAAGTTTCTCATTAAGGTGATACCAATTCTGGATGCTCAAATGGGAGACAAAAAATAGCCTAATGAGAGGTTAGAATTATGGAATCAGTTCACTAAGATACTTGGTCGAGAAAGAGCAAAATGTAATTATTGTGGGAGAACATTTAAAGCTGACACTAATAGTGGAACTTTTAGCATGTGGAAGCATTTGAAAACTTGTTATACATATAAGAACACTAAAATTGATGAAAACCAAGCACTACTCACTCGAGAAAACAATTATGGTAGTATTATGGCTACGGTGTTTAATAAAGAAATGTGTAGAAAAGCATTGGTTAAGATGACTATTATTCATGAATTGGCTTTTTCCTTTGTTGAAGGTGTGGGTTTTAAGGAATTTGTTCATCAACTTTGCCCAAGATTTGAGGTTCCTTCTCGAAAAATGATTACTAGAAATGTGCTACATCTCTACCATGAAACAAAGGAATCATTGAGAATTACATTTATTAATGATAGGCAAAGGATTTCTTTAACCACTGATTGTTGGATATCAATTCAAAATATCAATTATATGGTAGTCACAGTACACTTAAATGATAGAAGTTGGAAACTGCATAAGAGGATATTGAGTTTTTCTGTGGTTCCAAATCATAAAGGGAAGATAATTGGGAAGATTATTGAGAAGTGTTTGCTTGATTGGGGAATAGAATGTGTGGGTACCATCATGGACAGACCCATCCACAATTTTTTTTTTCTTTTCCTTTTTCTTTTGTCTTATTTTTTTTTTCTTTTTTTGATCTTTGCTTTTGTTCACTTTCGATTATCCATTTTGGTTATTTCCTTTTTCTGCAGCTATAATGTTCCTAAAGTAAAAATTTGATTTCATGTTTCTGTGCACACACATTCATGTAAATATATATGCATTTATATAGGTATACGTTTTCTTGATGTTGTCCCTTTGATTTCATATTTCTATACACATCCATATAGATATATGTTGGTATGTATATGTTTTATTCATCTTATCCCTTTGGTTTCATGTCTCTATGTGTGTGTGTGTGTGTGTGTGTGTGTGTGTGTATTCTTGATGTTATCCCTTCATGTTAATAAAATATGATAATAATTTAAGTGAAAGTACATTATAAAAATCTTTGCCCAAATAAGTAATTCAACTCAATTGACTTGTTGCAATGATAAACCTGATCTCCCCCCTCCCCTTTTTTCCAGAAATTTCTTGTTCTAGTTTATTTGCCGAGTTATATTTTTGTGTATTTATTCATTTTTAGTGTTTCGAAAACTCAAGTATGCTTTGACATGATAGAAACTTGGGACATTACGCAAGGCTAGAAGAAGACGCTCGAGCGCCAATGACTGAAACCTACTCTTGGAGCGCCGTTCGAGTGTACTTAATTTTTAACTCCCATTGTAGAAAATGTCTGGCACATCAATTATATGGTAGTCACATCACACTTTATTGATAGAAGTTGGAGACTGCATAAAAGGATATTGAGTTTTTTTGTGGTTCCAAATCATAAAGGGAAGAAAATTGGGAAAATTATTGAGAAGTGTTTGCTTGATTGGGGAATAGAATGTGTGGGTACCATTACTATAGACAATGCAAACACAAGTTGAAGAATTGGAAACTTGATGATACTATGATTTTAGGTGCTCTTATCTGCATGTACGTTATTCAGCACACATAGTCAATTTGATTCTTAAAGAAGGGTTAATAGAGTTTAATCCATCTATAGATAGTATTCACAATACGGTAAAATATTTTCGATCATCTCTTTCCCGGTTGACAAAATTTAAATGTTGTATTGAAAAGAAAAATATTGCATGCACAAAACTTTCTATTTTAGATGTTCCTATTAGATGGAATTCAACATTCTTAATGTTGGATAGTGCATTGAATTTTGAAAAAGATTTTGAAAGAATGGAAGAAGAGGATGGATTTCATTGTAAATATTTTGATGAGAATAAAGGTGGAAAAGAAAAAGAGGGGCCACCTACAAGTTATGATAGGGAGAAAGCTAGAAAATTTGTCAAGTTTCTAAGAACCTTTTATGATGTCACATTGAAATTTAGTGCTTCATTGAGTGTTACTTCCAATATTTACTTCCATGAAGTTAATAAAATCGAGTAAATTTTGAAGAAAATGGGTGAGAAGCAAGATTATTTGCTAAGTAGTATAGCAAATAACATGAAGATTAAGTTTGACAAGAATTGGGGTAAAGTTGATAAAATGAACAAGATTTTGATTGTATTAGTCGTGCTTGATCCTAGGTATTAGTTGGAGTTTGTTGTACATTGAATTGGTATTTTGTGTGATAATGTTAAGGTTGAAGCCACAACAAATGAGGTCATGAAATTATTGTATGCTTTGTATAACCAACAAAAGTGATGACATCGTTCAAACAATGGACCTAGTGGAAACGGAAGTGTGGATGATGAATTTAATTATGGAGTCACTTTGTTGGAGGATTCGAATGATGATGATGATGATTGGGATGATTGCAATTTTTATTTTGGATACAAGAAATTGAAAACTACCAAAATGGATTTTTCTAGAAAAGATGAGGTACAACGATATCTAATGGAACCACTGAAGATGCTAGTGATGAAAATTTTGACATTTTGAATTGGTGGAAGATCAATAAATCAAGATTTGAAATTTTATCTGAGGTTGCAAGGGATGTTCTTGCCAATCCTGTATTTACAGTTGCTTTTGAGTCAACATTTGGTACTGGAGAGTGCATTCTCGATCCATTTAGGAGTTCTTTAACTCCTAAAATAGTTGAGGCCTTGATTTATACACAAAATTGGTTAAGGAAGAATCTAGACTTTTGAAAGTTTTCAAAGATAGAGTTTGTATTGAAGAGACGGAGTTCTATGAAGGTATTGAGACAAGTAATGAAATATATGTTATATATTTTTTTAATTAAATCTTATTAGTTGAACAAATTTGAATTTATTTATGTTTGTTAATAATTAATTGTGCTTTTTAAATTTTTCCTTGCAGTGTGTCTTAATAGTTTGTATGACAAGTCAAGCAATTGATGAATAAATCAAATAGTTGGTAAGTATTAGCAATACTCTAAATTTTTTTTCCTATAACTTTTAATTATATTTCATTTTTCATGTAGAATTCAAGGTTTGAAGCAAATGAACATTGAATGGATAGTTGAAGTATTAGTATTTGTATATACTCTTTGGTATTTGTAAGCATTGGTAAATTAATTTTGTTGGACAACTTGTTATTTACATTCATTAAATTGGACTACGTTAATTTGTAAAACTACGATTGAATGTGTCATTAGTTGTATTTATATGGTACTATTATAAATGTTAAAAATTTTAGTTATAGTTTGGAACCGAACAGAATGGAATCGAACCTGAACAGTTCCATAATTATATTTGGACCCAACGGTTCCATTTACTAGATACCCAAAAATTTTTGGTTCGATTTGGTTCTCTTTAAAATCGAACCGAACCGACCTACGCCTACGCCTAGGCCTACCACATTGTTTGATGTCATTATGTTGTATTGAGTTTTAGAAATGTGATCGCACCCAATGTTCAATCCTCATTTCTATTAGATAATGCTATGTCAAGAATGATTTATTTTCTATTTCGATCATGAACTTATTACATTCTTCAATACTATAAGCTTTTACCGCTCTTCTAAATAATAAAATGATGTCTTTGTCCTGATACATATTGTTCAGGTTGCCTTGTATAGGTAAATAAAATACCCATAATGTGCCTTATGAAAAATTTCAATGATACCATTTATTATAGATTGACCCCATTCAGTTACGAAGGTAAGGTTCTTGAAGTTTCCAATTACTTTTCTCAACTTCGTGAAAAACCAACACATCTATAAGTTATTCTCGCTATCGACTATGCCCAATGTAAGAAGGTAAATTTGGATATAGGCATGTAGTAATTATCAACTTGCCTTTGTATCTAGCTTTCAAAGTTGTACCATCTACTAGAATTAGAGGTTGTATCGCATTTCGAAATCCTCGAATGCATTGTGCAAGAGCTATGAGGAAAAGCTTGAAGCAATTCTCGGCCTCCATATCAATAAAAAAATATTGAGCTAGGATTAGTCGTCTGCATGTTAAGGCAATACTTTGCCAATTTTGTATAACTCTCCTCGCTCGAGCCCATGACCACTCTGTATACTCTTAATGGACGTCGTTAATGATGTTCGACGGTCCGTAGATCGTCCGTGGGTCCTTATACTTGTGTATCATCTGTCGACTAATAAACCATGCTCAGAGTTAACTATAATTATTTCGACGAATTTTCACTTTACAAGTATATTCTAGCGTATACTTGCGAACTACAAATAACTCATTTGTGTCCAATAGCAACTATCGTCCATGCAAACATTTGTCAACAATAAGTTTGATTTTTTAGTTTGAACTCAAAGTTATATTTCAATGTCATTCGGTACATAACTTATTGCAAATCTTTTGTTGTTGCAAATAGTTGCTCAACATGCAAATTCTTATAATTGGGAATCTCATGCGAAGAATCAGAAAACGGTCCACTCAATCCAATCCTGAGCTCCCACTCCACTCATGTCTTTGACGGGATAAAGTAATCAAATTTTCATTTGTAAATTTATTTTCATTCTCATGGTCGTAAACTACCAATGGAATTCTATGCGTAACAATGAGAACACCACGAGGAACAACTGTGTTGGGAATGACCTCATCATCCTTACGAGCTATCTCCACTATGTCCCAAAAAATCATTGGATTTATGGTCCACTCCATTCGAATTTTCGTGTTAACTTACGATGACATTCTTCTCACTAAAATCATGTAAAGAGGAGTCATGTGCATTTTGTTCAATTCTAATAGATAATTCATTCCAGCATTAGAAGTAACCTTCGTAGGTGGAATATGAATGAATGAATGAATGCTTGTTGAATAGAAATCTTAGTTCCATATCTTACTGAGAATGATCGGCTTTCAGATTGTTTTGCAAATCATGGTACATTTCTGCATATTATGTAGTCGATGTTATGAAAACTATAACACTATCACGTATATCACTTTTTCATTTCAATACCAGTCGATCCTTTTCATCCAATTCGACATTGATAACTAGAATTTTATTTGTGCCGGAATAATAAGATAAGAGAAGTTAGTTGATTTTGATGTGTTTGGTTTTTATTTGTTAATTAAAAGGGCCGTATCGTCTTTTAAACAAAATAATATTTTATAACTGTGTAACATACTTAAGTACATCTTCGTCTTTTAAAGCCAAAGGCCATTGTAGAAATATGAAATTATTGAAAGTTCAAAGTGAAAATTAGGAATATTGACAAAGCCAAACTTAAACGTTCCCTAGTTTTCCCTCTTCAGCGGCGTGTCATGTACATTGTGTAAGTGTTATGCCTTAGATCCGAACGATTTAGGTTGTAAACGCTTTTAATATGTTTAATGCATTTAATTTTGGCAAGACCTATTATTTATTTAAATTAATTTTTTGATAAATAATATTAAATAATAGAGTCCGAAGATTCAAGTTCAAGTAATTTGTTAATCACAAGGAGTTGTGATTATGAGATACAAATTACGTATGATTGGATCTTGAATAATCTGGTCGTAAATAATAACGAGATACAGATATCGTTATTACAGATAGACCATCACGTGTGACATTTCCTACTTGTGAAGTAAGTAGCTGATCTCACAAGCTAGAGTGCGGTGACACTTAAATGAACACGTGGATATTTTGTTATAAAACAAAACATTGGAGACCCGCTAAGAGATTCCACATGGATAACTATCTAAGTGTCAGTGATTAATCTCTAACGTTTGGTAGTGGAATTGGTCCTTTGACTTGAGGTCATCATAGTGCCTTGTATGTGAACAGTCATGCTTTGACGGTGTTGGATGTTGCTCTACCAGGGGCCGCTAATACGACATTGATCGAGTATGTCAAGAACTATATGAAGGTTTTGAATGATCAATAGAGGATTCGTCACTCTTAGATAGTAAGAAATTGTGATCTGCATTTCGTTCAATTAAGTCAATAACAAAATCCTTGGCCAAGGTATACACATAAGTCGAAAAGGAGTTTTCGACTCATATTGACTTAATAGTAGAATGAAAGATATGATCGATAATCGAGATTGACACACTTTCATATCTTATAATTGATCGGATCATATTGACAAAAGGATTATAGTTTCATTGTAAATGAACAGGCTTGATTTTGTCATACAACGTGATATTTTCCGTCACATTTGTTGCCCTGATACATTGCTGGATATCAATCTGGGACGGTAAGTGTAAATTTGTGATAAATTAAAAGGGTGTTTTAATTTATCAATTTTGATTAGATCAAAATAATATTTTACGTCGTTAGGCATCGTGGTCGGGAAACTGATGGGTCGCACACAAAAGAGAATTGGAAGATTGCAATTTGTCAATTAATTAATTTAACAATCGTTGTATAAATTAATTAATTGAATTGGTTATTTATAGCCCCGGATTAATTAATTGGATTAATTAATTCACGGACTAGATTTAATTAAATGGATTAATCAAATATTGGACCGGACTAGGATAAGCCCATTTGGGCTTATATAAATACATGGCTAGGGTTTTAGATCCAGATAGTTTTCATAATTATTGCTAGCACAAGAGGAGAAACCCTAGCAGTTGCAATCTATTCTCTATGTAGAATTCATTGGAGGCTGAACAATTGGACAGCTGTGCGAGGTAGATCCAAGTTGCTGTAACAAAGATAACGCAAAGGAATTTGCAAATTCAAGAAAAGGTATAACTTTTATCACAATTCCTATCTAAATACAAAGATGAATCTTGGTGGGAATTGAAATTGTTTTTTATTTCCGCTGCGCATGTTTAAGTAAATTCCCAACAGTGTTATCAGAGCCAACTTTATATTTGTTAGGAATTGAATTACATGTTGATTAAATTAAAAGTTGATTTAATCATATTTATTCCTGAATCTAGCAATTATAGTGTTTAATTTTATTTCTTCAAAATTTGATTTTGAAAAAAAGAAAAAAAGAATATATATATATATATATTTTTTTTTTTTTTTTTTTTGGGATCGAGCGAACGGTGGTGGCGTTACCGTCGGTGTGTAGCAGCAAGCTGCTAGCAGCCGCAGGTGCATCAGCGCCTTAGCAGCTACATCACAACTGCTGGTGTGGCGCGAAGGCGCGGCTCGCGATGCTGTTTTGGGTAACAAGACCCGCCGCCTTATGGTGATGGGTCTTGCCTTCCAGTGGGACGGCGCCGATAAGGCGACGCCACTGGAGAAATAAAGAGTTTTTTTTTCTTTTTTTATTTAGGGTTTTCAGTTTTGGGGAAGGTGGAGGCGGGGGCTTCTATTGCAATTAATGTAATTGCGAGCCCTTGCCTGGAATTAAAGATATATAGGCGTTTTTGCAATTTTCATAGAGGGGCCTGTCATGCAATTTACGAAATTGAGGGACTTATGTTTTAATTTCGAATTGGGTCAAATTGCAAATATTGAAAATGGTTTTAGATTTGAATTCAAAATGGTTTTTGAAATTATGATTTTATTGGATTTGACCCATGTTTCTAATTAGGCCCAAAATTAATGATATATTTAAAATTTGATGACTTTTATATTTTTGTTAAAATTAGGTTTTAACTTAAATATTTAATTTTGACCCTAAATTGAATTTTTATTTTATTTAGGAGTTTTGTCCTAAATTAAAATATTAATTCAATTTTATTGAAGTTGGACTCTAATATTATGTTAATTAAAATTTGATTTCAATTAATACTACTTCCCCAATGCAAATTAAATTTAGAGTAGGACTCTAATTTAATAATTAATTAAAATTTGATTTTAATTAAATTACTTCGCCCAATAGTTATGGGATTAGAGTTGGACTCTTATTCGGAATTTAGTTAAAATTTGATTTTAATTAAATAGGCCCGCCAATTAAGTTAATTAATTAATATGATTAATTAATTATTTTGATCCAAAAATTTTAAATAAGTTTTGATGACTATAATTGCTAGATTTATGAAACATTACATATAATATTAGATATTATACATATGAGACATTTATGTGATGAATGTTTATTTATGGATGATTATGGACTTGATCATATGGATGTGTTGAATGGTTGATTTACTTCTTGTTGTTTTATGGGCCTGCGAGCCCTTAATTGTTTTGAACCTGCGATTTCGTTATTATTATTGTTGTTATGGGCCTGCGAGCTCTTTATTATATTGGACCTGCGAATCCGTTGTTGTTACTATTATTATGGGCCTGCGAGTGCGATTTCTTTTAGGCCTACGTGCCAACTAGTATAGGATACATGTTGCAATTTGACTAATTGAAGGCCCAAGAAAAGGAGGAAACCATGGAGATGGTGCATTGATGTTGATCCAATTTTGTACCCCCTAGGAATTGACCAACTAATCTTCCCTTTGGCTCGGGAAAACTAGATAGAACAAGTCCATAATCATGCATACTATTATTTATATATTTATTCGCATGGTTGATGCATGATTAATTATATATATAATTACTTGATGAGACCATTGCATGTTAAATCCCTCGTTAAAATATTAAGTTAATATTATTTGCCTTCCATCATTATAGTGAAAAACGGGAATCCTAAATCGATCACAGCTTGTTGAGTACACTCAAGGCTGGTCTATTAGGGATATATTTGACACTATGAAATATTTGATATTTCTGAATGATGGGTTTGACTTAACTAAAATTTATCTTTTGTTGAGTACACTTAAGGAGATAAGTTTTAGAGGTATGTTGAGCTAACACATAAGATGTGTGAAGACAAAAGAGTTGTCAGTTTAATGATCTGGGAGTTGTATGGAGATACAATTGATAATAATATCTCCCCAAATGTTTTATTAAGATTTGTTGAGTACACTCAAGATTTTGATACAACAAATGGGATCCCAGCCCACTGGGAATCAAATGTGGATTCCAATAATTTATGCATGAGGGTCAAGAAATTATTTGAAACAGTGGGAGCACGTTTAATTAAAGTCCATATTGAATTTGTGCAAATGCATTATAATACATATTGATTCTATATTTTTCGTCATTTACAGTTTTTGAATCATGAGTAATCATATGAATTTGAGAGGCATACTGGATGCCAACAAACTGACCGGACCAAATTTTCTCGATTGGCACCACAATTTGAGAATAGTTCTCAAGCTTGAGAAAATTGGGTATGTCCTTGAGTAGCCCTTTTGAGAGGTGCCTACTGAAAATTCTACTGAGGAAGAGGTGGCTGCTTACAACAAACATAGTGATGACGATAACACTGCAGCTTGTGTGATGCTTGGAGCTATGTCACCTGAGTTGCATAAGCAACATGAGGGCATGGATGCTTACACTATGATTTTTCATCTCAAGGAGTTGTATGATGAACAATCTTGTGTGGAGAGGTATGAGACCTCTAAACAACTATATTGGTGCAAAATGGCAGAGGGATCTTCAGTCAGTGCTCATGTACTGAAGATGATTGGTTTCATTGAGAAAATGGGTCAGTTGGGTTTTATCATGGATCATGAACTAAGTATTGACTTGGTTCCTCAATCTCTGCTAGATAGTTATTCATAGTTCATTAAGAACTTCAATATGAATAAGATCGAATGCACACTCCCTGAGTTGCTTAATATGTTTAAAACTGTAGAGTCAAGGCTAGCACTGGGCATGTCTTAGATATTCATTCCTCCAAGGGCACTAAGAGGAAAATCAAAGGAAGCTTTAAGAAAACATCCAAAAAGGCTAAGGGCAATAACAAAGTAGTCAAAGCAGGCAAGGACAATACCAAATCTGATGACCCATGCTATCACCGTGGAGTGAAAGGTCATTGGAAGAGGAACTGCAAGGCTTACCTCGCTAGCTTGAAGGAAAAAAAGTCTTCTGAAACTTCTACTTTAGGTATTTTTGTTATCGAGGTTAATATGTCTACTTCATTAGCTTCTTGGGTATTAGATATCGGATGTGGATCTCATATTTGTATAAATATGCAGAGACTAAAGAGAAGTAGACCACTGCAGAAAAGAGAAGTTGACCTGCGCGTGGGGAATGGAGCAAGAGTTGCTGCATTAGCTGTAGGGACATACTTCTTACCACTGCCCTCAGGCTTAGTATTAAAATTAGAAAATTGCTATTTTGTTCCCGCCATTACTGAAAACATTATTTCTATTTCATGTTTGGACATGAATGGTTTATCAATTAATGTTGTTCACATCCGAACTCCGATCTGGTAAAAACAGCTCGGTAACCCCACGTCAGTTAAACGTAAGTTCAGCCCACACTCCCAGGTCGGAGTTACTTGCCTTTATCTTAGAAAAAAATCATGATTACCCCTTGTCGCATCACCCTATCAATCAGAGACACTTGCCACAGGTGATGTCATCGCCGCCCGGAACAACCAATTCCAAGTCCTCGAACCCCAGCCCCTTACAGGTCATCATTACCTGGGTAATACATTGACACATGACCACCGACCTCATTGACCTATTACAGGAGAATTCAGCGACCCGAGTTCCGAGCTCGGCACTGTTGCTAATTTGATTGATTTGATGTAATTTCGGCTGAAACTATGTATAAATAGTTGAATAGTACCTTTGTAAAGGCAGAGCAAATTCATATAACGACTTATGGCACAATCGCACTAAAATGACATCTTTGTGATCTTTTCTAAGCACAAATCGCCTTTTTTCTTAAAGTTGGTTCAAAATTATCCCTGCTAATTTTGACATCAACAGTTTAGCACTAGAAGGAGGGCCCCTAATTGTGAAAGATAGTTTCATTTGCTCCATAAAAAAAAAATTCAAGAGCCATGAGTCATAGCTCAAGTTCCAAAAATTCATCTCACACCCACCCTCATGAAACGAATATACCACTGAGTTCTCCACAACGATAGGACCCTCAAATGATCGCAATGAGGAAAGCCCTAGAAAATTGACAAATGCAGTAGGACGACTGGATAGGAGCCAAGCCCATTAGTCCCCATCAGATACCGAGTTGGAATCCCCTGTAAGGATAAAGGCAAGGCGTCCTCCTACCAGGAAGACTCTCCACTTTTCAAGGGGAGAATCATCAAGAAGCTAAATCGACGAGGTCAAAAGCAAAGAACCTGAGGCGAGAAGGACTGCAAGTGTGTTCGATAGATTGGGGACCCATCACTCGTTGACCCCTACGTAAGGACAAACCAACCTGAAACGTCCTTTGGAACAAACAGAACCCAAATTAAACGTGCTTAAAAAATGCATCACCAAACTGAAGGCTAAAAACAAAGGTGGCACGGAAGGTTACCAAACCAAACGACATTCCCCTTGACGGACAAATACACCTCGTGGATGGAACTACAGGGGGCAAGCAACGCAATCATGTCTTGGGCATTTCCCTTGACTCTAGGAGACAAAGCCCAAAGATGGTTTAGGAGACTACACGAAAGGTCGGTAAAAGATTGGAATGACCTAGCCATGGCATTCTTGGCCCAGTTTATGGGCTTAAAGGCTAGAACTACACCCAAAGAATGTCTAGTGAGTATCAAGCAAGGAAGAAGTGAATCCCTCAAAAGCTATCTGAGTAGGTTCAACAAGCAATCCATGGAAGTGGAAAAAAATACCTGACGATGCGGCACTCATGGTCATAGTAGCAGGACTAAGACCCAAAACGAGATTCTGGTGGTCAATACACAAGGATGGACCAAAGACTTATCACGAGTTCCTGAATCGAGCTGAGAAATACATAAGCGCTGAAGAAGCAACCCCTGACCAAGAGGAAGCAAGATGCAAAATTGACCTCATTGATGTGGTGAAAGGAAAAAAAACCAAGCCGTAGTCCTCAACCAGAAAGAAAGAAGGACAAGAGAGAAAGAGAACGTCCCAGGGCTCAGCCATACAAGTTCCGGGAGTACCACCCACTCGAAGCCTTCTTGGGAAAGGTATTCACACAAGCCAATACAAAAGAAGCATTTCCTAAACCTATAGTCCTAAAGGACGGACAGGCCGCACAACTCCAGGAATGATACTGCCGATACCACAGGACGATGGGCCATGATACCGATAACTGTCGAGACTTAAAAGATGAATTTGAATCCTTAATTCGACGAGGTCGGTTACAAGAGTTTGTTGCCAAGCCAAAAGAAGCAGATCGACCTACGATGCAGCAGCCACAGCTACAGGGGGCCCCCACACGAGCCCAATAGGCGATCCCTAATCGTAACCCACCTCCACATGCCGAAATCAAAATGATGGTGGGCGAAAATCAGTTTATTGAAGGATCCAGAAGGGCCAGGCGAAGGCAAGCCCGAAGTACAAAAATAGTGCCGAACTACAGGAATCAAATCTCTAGGATCGGCATTGACCCTGAATCGTTTTGGTTCATGGAAGAAGATTCTGAAGGAATCTTCCAAGACCAGAGTGACGCCCTGGTGGTCACAGTGATGGTCGTCGGAGTAAAAGTCCACTGCACTCTAGTGGACAATGGAAGTTTGGTCAACATACTGTACTTACGAACCTTGAGGTAGTTGGAAATATCAGTCCACTACTTCCAACCGTATCCAAGAAAGCTACAGGGATTTTCTGGGGATCCTATCGAAGCCCTAGGACAGATAGTCCTTAGTGTGGAGCTGGGCGAAGCTCCTCACCAAAGAAGAATCTTAGCGAATTTTGTGGTGGTTGATTTACCGTCCAATTACAATGCAATATTGGGACAGCCCATTTTGTACGAACTAAAGGCCGCCACATCAATTTATCATTATTGCGTGAAATTCCCCACCCCTTACGGGACTAGAATTATCCAAGGAGATCAAGCTACTGCAAGGGCCTGCAACGTCGACCTGCCAAGTCCACAAGTCAACATGCTGAGGAGTAGGACGAACACACAAGCCGAGAAAGCCAGACCAATTGTTGCAGATCTCTCGGAGATAGGCATAACGGAAAAGAATCTCAAAAAAGCCACGGACAAGCAACTATCTTTTGACGAGAAGGAGGTGGACCCACATCCTTACCAAGGAGTTATGGTAATCTCGTTGCCTGTAGCCGGGGTAACCATCCCCAAAGTCTTGGTGGATACATGAAGCTCTTTGAACATCCTATTTAGCCACACCCTTAAATGGATGCGTATTCCTGCTAACTTTCTTCAACCATACCCAAATATGGTCCTAGGATTAAGCGGAGCCTTGACTTCTGCCAAAGGATCAATCAAACTCAAAGTTGAGTCTGAATCAGCACCTCGACAGTTGAAGACGAACTCCGAGTTTGTGGTGTTCAACACTCCCTTCCCTTATGATGCTGTGATGGGACAGCCCCTACTCTTCAGCCTGAGAGTAGCAGTTTTCCTATATCACTATTCTATCAAGTTTCCCACACCCGATGGTGTGGGAAAAGTCAAAGGAAATAGGGAGCTCGCCGAAAGATGATAATGGAATACCTGTGCCAGCCATCAACGCAGCTCCCCGAGGGTACATATGGCAAACATATGGGAATCCGAACTCATTCCCTTAGACCTACGGACCAGGATCGAAGGCGGAGAACCCGTAGAAGAACTAGAAGGAGTTTAAGTCTGTGCCAAGGACCAAACAAAGGAACTCAAAGTCGGGTGTGAGTTGCAGCCCTCCACCTGAAGCAAGATTGTGACTTTCCTTAAAGAGAACCTCAATGTATTCGCCTGGGATCACAATGACATGAGAGGAATAGATCCAAATATTGCATGCCACAAATTACAGGTGGATCCTTTAGCTCGGCCAAAGCAGCAAAAACGACCACCTCTGAATCCTGATAGATATGAAGCACTCAACAAAGAGGTACAAAAGTTGTTGAACAATGGTTTCCTCTGTGAAGCAAAATACCCGAAGTGGGTCGCGAATCCGGTCCTTTTGAAAAAACACAACGGAGATTGGAGGGTATGCATAGATTTTACCGATCTCAACGAAGCATGCCCCAAAGGCAACTTTCCATTACCGAGAATAGATCAAATGGTAGACGCCACCGCCAGACATGAGCTACTCAGCTTCATGGACGCATATTCTAGATACAACCAGATATCGATGTACGGCCTGGATTAGGAACATACCTCGTTTGTAACTGACCAAGGTCTTTACTGCTACAGAGTAATGCCATTCGATCTCAAAAATGCTAGCGCCACCTATCAACGATTTGTGAATTCCATGTTTTCCCAGAAGATCGAAAAAATAATGGAAGTGTATATTGACGATATGCTTGTTAAAAGCATCAAGGCCAAGGACCACTGTCAACACCTAACCAAAATGTTTGATATACTGAGGAAGTATGGAATGAAGTTGAACCCGAGGAAATGCGCTTTCGGGGTCAGTTCTGGAAGATTCTTAGGTTACATTGTAAACAACCGAGGAATTGAGGCGAATCCTAAAAAAATACAAGCTATCATCCAAATAAAGCCTCCAACCAAACCCAGAGAAGTACAAAGTTTAACCGAAAGGGTTGCGGCCCTCAGTCGGTTTGTCTCCAAATCTACGGACCACTGCAAACCCTTCTTCGACACGTTACGAGGTGGAAAGAAGTTCGAATGGACCAAAGAATGCAAGGATGCCTTTAACGAGCTAAAAAGATAATTAGCCCAGTCTCCGGTGCTTTCTAAACCTAAGGTAGGCAAGGCCTTGAAGATATATTTATCTGTTTTAGAGCACGCCATTAGTGCCATTCTAACCCGAGAAGAAAATGGCGTTCAACATCCGGTTTATTACGTAAGCAAAGCGCTTCATAAAGCCGAGCTCAGATATTCGGCTGTAGAAAAATTGGCATTCACCCTACTGATGGTAGCGCGAGAACTGAGGCCATATTTCTTAGAACACCCCATTGAGGTCCTAACCAACTCTCCATTGAGGCAAACGCTACAAAGGCCCGACACCTCTGGACGGATGGTAAAATGGGCAGTAGAGCTCGAATAATTTGACATCAAATACACGCCTCATTCCTCTATAAAGGGCCAGGCACTCGTCGACTTTGTCTCTGAGTTCTGCAATGTCCCAATTGAAGAACAACAGAAAGAAACCCTTTGGAAACTTTATGTCGACGGTTCATCCACGAGAGAATGATCTAGAGCCGACATCGTATTAATCAGCCCTGATCACCGCATGTTCTATGAAGCCTTGCCATTTGACTTCATAGCCTCAAATAATGAGGCTGAGTACGAAGCTTTTATTGCTAGAGCAAGGATGGCCTAAGGACTAGGGATATCCGACCTAATCCTACATAGCGACTCCCAACTAGTCGTGAATCAAGTCAACAGTGTATAAATGGCGAAAGAAGACAAGATGGACAACTACCTACGAGTTGTAAAAAAAGAACTTGAAAGGTTCAAAACCACCCAAGTCAAATAAATTCCCCGATCTCAGAACAATCACACCGATGCATTGGCCCGTCAGCCACTAGTGAGGAAATCGAAGAGTTCGATAGCATTCCCATAGGAAGAATATCCCTACCGTCCACCGAGCTAGGTAAAGTGGTCCTTATGATGATAGACCCCAAACCAACTTGGCAGGACGAGATCATCACTTACCTGAAAATTGAAAAATACCCTAAACACTCTGCAGAGGCTAGAAAGCTCCGAATAAGATCGGCCAGGTACACTCTCATTGATAATATACTACACAAACGGGGATATTCCATGCGCTTGTTAAGATGCTTGAACGAAGAGGAAGCCCAGCACGCCCTACAAGACATTCACGAAGGAATATGTGGAAACCATTTCGATGGACTCTCACTGGCCCACAAGATCATACGAAAAGGATACTTTTAGCCTGCAATAAGATAAGATTCCCTTGAATTTGTCAAAAGATGCGATAAGTGCCAGGGCCTTGTCCCCATCATAAATACTCCACCACGTGAACTGAACCCAGTGACAGTACCCTGACCCTTTGCAAAATGGGGGGTTGACCTAATTGGACCCATGCCCGTTGGAAAAGGAGGTGTAAAATTTGCCATCGTCGTAGTGGATTACTTCACTAAATGGGTCGAGGCAGAGCCCCTTGCCACCATCACCGAATAGAAAACAACCAACTTTTTTGTGAAAATCAGTGATCTACAGGTTCGCCATACCTTACTTCATTGTTACGAATAATGGAAAACAGTTCGACAACGCACGACTTTCGAATTTCTGCGAAGAGCTTGGCATCAAGAAACATTTCTCATCACCAAACCATCCATAGGCAAATGGCCAAGTCGAAGCCATTAACAAGATTATTAAGCACACATTAAAAGCAAAACTCAACTTGTTTAAAGGAGGATGGGCTGAGGAACTCCCCAGTGTGTTATGGTCTTATCTTACTACCGTAAGGACAAGCACAGGAGAAATCCCGTTTTCACTGGCTTTCGGCACAGAGGCTGTGATCCCACTAATAATCAACATTCCTTCGTTGCGCATAACTGATTACGACGAAGAAAGGAACCACATAGCCCTTTGCACGGAACTCGACCTAACCGAGGAAAAAAATAACAACACCGAACTCAAAAATGTCATTTACAAACAGCGAAATGCCAAGTACTATAATAAAAAAGTACGAAAAAGAGAATTTGAGGTAGATTCCTCGTCTTATGAAAAGTATTCTTCCCCACAAGACAGATCGGCAGTGGATGCCTAGGTCCGAATTGGGAAGGTCCCTATCTGATAACGAAGGTCCTGCTAAAAGGAGCATATGAATTGGTCCGTACCCCACCCTTGGAATATCGAACACCTTAAGCAGTACTACCAGTAAACGGAAAAACTCCCCTTGTAACGTTAATCACATCAATAAAAGGGACTTCCCATTTCTATTGAACATTTTACTTAGCAATCTGTCAGAATCTCATTAAGCCCTGCTCCATATGCAGGCTGATCTAAGGTCGTATGTGCTGCGACACTTAGTGGAAGATTCCTCCTAAGGAATCTATAGAGTCCTGCTCTTCACAGTTGGATGAGCTAAGGCCGTACGTGGTACTACACTTAGTAAAAATGCCCAACGTATATGCCTAGTTCGGAAAGCGAGTACTGTACAACTAAGCGAAATTCATTCAAAATAATTCTACACATTATTGTAACACTCTTACAATTTTTACTAAGTCTATGAGGAAAAGTCGTACTGAACGTAAACAAATTATCCATTCCAAACAAAATGTCATAAACAGTCAAAACAAAGTTCAAATCACAAGTCTAAGAAAACAAAAAAATCAATGTTTTTTAAATCGTCTAAGGGTCTTGGGGGGCAGGGGTAGTATCTTCAACATCCTGAGCTGCAGGTAACATTCGGACTCCAGCAGACTCCAACAACTTTCGCAACTCCTCCTTCTGCCCTTCCAGTGCCTCATCCAGAAATGCCACATCAAGATCAAGCCTCTTCTTCCTGATGTGCCCCACCAACTCCTCCAGGGCCACCACGTACACATTCTGAACCACCACGTCAAACTCGGAGGACTCCTTCCAGGCCTCCACCGCCTTATCAATCTTGGCCTCAGCCTCTTCAGTCCTTTTTATGGCCTGCCTCGCCCTTTCGTTGGCCTCTTGTACCTTCTGGATGGCCTCTCTAACTTTGTCGTGCTCCTTTTCTGCCCGAGCTTTGGCCTCTTCCTCCGAGGCCCTCAACCCCTTGATCTCCTCCATCAGTCTCTCCTCGACATCGAGACTAGAGTTTAGCTTGATCCCCATCTGATTCAGCTACTCCTCATACTCCTTCTCCCTCAGAGCGAATTGGGTTTTTTCAGCCTCCATGCTATTGTAAAGGTTGAAGGCCTGATCTTTTGCCTCTATGAGTTTGTCCAGCTCGGACTTCACCTGTTTTTCAAAAATAAAAAATCAAGTAAGTCATTAAGGCATTTATAAAATTAATCAAAAATCAAGTAAGAGGTATACCTTATCCGCCACTGCCATCATGTATAAAACTGATCGGTGGCGATGGAGCTAAGCAGTGACCAAAGCCTCACCAATGGACATCTCGTTCAGATAGCCCTGCTCTCTCTCACCCCAGCTCTGGGTAAGTAGATTGGCTGACTCCCTCAAAGGTAAAGTGAGTGCGGTAGTCATGCCCCTGGAAGGAGAAGGAGCTCGGAGATAGTCCAGAAATATCTCTGGTCTGTGTCCCACCAGACTTTCCCAGCTCGGCCTTTGTAAATCTGGGCACCGATCTTGCAAGTTCGCAAAACTGGTCCCTACAGCCAAAGAGGCAACCGAGGATGGCAACCGAGGGGGACGGCAAGGTCGGGCTCGGCAAAGGCACTGCCTCTGGAATTCTTAGTGATGCTGGGGGCACAGATAGGTTCCTCTTTAACGGAACTCCTCCTCCACCTCTTCAGAACGGCTCTCCATCCTTTCTGGGACTTCTTTCTTTTTTCCCTTAGCTGCAGCCACCGCCTTAGCTGCCTTGTAGCCCCGCATTTCATCCTGATGACCTGAGAAAAAATGAAATGCTCAAAAAAATATGTATATGCATAAAGAAATTATAACTGCGAATGAAGATCAAAATAGTACCTGAACTGGATGGAGCCAAACTTGAAGCTCATACTTGCAGCAGTCCGTCCCAGTATAAGCTCGAATCTGAGATTACAAACTTACAGGACCTTTGCTTTTTATTTTCTCAGCTCGTCTTAGAGTATCTTTTGTTAACGTCTTCTTCTTGTAATTTGTACAAAGAAAAATACCGAGGTCAGTACTTCGTCAAAGATACGCCTTGCTAAAAGACTAAAACCTAAAAGATACTTACATAATGAATGATAGAGCCTGGGAACCACGTCCTCCCTATTCACCTCGGTAGAATGAAACTGTCACTCCCCTGATACATAAAGCCTAAGGCCAGCCTAGAGGATAGCCGAGTTCAGAGCAACACATCCCTCAGGAGGAGTGTCAGCTCGGTCAGATGGCTCTGGTATTATCATAACTACTGAACTAGGAATGGCGTATTTAACTCGCCAGCCGGCCAACACATCTCCTGTCACAATCGACCTATAAGAACTCATCCCTTACTCCCGAGAATTACTCTCCTCAACATCCTTACCGGACCTACCTGCTCTCTTGGAACCCTCACATCCTAAGTCCATCACAAGATGCCCTAGGTCAGTTGGGTTAACTAAAATAGGAATGGGGGTAAAAACTTTCCTACAACTAGAAGACGAACTCGTTGAGAAGGAGACTGACTCTTCCTGCTGGTTGTCCCAGGAATGAACTCTAGACTCGTCCGAACTCATGTATAAACTAAGAAAAGAAGCACAAACTAAAAGGAGGCAACAAATAAGAACAGAAGGATACCTGGGAGACGAACTAAGAAAACGACCTCACTCGAATACGGGAATACGAACTTAGGAAAATCGCCCAAATATCTGAGAAAGTAAAATTAGCAAAATAGGAAGAGAAATGATTGACCAAAATCAGATTTAAAGAAAGGGAAGATGAGAGGGCGCAATCTGAGCCATTCATCCATAAATAGAGGGAAAATATCAACGGTCCAAAAGTCTGGGAGATAAAACGACGTAATTTTGGCCAAGCTTGCTGAAGAAGCTACTTCTAAATGGTGTACAGCTCATCCAACTCAAAAGATGACACTTGTCACAGCCATAAATGCACTTCTTGGAGAAAGCATCATTGAGGTCAGCCCCCCTACGGTAGAGTTGACCTGGGGGGTAACTATTAACATCCGAACTCCGATCTGGTAAAAACAGCTTGCTAACCCCACCTCAGTTAAACATAAGTTCGGCCCACACTCCCAGGTCGGAGTTACTCGTCGTCATCTTAGAAAAACATCATGATTACCCCTTATTACATCACCCTATCAATCAGAGACACTTGCCACAGGTGATGTCATCGCCGCCCGGAACAACTAATTCCAAGTCCTCGAACCGCAGCCCCTTACAGGTCATCATTACCTGGGTAATACATTGACACACGAGCACCAGCCTCATTGACCAATCACAAGAGAATTCAACGACCCGAGTTTCGAGCTCTGCACTATTGTTGATTTGATTGATTTGATGTAAATTCGACTGAAACTATGTATAAATAGTTGAATAGGATCCTTGTAAAATCAAGAGAAAATTCATATAATGACTTATGGCACAATCGCACTAAAATGACATCTTTGTGATCTTTTCTAAGCACAAATTACCTATTTTTCTTAAAGTTGGTTCAAAATTATCTCTGCTAATTTTGATATCAACAAATGTTAAGAACAATCATTGTTCATTTTATAAAGATGAGATCTTTTATGGTTGTGGTATGTTGCAAAATGGAATATTCTTGATACTAAGTCATCTATTATGAGTATAGAAAGTAAAAGGCATAAAAGTGATAATCTAAATAATACATACCTGGCATTGCAGATTGGGTCATATTAACGACAAATGCATTTCCAAGTTACATAAAGATGGATACCTGGGGTCAACTGATTTTGAATCATTTGATAAATGCGAGTTGTGCCTGTTAGGCAAAATGACCAAGTTCCCTTTTACTGGAAAAGGAGAAAGAGCCACAGAACTGCTGGAATTAATACATACTGATGTATGTGGACCCATGTCAATCATCGCCGGAAGTGGTTTCTCTTACTTCATCACATTCACTGATGATCATCCTAGATATGGTTATGTGTATCTGATGAAATTCAAGCATGAAGCACTTGAAAAGTTCAAGGAATTCAAACTTGAAGTAGAGAAATAGACCGGTAAAAATATTATTACGCTGAGATCAGATCAAGGTGGAGAATATTTAAAGGGAGAATTTTTAAATTATCTAAAAGAGAATGGGATTTTCTCACAGTAGACTCCGCCATATACACCGCAACATAATGGTATATCTGAACAGAGGAATCACACTTTGTTAGAAATGGTGCGATCAATGATGAGCCATGCAAACATCCTAAAATCATTTTGGGGTCATGCACTAATTGCTGTGTGCTACACACTTAATCGTGTCCCCTCTAAATCGATCGGCAAAACTCCATACGTGCTATGGAGAGGAAAAAGACCAAACTTATCTCACATAAAAGTTTGGGGCTGTAACGCTTATGTGAACCAAAAGAGACAATTGGATATCAGTTTTATAATCCTGTTGAGAAGAAGGTGTTCATTACAAGACATGTCATATTCCTAGAGAAAGAGTTTATTCTAGGAGAGGGTAGTGAGAGCAAAATAGAACTTGAAGAAGTTCAAGAATCCACAGATACCGTTGACCAATTAGATGAACCTGAGTCTGATCCCACACCTATTGACGGACAGACTCTTGATCAGGATGTAGAGACTCCTGAGGACACTCCAGCTCAGGGTAAATCAAGTAGGATCATTCGACCTCTCAGAAGGTACGAATTCACGATTACTAATCAAGTATTATTAGTCGAGGATGATGAACCCACAAATTACGCAGAAACGACGTCAAGTGTTGACTCGAAGAGATGGCATGAGGCCAATCGAAAATGGACTCGATGTATGAGAACAAGGTTTGGACCTTGGTCGACCTTCCAGGTCGGATAAAATCGATAGGTTGTAAATGGGTTTACAAGAAAAATGTCGATGTGGATGGAAACGTCCATACATACAAAGCAAGGCTAGTAGCGAAAGGTTACACACAAAGACAAAGCGTTGACTTTGATGAAACCTTTTCGCCTGTAGCCATGCTAAAGTCCATTCAAATTTTGCTTGCAATAGTTGCATACCATGATTATGAAATATGGCAAATGGATGTTAAAACTGCTTTCCTTAATGAAAACTTACAAGAGGAGGTGTACATAATACAGCCTGAAGATTTTGAATCCAAAGAAGCCAACAAAGTATGTAAGCTAAATCGATCCATTTATGGATTAAAGCAAGCCTCAATGAGCTGGAATCTTCGTTTTGATGAGACAATCAAAAGGTTTGATTTTATAAAAAATGAAGATGAACCGTGCGTTTACAAGAAGACAAGTGAGAGCGCAGTCGTATTCCTAATATTATATGTCGATGACATATTATTAATGGGAAACGACATCCCAATGCTTCAATCGGTAAAATTATAGTTGTCAAATAATTTCTCCATGAAAGATATGGGAGAAGCAGCGTATATCTTGAGAATCAAGATCTATAGGGATAGATTTAAAAGATTACTAGATTTATCCCTACATAAATAAAATCTTGAGAAGATTTAATATAAAAGAGTTTAAGAGAGGTTTATGTCCCATGTCACATGAGATTTACCTCTCAAAAGATATGTGTCCTAACACACATGATGAAAGAAATCGCATGGATAAGATTCCTTATGCTTCGGCGATAGGATCTATCATGTATGCGATGTTATGTACGAGACCAGATGTTTCATATGCTCTAAGTGTTACGAGCAGGTTTCAAGCAAACCCTGGTGAGAA
>NC_036252.1:12756694-12765705 GCF_002742605.1 Olea europaea var. sylvestris
CATACCTTTGTATTGTGATAACAATGGAGCCATCGCACAAGCGAAGGAACCGAGGTCTCATCAACGATCCAAATATGTGCTAAGGTGATATCATCTCATCAGGAAGATTATACAAAGAAGTGACGTAAAGATAGAGTGAGTTCCCACAGATGACAATATTGTAGATCCATTGACAAAGCCGTTGTCACAACAAAAACATGATCGTCATGTGGACACTTATGGTATTAGATACATGAGTGATTGGATCTAGTGCAAGTGGGAGTTTGTAAGTGTTATGCCCTAGATCCAATCGATTTAGGTTGTAAACACCTTTAATATGTTTAATGTATTTAATTTTGGCAAGACCTATTATTTATTTAAATTAATTTTCTAATAAATAATATTAAATAATAGAGTCCGAAGATTCAAGTTTAAGTGATTTGTTAATCACAAAGAGTTGTGATTGTGAGATACAAATTACGTATGATTGGATCTTGAATAATCCATGGTCGTAAGTAATAACGAGATACGGATATCGTTATTACAGATAGACCATCACGTATGACATTTCCTACTTGTGAAGTAAGTAATTGATCTCACAAGCTAAAGTGTGGTGACACTTCAATGAACACTGGATGTTTTGTTATAGAACAAAACATTGGAGACCCGCTAAGAGATTTCACATGGATAACTATCTGAGTGTCAGTGGTTAATCTCTAACGTTCGGTAGTGAAATTGGTCCTTTGACTTGAGGTCGTCATAGTGCCTTGTATGAGGATAGTAATGCTTTGACGGCGTTGGATGTTGCTCTACCAAGGGCTGCTAATACGGCATCGTTCGGGTATGTCAAGAACCTTATGAAGGTTGTGAATGACCAATAGAGGATTCGTCACTCTTAGATAGTAAGAGATTGTGATTTGCATTTCGTTCAATTAAGTCAATAACGAATTCCTTGGCCAAGGTATACACATAAGTCGAAAATGAGTTTTCGACTCATATTGACTTAATAGTAGAATGAAAGATATGATCGATAATCTAGATTGACACACTTCCATATCTCGTATTTGATCGGATCATACTGACGAAGGGATTATAGTTTCATGGTAAACGAACATGTTTAGTTTTGTCATACCACGTGATATTTTCCGTCACATGTGTTTCCCTGATACATTGTTAGATGTCAATTTGGGACGGCAAGTGTGAATTTGTGATAAATTAAAAAGGTGTTTTAATTTATCAGTTTTGATTAGATCAAATTAATATTTCACATCGTTAGGTATCGTGGTCGAGAACCTAATGGGTCGCACACAAAAGAGAATTGGAAGATTGCAATTTGCCAATTAATTAATTTAACAATTGTTGGATAAATTAATTAATTGGATTGGTTATTTATAGTCCCAGATTAATTAATTGGATTAATTAATTCACGGATCGGATTTAATTAAATGAATTAATTAAATATTGGACCGGACCAGGCCGAGCCCGTTTGAGCTTATATAAATACATGACTAGGGTTTTAGATCCAGATAGTTTTCGTAACTCTTGCTAGCATAAGAGGAGAAATCCTAGCAGTTGCAATCTATTCTCTGTGTGAAATTCATTGGAGGCTGGACAATTGGACAGCTGTGGGAGACAGATCCAAGTTGCTGGAACAAAGATAACGCAAAGGAACTTGCAAATTCAAGAAAAGATATAACTTTTATCACAGTTCCTATCTGAATACAAAAATGAATCCTGGTGAGAATTGAAATTGTTTTTTTATTTTCGCTACGCATGTTTAAGTAGATTCCCAATACCTTTCTTAAATTGCATTCATGGAGATTTTGTCTCAGCAGCACTAGTTCTATCGGTGCAACTTATATATATATATATACACCCTACATAATAATTTGACAAACCCATTCTGCTTGCTAAAGTGCTTCTCTCTCAAACCGTTGACTCCGTCTGGCTTGTCAAGGAGAACCATTTTCTGTTGCATAAATATATAAATAATCATTTACATCATCAGGTGGAGAACTAATGAATGTTAACATAATTCGATAAGAAAATTGACTGTTCTTATCGGAGACTTATAAAAGTGATATTGAAATCTAAACCACAGTATTTTATTGAACTATCCTTCGGAGTCATGTATAAATCTGGGTCCTTGCATTCGTTAAACATAATGGAAATTCAAATCAAAAGCAATAATATGGAATGTTTTATTCTATGCTTTAGTATCTTTGGATCATTCACTGAATATCAAGAACAAAGAATTGCTCTTTGCAAGTCTTTTATTTATATAACTAAAGGCCAATAATCTCAAGCAAGATGTAGCATTTGATGAGAGAAATAAGCAATCCATATGATAGAACACGACCTGTCTTAATGTTTAAAAATCTTTGACAAGATAACTTCTAATTGTCTTCTGCACATTTTCCATATTTATTTTTTCTTTGCATCAACTAAAATAATAAGAAAAATGGAGATAAAGATTTACCTAGTAGTAGCACTCGAAAATATTCGTATAGATGGAGAATGGCAGGGCAATTCTCCTTTGGCAGAAATAGTGTCCCCAATTAATCATCCGACATCTTTCTGCCAAAGGAGAATTGCACTGTAATTCTGCTCTACTCTCTAATCTGTTCTGCTCCCGCTGCTTATAATCGCTTGTGTCTCTTGAGTTTCAATGGTGCATTTTATACTGAACTATTCGCACATTACGTGGATATTCCCTGAAAATGAAGTGGCATATCCTACGGACAATGCCTTTGAACTTTCTTGATGACTTCTGCTGTTGTAGTTATGGTCCCCCTTCCCTTGCAAGTTTTTTCTTTCAGCTGGTCAAGTAACACCATTATTTCTCGAATATTTCCTTATAAGGATTTGTCTCGTAAAGTTTGTCATTAGTTAGTTTAAAACATCACTATCTTGTTATTGTGTTTTATGAGATCTTAATATATAGAGCATGAAGATTTTCTTGACATGATAATTTGAACGTAATATACTGCTGCATTCATTGTTCATTCGTGAAGTTCGTAGGTGCGTGCTGCAAAAGTTTGCATCCACATAACTTGTTGCATTAACTACCTAGAATTCAATTTAATTTTGAGCCACATAGCCTCGTGTAAAACTTCAGCAAATTATATTGAGCACAGAAAATATGAGGTCAGTAAAAGAAATGAGACAACTCGACTAGACTGTGGAAATAGGAGAACATGCCTGAGTATATAAGTCAGTAGATGTTTTGAACTGATATGATCAAGTACCTATGAATATGTATTATTTTTCTTTGGAATTTCTTCATGATAATTTTCAGCAAAAGGTAAACCATCAGTTGATGCTTTTGAAGAATTTCCATATCATATTGACTTTCACTTGAAATGGTACATGTTTCTAGTTGAAGGACCACACACCCAATCTCATGTTCACTTTTCAGAATCAATCATCTGCACATTGAAGACAAAATTTGTTATTACTTTTTATTAATTAAACTATTGTAGTTTGACCAGAATTTTAGTAGGTATTGGAGTTTTGGTAGAAGTGGCCTTGAAGAGATCAAAATTATGGGTCGGGAATAAAAGTCATCGCTTGGCCGCTCGAGCAACTCCTGCATATCTTCTCTAAAGAGTTAACACTCAGTCGTCGCTCGCCTGGCGCTTGAGTGGTTGAGTTGTTGCCCGCCTACCGCTTGCTTATCACTTAGGCGATAGGGTTATCCTGCCTAAGCCCATTTCGCGTTTTTGGACTCATATTCATCTATAACTTATTTTTCTAGGGTTTATATATATAAGTCATGGCTTGTATAGTTCATATAACATTCATACAACATTTAGAGAGTTTTAGACATTAATTGAGAGTATTGAGATTTTGTTGTAAATACAATTACTATTGGGTATAGTGAATTTTTCCTCCCTTGCCTGTGGC
This sequence comes from Olea europaea var. sylvestris, assembly GCF_002742605.1. NCBI lineage: Eukaryota > Viridiplantae > Streptophyta > Magnoliopsida > Lamiales > Oleaceae > Olea > Olea europaea. Next base: position 12,760,580 of record NC_036252.1, read on the forward strand.
TTTTTTTCATTTCTAGTTTTCACATAAATCTTGGATTTGAAGGAAGTCTTGCTTGACTTTGATAAGATGCCTTCAAACTGGACGCAAGATGAAAAGCAGCATACGGATCGAAAAGTCCAATCTCAAATTTATCTACATCCGTCAAATCAAATTCTTCAAAATGTTTTAAAAGAGAAAAGTGCAACTGCATTTTGGTTGAAGTGGAGCAACTTTGTGTGACAAAGAGCTTAACTAGAAAGTTACTCTTGAAACATCAATTATATTCTCACCAGATATTCGAAGATACGTCATTGGATCATCACTTCACTATGTTCAAAAAAATCATGGTTGATTTAGGACATTGGAGGTTAAGTATGATGAGAAGGACTCGACGTTGATGTTGTAGTGTTCACTGCTGCCATCATGTATGACTTTTAGAGATACTATTCACTGTGGATGGGACTCTTATTATGGAAGAAGTCTATGATGTTTTACTATCCAAGAAGAAGAAAATGCATCTTGTTGGAAGATCTGAGAGTCAGGCTGAAAGCCTGATTGTTTATGGAAGAAAATCAAGACGGGAATTTTGGTAGGAATATGAGAAGCAGATCGAATTTCAGACAAGCAGAGAATTATGTTATTACTATAAGAAGAATGGGCATATCAAAGCTGATTGCTATTCATTGAAAAAGAAATAAAGCTACTAGAGCTACTGATAAAAGAAAGCAACTTATTAACATAGTGAAAAATGATGTTGTGGAAGATGGACAAAGTGAATAAGAGTTTCTTATAATTCCAGACATGTGTTCCAAACTTCATGAAGAATGGGTTCTTGATTCAGCATATACCTTTCGTATGTGTCCTGACAGGGATTGGTTTACACTATCTGAAAGAGTTTCGAAAAGTACAGTAATTATGGAAAACAACGCGCCTCGTAAAATTGTTAAAGTTGGTACAGTCAGAATTAGAATGTCCAATGATACTATTAGAAAACTTACAGATGTAAGGCATGTTCTAGAACTTAAGCGAAATCTCAAATGTTTGAGTATACTTGACTCAAAGGGTTATAAATACACTGACGAAGGTGACGTTTTGAAAGTAAGTCTAGGCGCTCTTCTTGTCATGAAGGGACAGAAAAACTCTACATAGTTGTATATTTTGTAGGATTCCACTGCCAGAGGAGATGCAGCAGTTTTTACTTCTTCTTTGACTGATGAGAAAGTTATTAAACTTTTACATATGCAACTTAGGCATATGAGTGAGATACTTAAGATAAAATTGAGTAGAAGGGGATTTCTTGATAGACAGAAGACTAGTAAGATGAGGTTTTGTTAGTACTATATCTTTAGGAAACAAAAAAGGAAGTGGTAAAACCTTTATTGAATTACAGGAAAAGTGTTATATATGTTTTAATTTTTGGGTGTTTTTATGACTTCAATCTCAGAATTTAGCAGCATTCCTTTTCCTTTAACTATTGATTGGTAAGATTTATTTTCTTCTAGTACTTAGTTTCATTGATAGATAATATATTTCCCTTTAGGTAATTGTTGTTATAAAATAGAGAGAAAAGATAAGAATGTAGAAAAATAAATATACTTATGTGTTTTATTTGGAATCAAAGCTTATATTTATATAGAAGAATTAGAGTTGCAAGGGAAATAGTAGTCATTATAACTAAGGTTATAGGACTATAATGACCATTCAATAATAAACATATAATTTAAAACATTCCCTCTTAAATGACTTAATTACACAATATGTGCCCCGTTAAAACCTTGTTTAACAAAAACTAAGTGGAACAAAACTATTAAATGAAGGGAAAAAAAATAATTTAAATAATTATAACAAAATTGAAGTAGTGAAATGTTGCCTCGTTAAAATCTACTCAAGAAAAATCAGTCGGACAAAGTTTAAGCAAAAGAAAAAGAGTACAGGTACTCCCACTTATTTCAATTAATGAAAATTCTTGTTTCAAGTTATTCATATCTTGCATGCCAATATCTTCATTATCACAATTCGGTTAAAGTATTTTTCGGATTGTCTTGTTATAATCTTCAAGCAATATCATTATTATACAATATATTTATCAATTTTTGTTTATCTTTTATCAACATGATGATTTGTTGAAAATAGATTTTGTTGTTGGTCTCTTCGAGGGTTGTAGACAATTTGTAACATATAAGAGTATTATTTGAAGGTAATATGGATTTGTGATTCACTCACCATGGTCTTTGTGAATAATATACTCTTTCTAATAAATTATAGACGTTCATTATGTAAAGAATATGACTCATTAAAAATCTTACTAGAAAAATCCTAAATTCCTAATGAATAGAAAGAGTATATTATTCTTTTGAGTGTGCTACAAAAGTTGCATAATTAAAAATCTTGTTAGGAAAATTCTATAGGACAAAATCTTGATAAAAATGAACATGTATTTGTTCCTCTTATGGTATCATCACTTGAATTATATATTTCAAGCATATAAATCATTTAGAGATAATATTAATAGTCGCCACAAGAGTTGACTATAATTACATTAATTTTTCATGCATCGTTAAGATAACAAGATATGGATTTGTGATTCACTCACCATGGTCTTTGTGATATTCACTATGTTGATATTCCTACATTATATATTACAATTTCAGTTTTGACATTTCCTTTTCCATAAATATACACCTTTAAAATTTTGGACCGAAACTTGAAGTTTTTATAGTAAATTTAATTTTAGCATCCCTTTATTTGGTGAGTTATTTCTTTGGTCGATATACTTCAATGAATTTATTTCAATATCCTCGTTATTCATAATATGAAGTGGTAAATTAGGTACAAAAATATTGTCGATAACTTTTTCTTTTCGATTCTATTTTCTTCTTATAATGACATAACTTATTGAGATATATATATTTTTAATAATATTTCAAATACTTGAATTTCTTTTTGGAGTTCTATAATTAGTTATGTCTATATGTTCTTCAAGAGTATATACCTTCTAAATGGGACCATCTATCTTATTTGCTCAATTTATCTTTTAGTGATTTTCGTCTTAAAATCGAATGTATTCATGCTTCGGCAAGCTATTGATATATCAAATATAATGTTAAAAATATCCTACCATGACTTCAATTTGAGTTGTAGCATTTAACGATGGTGTATGAGATATTATTGATCACTTTGATAAGTTAATGCATCAAAATGTATTATATTTCAAATTTCTGGTTCGAATTATCTTTCTTTAATGATCTAGATAATATAATCACGTATTATGTATATAATTTTTAGCTTCTTGTTTCTCTCAATATTGAGAAAATGGTTTGTACCATGACTTCAATTTGAGTTGTAGCATTTAACGATGGTGTATGAGATATTATTGATCACTTTGATAAGTTAATGCATCAAAACGTATTATATTTCAAATTTCTGGTTCGAATTATCTTTCTTTAATGATCTAGATAATATAATCACGTATTATGTATATAATTTTTAGCTTCTTGTTTCTCTCAATATTGAGAAAATGGTTTGTCAAATTGATAATTAGCAAACCTTGTTATAAAATGCCATTCATTAGAGTTTGAGTTATCGTAACAGGGTTCAAACTTCGTATTTATTTTCATCATTCTCTACTTTCCATCTTAGTACATTATGATCGATCAATTGTACATAGATTGTATTATCAAGATAATTAGATGAAAAAATTAGCATTTGACCATAAGTCAAATATAACGGGAAAAACTTTGATATTTGCATGATGCTAATAGCATTCCCTAGACAAAACTAAGATGTATTTCGTTCTTAATAATAATGGTTTAGGAATTAATTGAAAGTGCTTAACAAACACTAGTGCTAATCTATTTATTGCCATCTCAACTAACATTTATTTAAAAGTTAAGATTTGGACTTACTAGCATGAACAAGACACACCGTCTTGATTTTATAATATGAAAATTATGCTCATAATTTAAAATTTGAGCAGCAACTTCACAAAATTTCAGATTGTGAATACCATGTAATCATCTTGTAAATGTTTCCATGATAACAATATCTAGATTGTCAATATGGAGGATGACAGAATCCCATATATTACTCTAATTAATTTCCAAGATTTTAATGACACAATCCCAACTTCAGCTAGTGATTTTTTGAGTAACAATTTTCAAAGAACAAGTATTATATATGAATTTATTGCATTGAGGAATCTTCTGGTTCTTCATTGCATGTCCATTCAAATTCTCAATATTTTTTCCGCATTGTTGTTGAGCTGGGATGGATTGACTGATCATGCCAAACAATAAAATTAAATTAATTTTCTGGTTTAATAAAGGATGAGTTTCATTTATACTAATGCCAGTATGGTGTACTAATTATGACACATTTTAAAAACTTTGTAACTTTCTGTTATATTAAGTGGAGAAAAAAATACTAGCAACAGTAAATTTTGTTCCTCAATGTCATAGAATATTGACTCTTATGGAGATTTAAATAAGATTTACATAATCTCATATTTTACTAACATTAATTTTTACCATTATCCAGAAATGCATTCTCTTTATCTGATTAAACGTGATATTCTTCCGGAATATTGACACAAATAAATAAATTCTATATCAAGAATAATGTTTTAATATTCTGGAATATTTACATACTTGAATTTTTTTCTTTCTTTTCAAAACATCATCACCTTAGTCATGTAAATTATTAATACGACATTTTAATTATATCATATTCAATTATAATACTTTGAGAGCATAAACATGATTAAATATGATTTTAAATCATATGATATTTTTTGAATTTTGTGCTACTTCCGAAGCAAAATATAATAATTAATATTGTTTGAGAATTGAAACTTTATAAAATTATGCTCTTATGGAGCAATAATGTAATACCTTAATCCAAAAAAAAAAGAAAAAAAAAAGTCAAACAAATAAAAATTAAAAAATTTGAATTGGTAGGCTGTGGATAGCCACCAAATTCATTCCAATCCATATATATATATACACACACACACACACACAATCTAAACCCACTACACACCAAAAACACACACAATACGTACAGGAAATGAGAGCAGGGAGAAAACGGAAGAGAAAAGAGAGGAAAAAAGGGGGAAAAAAGGAAGGAAAAAAAAAAGAGAAAAAAGAAAA
>NC_036252.1:12765716-12767676 GCF_002742605.1 Olea europaea var. sylvestris
GTAGAAATCACTCAAACGTGAAATGATTAAGTTTGGGTATCACCTATTTAATTATTGAAATTATTTAAAATAATTAATTATTTATTTAAAAATTATATTGTATTTCAGGCGACGATACTGACATTAGAACAGCTTACCAACTGGGTTGATTTTGCGAACATAGTACTGTGAGTCGAAAAATATAAACATTTTTAAAGTATTTATAAATTAAGTATATTGTTAAAGTACGTGCAATTATGTGTTCGAATTACATGATTATTATGGAAATCTCTTTTATTATAATACATGTAGAATTTCAAGGATTATTTATTGTACATTTGTGACTTGGTATATGAGACATGTGATACTGAGATTTGTTTGGTATGTGAGACGTGATATTGAGATCAACCAGAAAAGTACCTGTGATTATATACTTCTTCTAGTTTACAGAGGGGCCTTAGCCGTGTTCTATACTGCACTGAGGGGTCGACTGGGAAGGGGTCGTGACCGTGTATATATAGTTTACTGAGGGGCCTTGGTTGTATTCTAGAATTGATTATCAGAGATCTTGAGACCCGCTTTCGTTCACGGAGGAGCCAAAGACCTGTGGCGAAAGTTCTTAGCTCGAGGGGCGGATTACAGATTTTAGTCAGAAGGTACATTTTTTGTGAGTTTTTCAGTACATTTGATGTGATGAGATTATAGCATGATTACCAGCTTATGTTTATATCATGATTTGAGATGATATTTTACCACGTTATGTGAATGTCTCACGTTTTGGCTATAATTATATGATGTTATCTTGCGAGTTATCAATGATATGAACTCAATTTTTGATAAAAATGTAAAAATGAAAAAGTATAATTATTTTCAAACTACTCCACTCACTGAGCTATCAACTCATATATTTTCCCGTAATTTTCCTACAGGTGGAAATTGATTCTTTTTAGCTGGAAGAGCCTAATGATTTCGGAATGAGAGCCACACGACATGTTGAGTGTTATAACTCATTTTGATGAAGCACAAAGTAAATAATTTGGGCCCATCGCATTATATTTTACATAAGCATTTGATTTTGTTACATTTTTTGAAATAACTCATAGTCAGCCTTGGTAATAGATTTGAAATCTAGTCACCATTTATCATCGGTGCACGTCACGTTTCGGGTCCACTAGGGTGATTCAAGACGGGTCGGGTCAAAGTGGTATCAGAGCATGGTTTTGAAAATTTTTATGGTTCATGCATGTTTAGTGGATATGATCGCATGTCGTGGTGGCAAAAATCACTGGCTCTCTAACTCAAATGTATGAAACCAAAAATGATAGAAAGATATTTTTAACAGATCCTGAAAAGACTAGTATGTAAATATGATAGTTGCAATGATCCGACGGTTGGAAATGTTATTAGTTGTTGGGTTGGAACTATGTGTATATGTAACCTATTGAGATTTGAACAAATTTTGATGATTTTGCAGGGCATTCGAAGTTATAGATTTTACAACTAGCATGAAATTTTAATTATTTTTGAAGCCAAATGGTCTTTGGTGTTATCAAAATTTTGTGGTGATTTGTGGCCACTTAAATGGGATGATAATAGAAATCATAATGGTGTATATTTATGCTATATGATAAGAAATTGTGGAAGACAAAATGATGATTTGTTGATTGATAGATGAAAATGTGTTATGGTGTATTTTAGGCATTGAGGAAATTAACGGTAATTCCAATTATTTCGATTATTTATGAGTGGTTTGATTACAAGGAATGTGAGAATAATAGGGATGAATTTCATAATAATTACCTACTATGGGGTGATTTGTTGGTTTAAAAATAGAATTAAATGGATATGTGCATTTAGGTATGTTTATGTGGGAAAAAAAAATAGAGAATGGTAGAATCGAAATTTGTTGAGATTGGGAAATTAACATGCGGTATATTGATGTGTGAAATGTTCAGTTGATAAATATGAAGGTTATCATCTT
>NC_036252.1:12767726-12841553 GCF_002742605.1 Olea europaea var. sylvestris
TAGCATGTAAATGAATATAATGGTTGTCCTATAGCAAAATAATGTGATGATAGATTTGTGTTATTAAGTTAATTAATTTTGTTAAGGCCATTTGTTGGATTATTGTGTTATATTCCATACAATTTAGAAGCATTGAGTTAAATTTTGAAGTTAAGATGAATTTATTGAAATTTTAGTGATGTAATTTTTGGGCTATTTTCAATTGTATGGATTATGAACAAAGTATTCCATTTTTATCAAAATATATTTGGTAAGGAATATAAGTAGGACATGTTGGCTATATCTAAAGTTTAAGATGATCATCAAATATAGATTTTACTCATTGTGAAATAGTATCTTTAGGTTACATTATCTTAATTAAAGATCTTTATGCGATATACAAGAAGGATAATGCATTAATGATAGATCAACGACCTATTTATGGAATAAGAAAATAGTTTTTTATGAATTAAATGTTATTATTGTCCCTTCATAGAAAGAAAGAACAAAATTTGTATGGGTATAGAAATGTCAAAAGTTTTACGATTAGAAAATTCTAAGGAAATATTTGCTCTTATATTTAAAGATGATGAGTGATTGATTCACAATAATGATTTTAATAATGGATTATTTTAAGGTTAGAAAGTGTTCTGAAGCAAAATGATGAATTATGAATTATATGATAGATTGTTGAAGAGGCATGATTAAAACATGATTTGGAGTTGGTTTTATTGGGATTATGTCATCACATTGCGAGAAATATCAATACTTATCAATCATTAGAGTTTTAAGGTATATTTTACTAGAAATGGTGGAAAATGAAAATTGTGTATATATTATTATTGAATGATATAGAATTAAAGGAAAAGAACATCATATTAAGCTATCTCAATTGTTTTATTGGGGATAACTAGAATTTTAGAAAATCGTAAACAATTGAATTTTTAGAGATATTGTCAATTTAGAATGGAGGTAGTTACCCTCAAATATTTTTGTTACCCTCAAATATTTTTGTTTGGGGATTCCAAATATACGAAATGGAGACAAAATAGTATTTAAATCATTGTGGATAGAATGATAAAGGTTACAAGACTCTTTTTAAATGATATAGTCAGTTCATAGGATAAACTTATAAAACTATATTTAGACAATATTGTTAATTACATGAAGGAACTGGAGTATTCATATTTGGTTAGTTATAAGAAGTTGTATAATTAAATTACATTGTGCATCTTCTTTTGATAGAATGTCGGACATTATAAAGACAAATTTAAAAGAGAGGCTATCAATTATGGTTGGTTAATTAAAGGATACTGGGATAATTATTTATTTTTAATGGAATTGACATATAAAAACTAGAGACAATTGATGATGATTGAAGTAATATATAATATTAAAATATTCCAAGGACGTATGATGAAATGGGTGAAAGAATGCTATTCGATCTTAATATATAACCATTGTTACGAAAAAAGGGATTTATTCAAGAACAATTCAAATCACGATGTAAGGTGCAGTTTGGAGAACAACAAAGTAGCATATTGAGATAAGAATTGGAAAGGTCAAGGAAGATGTAAGACATAAAAGAATGCACTACATATATCAAAATTGATGTGAGACTTAAAGTTTTATGGATGAATCACACAATAGAAGAGAGCCAACATAGGAAGGTGAAGATCAAATCTGTTCACAGTATCTCCAACTTTTTGGTACTTAGTCAATTGAATTTCGAGAACGAAATTCTTTTAAGGGGGCGAGTTTTGTAATAGCTTAATAAAAAAAAATGAAAAGAAAAGTCAAACAAAAAAAACAATTTAAAAATTTGAATTGGCAGGTGGTGGATAGCCACCAAATTCATTCCAATCCATATATATATATACACACACACACACACACAATCTAAACCCACTACACACCAAAAACACACACAATACGTACAGGAAATGAGAGCAGGGAGAAAACGGAAGAGAAAAGAGAGGAAAAAAGGGGGAAAAAAGGAAGGAAAAAAAAAAGAAGAAGAAGAAAAAGGAAAGTTCGCATATGTTGTTAGAAAATAAGTGGTCTACACTATTATACTTGAATTTCTCAATTTTGAAAGGTAAGTAAAAAGTTACTTATTATCAAGTTATGTTTAATTTTATAGTTGTTAGATTTTTAGACTAAATTCAATTTTATTGAAGTGGTTAAGTATAATAAACTATGAAATTGAGTAAAGTGAAAGAAAAACTAGTTTTCGTTATTAAAGAGACTGTAGAAATCGCCTAAACGTGAAATGATTAACTTTGGGTATCGCCTATTTACTTATTGAAATTATTTAAAATAATTATTTGTTTATTTAAAAATTATATCATATTTCAGGCGACGATACTAACATCAGAACATCTTACCAACCGGGTTGATTTTGAGAATTGAGATTTGTTTGGTATGTGAGACGTGATATTGAGATCGACTAGAAAAGTACCCGTGATTATATACTTCTTCTAGTTCATAGAGGAGTCTTGGCTGTATTCTATACTACACTGAGGAGTCGATTGGGGATGAAGGGGTCATAACCGTGTATATATAGTTCACTGAGGAGCTTTGGCCGTGTTTTAGAATTAATTATCAGAGATCTTAAGACCCGCTTTTGTTCATGGAGGGACCAAAGGCCCGTGGCGATAGTTCTTAACTCGAGGGGCGGATTACAGATTTTAGTCAGAGAGTATATTTTTGGCGGATTTTCCAGTACATTTGATGTGATGAGATTATAGCATGATTACCAGCTTATGTTTATATCGTGACTTGAGATAATATTTTACCACGTTATGTGAATGTATCACGTTTTGGCTATAATTATATGATGTTATCTTGCGAGTTATCAATTATATGAATTCGATTTTCGATAAAAATGTAAAAATGAAAAAGTATAATTATTTTCGAACTTCTCCACTCACTGAGCTATCAGCTCATATATTTTTCCGTAATTTTCCTACATGTGGAAATTGATTTTTTTTAATTGGAAGAGCCTAATGATTTCGGAATGAGAACCACACGACATGTTAAGTGTTATAACTCATTTTGATGAAGCACAAAATAAATAATTTGGGCCCATCGCATTATGTTTTACACAAGCATTTGATTTTGTTGCATTTTTTGAAATAACTCATAGTCAGCCTTGATGATAGATTTGACATCTAGTTAGCATCTATCATCGGCGCACGTCATGTTTCGTGTCCACTAGGGTGATTCGGGGCGGGTCATGTCAATAACACAACATTCTTATTAAATATCATATTTTTGAAGTTATGCCCTCCATGAGCAAGTAATATTTTGCTAGAATATTTAACATAATATAAATTCTAGCTTCTTCAAAAGCAAAACAATATTCTTCAAGGAAACTGTAAATATCTGCTTCTTTGGGAACGCAATATAGTATTCTTCTATAATACAAATAAGTAATATCTTGTGCTTCTTCAAGAGTAATAATCAATATTTTTCTAGAATAATGAGTTCGCAATATCATAATTGCAAATAACATTTTTCTAAAATATTAATAATGTTGTGCTACTTTAAGAATAACAATAAATTAAGAACGAATTCAATAATTGATAATTATTGCATAAAAAACGATGATAAGGCATTAAGCACATCATGATGATTACAACAATAATTTAAAAGCTACGTCAACTAATGGCTACAAATTGGTGTAAAGTATGTGACATTTTATACTACCGAAGAACAACAAATGACAATATAATTTTGTTGTAATTAATACATACATGATATATGTTAAAGATACATTTATTATTATACATAGTAAATATCAACAACATGCAGTTATTCACAAAATAAATTAAAAGCTTCCTTTAAATATCGTCATACGTTAAAGATTATATTGCATGTATATCAGTGAAGGCATAATGAAAGAAAAGGATTCCATCTTGGTTGTACATGGTACATGTATAATTACATAAAATAAAATAAAAATAAAGTATTACTTTTTGACAAATTCATTTCTGATAAGAAGATCAATTGAAATTTAAATTTCTCCTGGAAAACTGATGGATTAATACCGCTATTTTCTTTTCTTCTGAAAGAACACTGGACTTTGAATTTATTTAAAAAAATTAAAATAAATAATAATAAGAATAATAGTAAAGCTATTGTAATGATAAATGTTGGAGAAAAGAGATATTTGATGATATTTGAAGGATTTGCTAATATTGGAGAATATTTTGGCACAATCACGTTTTAGAAGATTTCTATAATTCGTTATTCTCTTTCCTTGATTGTCTCATCCTTAATAAGACAACCTTTATATATGTTTTATTGTAAGCTCCAAACATAAGTGAATAATATAAAAGCTCTCTCTTCTCTTGTGGATGTAGTTTGCTACACTGGCGTCGAACCACGTAATTATTTGTGTTCTTTTTTAGTTTATTGAATTCTTCAATAACATGTTATAAAATAGAGAAAAAAAGAAGATGTAAAAAAGTTAATAGAATTGCGTGTTTTATTGAAAACAAAAGCCTTATATTAACAGGAAAGAATTAAGGATGAAAAGAATACAATAGTCATAATAATTAGGAATGCAGGGCTATCATTGTCATTCAATAATAAACATATAATTTATAACAATTGTACATTTGTATGTAATTTATTAAAATTATTGTTTCATATATAGAAAATAATCTCCACATTCAGATTCGAGCAAGTGTTAGCAAGATTATGGTTCATACGTTACAAAGATTATTCCTTTAATCAAATTCAAGGTCTTCATGAATTAATTGAACTGGTCGATCAGATCCCAGTTATGCTTACATATTTGTGGAAAAGAATGGCAGGGCAATTCTCCTTTGGCAAAGAAGAAATATGCATTAGCATAGCCAACTTGCCAATAGAGAACAGCCCTGTTACTCCTTTACCCACACCCACACATTTTCCTTTTCCTCAAAGCTGCCATGCACGTTCCATTTCCGAGAGCGTACTTTTTATACTCTCTGGTTCGCACCTTCATTTTGGATATGCTGAAAGTAGAAGTGGCATATGCTTGGGAGTATTCCTCTATCGTTTACCTTTACTTTTCATTGGGACTATGGTCCCGAGTTCTGACTTTCTCTTCACACCTTTTTAGGGTTGTTCTATGGATATGCTGTTTTACAAGCAGAAAATGATATATGCTTGAAACTACGAAGTTTATTTAGGAAGGTTACACCTTTGATAATTATTTTTTCATTCCCGGGTTGGGCCGGGGTTCTTCTAACAAAACGGTTGATGAAATTTCGGATTAGCCAGGAGAGAATTACATATTAATTAAGAGAAGAACTTCTAAACCCTTCGGCGGATATATAGGGAGTGCAAAGTCAAATGTCCAAGATTATAGCATATAAAGAAAATGCGTTAGAAAAATTTCTAATGAATTGTTAAAATACTGAAAGTGCAGTTCCACGTGCTTCGTTAATTAAATATGACATGATTATTAAGTTCTTAATCATACAATAATGGCGAGACAAAGTAAAAGACAAATAATAAGCAATGATAATTAGTATTGTTAAAAATTTCTATGTTTAGTGCTTCACATTGTCACGTACTCATTTCATTTTTATTTTTTTAAAAGAAAAATACATGTTATCATTTACCTTGTCTCCTAACTATTTTTTACACACTCTTTTCAATTCATGTGTTCTAATAATTTATTCCTCAACAATGAAAATGCCAAGATTTTACTTTCATGGTGTGAATAAGAGTAAAAGACTATACCATTGGACAAAGGGTAAGTGATCCAGACAAGTTAGCATGCTTCAAATATATTCTGTAAATCAAAATAACCGATTAATTACTGGATTGGATCATAGGACTGGTAAATGAATAGAAGAATATGCTGTAAATATTCTTGCTGCATGCAAAACATCATAATTTTCATTAGCTATAAATAGATACAAGGACTGAGAACTGTTCATCAAGTTCTGTTCAAGTGTATGGATGCATTACAGGGCGATTACTCCATTGGCAGTAGGCTACTTGACTCTACTATATATGGCTGTATTATTTAGCTCACTGCCAAAGGAGATTTGCCCGGCAATTCACCCATACGTACAAATATATAATTATGGACTTGTGTATCTACAATTTTTGCAAAATCAGGTATTATTATATTTTTATGTTTTGGAGCCTGTGATATACAAGCTTTTCTATTCGTCCTAATACACAATTCTTCCAGAATCGGCTTTTGCTATATTTTATATTTTTAAATGGACGACTTCATGAAATAAATTTTTCTGAGAGTCCTTCCTATCCTTAAGTTGCACTATCAGCAATAAAAGTGATTCTCGAAATAGTATCCAGTTGGATACTATTGTTTTAGTCTTATTTGATAGAGCTCAAATTCTAGAAAAGGAAGATGTCTAGTTATGAGTTTGTAGGTAAGTCTAAACACAATTATAACCGTTATACAACATGTAAAATAAAATGTAAGCCCTTAAATTTATGAATCAAATTTAAAGATGCATATAAGATATCATTTTTCTGGCTTTTCTGCATATTCACTTGATATATACTACGTTAAGATTTGAATGGGTTCATTAATAATAAGGCCTAAACTGTCCTTAATTTGATTTTTCTTGTAAGTACTCCATACAACATGAAAGAAGATGAATTAAATCCATTACCTAGGCAAATTTCTATCCATTTTGATTCTCTTGCACTCTAATTTTTTTTATTTTTTTTTATTTTTTGGCTCGAAGTTCAAATGGGTTGGACCAAGCTTTGGATAGTGACTTATAAGCTTACAGCGTAACATTTGAAGGTTTAAAAACTGATGGATGGCTATAGGTGGCGATGATCTATTGGTGTCTTAGTCTTGCAAAATTTTGAGATCAAAATTTATATATACATTTTTATATAAAGAATTTTATTTATTTTGTAAGGAAAATACTTTTAATCACTTCCCCCCCACCCTTTTTTTTTTTTTTTGTGGAGTTCAAAGGCACCAATTTTAGGAGGGGGAAAAATACTATCATCAAGCCTACAAAATATAGCCCATATAAAAAGCAAAAGAAAAAGGATATTGATATATGCTCTAACTTACAAGTACAAGTTGAAAAGTACGGGTCAAATCTCAAAAAATTTAATACTTGTTTATTAACTTTCCCAGTATCATGAACTACCATCTTCATGCATTTTTTTTTAATTAAATAAAAAACAGCACTCTTTTATATTTCATACGTGACACTTTTTTATATTTTATACAAGGCACTCAAATCTTAGAACCGACGGTATCGGGTTTTTCTCTAGCCACGTTATGGATCAAAAAAATTTGTAATGGATAAATTACATGTATACACTAGTTTGTGACAAGATTATGAAAATTATTAGGCCAGACAAAATTTTTCAAAAATATCCGATACGAAAATTAAATTTGTCAATTTACTTAGATTTTAATTTAACCCAATTATTGGGAAAATAAAAATAGAATATTGACTCTCTAAAGTTTCATGATGGTCTTATTCAATTATACCATGAGTAATTCAAATTAAAAAGAAAAAAAAAATTCCATTCAACGATCATTTTGGTGTTATCATAGATGGTACCGACCGATCATACACTCCAAGTTATTTCAACATCGATTCTTCTTATTTCAAAAAATTTAACTTCGATCAAAATGTCGATTCACTCTTCATTTTATTAAAGACTCAACATCGGGTTAAATATTCATTAAATGGAGCCAGAGGTGCTCGGAAAGATAATAATGAATATTGGACTGCTGATATTGTTAACAACAATTTAAGATAATCAATAATTATCATTTAAATTTCTTTATGAACAGTAATCTTTAGAAGTTTCAAATCATCTGGTACTTTTCATTGTTTTAATAGCAATAAAGTAGTAAATGTTATCACTACAAAAAATAACCAATTTTGTGACAAAAAAATGTTGTCACAAAAATTAGGATTTTGTTGTAAAAGTAATTTAGCGATGACAATACGTTTGTTGCGGATATTGTCGTTCTATATGAGTCGCAGAATGTGTTCTGCGACGGCTTTTGGCCTCTCATTGCATTAACAAATTCGCTACATTATTTGTGTGACGCAAAAAATACGAAATTGCAGTACAATATCAATAGCAATAGTGTTGTCGCAATGTTTATATGTTGCTAAAAATTTAAAGGACGACAAGTCAGTTTGTGACAACAAATATTCCAATAAAGTTTTTATGAGAAATATGTTTATTGCGAATTTTAAGTCGCCGAATGTATTTTGCGACAACCTTCTACTATTCATCGCATTAACAAAATTGCAGTATTGTTTATTTGCTGCAGAAAATATGAAATAACAACATGGTATTTGTAACTATAGTGTCGTTGCAATGTATATATGTCGCGAAAAAATAAAAGGGCGATACAACAGTTTATTGCAACGATTATTTCAATAAAATTTATACGAGAAAAATATTTGTTGCAGATATTCTTTTAAAGATGTGACTTTTGCTACCTATTTTATTTTGCAACAACACATGCACATAGTAATATATGCATATTGGTTGGTACGTATAAGTTGTTTCATTTAATTGGTTGGTTAGTTAGTGAGATTTTGGCAGTGAGAATTAATAGGTTACTTGGCTTAATTCTTAGGTTTCATTCAATAAGTTTTTTGTTATTGAATGGTCGAAACATGATTTCATGCTGAGGCTGATTTAATGGTTGGGCAACATGATTTTGTGCTAAGTCTAAAATGCCTTTGTGATTGTCTTGATTTGTTACAATTAAGCCTTTCTATTGAAAAGGTTTTGAATGCTTATTTGTTATTAAGTGATTGTTGGCTAAAAACACCTTTACGAGACTAGTTGATTGCAGGCCGATCTTTTTCCAACAAGAAGTTTCTTTTTTAAGTGAGATTGATGCAAGGCTCGTTGGACAGAAATTGTTCCACTGGCAATAGTATTGATCAAGTAATATGTGACGGAGCTTAAGTTTAAGTTTCGGTTTTTGTAGTTTTCTAATTACATTTTGGTAGTACATGTTTGGAGACTCTTAATTTTATTTTGGAAAAGATTATATGTTGAATATTTTACAAATTTAATGAGTACATGTCTGTTAGATTATTATTTTGGTGGTACATGTTTTTTAGTTTTGAATGACTTATTTGATTAAATAACAGAATTTTTAGTAGTATTTTAAGCATAGATAAAAAAATGTGAATTATCTATTGCAACGTTTGTTAAACGTTGCAATAGCGTATGTATTGCAACGTTTTCCAAACCTTGCAATAGATAGGTTATTGCAACATCTTTCCAACGTTGCAATAGCCTATCTATTGCAACGTTCAAAAAATGTTGCAATAGATAGGCTATTGCAACATCTTTTCAACGTTGCAAAAGTCTATCTATTGCAACATTTGAAAACGTTGCAATAGACTGGCTTTTGCAACGTTCATCAAACGTTTCAATAGATAGGCTTTTGCAACGTTTTTTAAACGCTGCACAAGCTCTTACCTCAACAGCAACATCAAGTATCGCAACATACGCTCAAACGCTGTAATGACTTTTTGCAACTTTTTTGGCCGTTGCAATAGCCCTTTTTTGATGTAGTGTCTATCTTATCCTGTATACTCACCCAAATCAAAAAGTAATTTTTTCATGAAGGTTGAAAATGGACATATTTTGGCTATAAACATAATTATAAGTTGCAACCCACTTGGTTTTATGCGTGCATCTTGTATTTGATTTATAGGAGCTTGGAGCGAGGAAAATTGGGGTTTGACACTCCCCATGTCACTGATGGGGGCAAATGACTGTAAAATTTGTACATAGTTAATTTACTCATCACATCTCTTGAATTTTAGATCATTTATACAAATGGGGCAACAATAGGAGATGAATTAATAAATATTATATTTGTTTGGTGATCTTGGTGTCTAATAATTTTTATTCGAGTGCTTAGAAAATATAACGTGAGTGAGGGCGTGACGAAAAATATATTGACAGTTGGTTAGAGTTTCCACATACAGATTGAAAGTCTTGCGATCAAATCTCTTCTAAACCAATTTATTGTGCAATTTTTCTAGTTGTGCAATTTTTACCAAAACTAATGCGATAGAGAGGGTATTCAAACCTATGAGCCCTATTTAAGATTATTGAGAGCTTAGTCATCATGGCAATTGTTGATTTTTGACATAAGTGTATTAGAGTAATATATGTTCAATTTTAGTGATTTTAATGCAATTGGAAAGATTCGAACCTATACTCCAACTTTGAATTATACAAAACTTTATCGTTCATTTGATGAATATTGTTAATGTACATAACAGAATTATATAAGTTAGTTTTAGTAAAATAATCGTTATATTTAATTTTTAATATTTTATTGTCGCTGAAGGTCAACGGTCGACTGTCGTCCATGCTCACTCAAAATCCTGAATCAATTACTATCTAGCATGTTTGGCCCTGCTTAAACTCCGAGCCCATTTGGACACCAAAATAGCCAGAAAATCAGGCTTTTGACTGGGGCCAAACATGCCAAATCTAAAAATCCATTATTAGCATATCAATAATAAAGTAGTCACAGAAAATCAAACATGTGGCATTTGAAAAAAATTAGAAATTGAAACAGCTTTCCACATGAAATCCCCAGTGATAAGTATGTGGGATTTGAAAAAAGTCACAAATAAACCGAATAATGCAATACAAGTTCATTACTTCCCAAACACGAACTAACTCATTGGGTTTTAGTCCAATGTAATTTTGAACCATCAGAGTTGTCAAGATGGATCCAGTTTCGGCTGGCCGTTCGATCCTATTTGAATCGCAGCCCTACCGATTTAATGGAACGAACATTCTCACTGTCAAATGACCTTCTTCCAGTTATATGCTGCTTACATATTGTGGAAAAGAATGGCAGGGCAATTCTCCTTTGGCAAAGAAGAAATATGCATTTGCATGGCCAGTTTGCCAATAGAGAACAACCCTGTTAATACTTTACCCACACATTTTCCTTTTCCTCAAAGCTGCCATACAGGTTCCATTTCTGAGAGCATACTTTTTATACTCTCTGGTTCGCACTTTCATTTTGGATATGCTGAAACTAGAAGTAGCTTATGCTTGGGACTATTCCTCTAGAGTTTACCTTTACTTTTCATTGGGTTAATGGTCCCGAGTTATGACTTTCACTTTGCACCTTATTCGCGTTATTCGCGTTGGTTCTATGGATATGCTGTTTTCAAGAGTAGAAAATGATATTTGTTGGAAACTAGGAAGTTTAATAGGGAGGAGTACAACTTTGATAATTATTTTTGTGGGCCGGGCAAGGGGAAGATTGTGCGTTCTTCAAGCAGAGGCTGTGATAAAATTTTGGATTAGCCAAGACGATTCTTGTTAGGTCCAATTTTGTAATTAGCAAAATTAGCAATTTTCAAATTTGTAATTGACAATTTCCTTAGTCAAAATTATGTCCTAATTGAATTGTAGTAGGAATTATCGATTTGTAATCAAATTTAAGTAAAAATAGTTAGGAATTGATATAGTCTTTAGAGGACTCAAAGATGTTCAAGAAGATCACATATGAACAATGCGAAGCAATTAGAAGTCAAATGAGTGTCAAAGTATTACACAAGTTTTATTCCAAATTCTCAACTACATGTTGCAATCCATTTTTCACATTGAAAACATTTGAATTTGAAAAATGGTACTCTTTGAAGAATTGTAGCGCTTTGAGTTAACTTTCTAAAGCACTTTTGAATCGCTTTAATCGAACAATGGAATAAGAAACTTATGAAGAAAATACTCCTGAACCTTGAACCCTGCTCAGGGACCGTTCATCTTGCGCTCGAGAGGCATTTTAATCTGAGAAGCAGTAAAATTCAATTTTCAAGTTGATTTTGAGTCTTGTTTATCCCAAACACTATCCATTATAAATATACAGCCTATGATCAATCCCAAAATGTGTTGAATCATTATTTTGCCCTAAAGATCATATTATTAAAGATCATAAACACATTCATTTGATTCTTAGATTCAACACAATATGCATATATTCATCCCAAACATTTTTCCAACATTAGTTGAGCCTTGAATTAATATCGAAGAGAATATACTTTGAAATCCAAATCCGTATTCCACTCTCTTGCCTCAAATCAAAACACAAAAAGATCTTTGATCAAATACTAAAACATTTTTGGAGTTATGAAATTTGGAGAATAGACGTAGTTGAAGAACAAGGTTCATTCTTGGTGATCTAGTGGAGAGAAAAGTGGCCCAATGTTTTGGAAAGTGCGGGTGTGCATAACCTAAAGATTTAGTTGGCGATTTACAAGTTAGATAACCAGAGTCAACTAAAATTAAGTAGTGTTTGAACTAATTTTAAGTTAACGTTTTTTAGTGGATTGCTTATTGGCAAATTTGTCCAAAGGCTTTTTATCTTAAGTTGAGATTTCCCTCTGCGATCAATTCTTGATGTTATTTATTTTATTGCTTTGATGAATATTTATTTGATTGACACATTGGTTTAATTGGAAGTTTTAACTGGATTAATTAATCTTAATCATCTAGAGACATTAATAAGTGATTCCTAATTGTTATTGCTTTAATTCTGCATAATTGGGTATAAATACAAAATTCTTTCAGTTCTAACCAAGAAGATGCCCCCCTTCACGGAAAAAATAAAATAAATCTTTGAATATCCAAAAAATATGCTTCGTTTTAAATTGCACATTCTTTGGCTGATAGAGAGTTCCGATTGACATGTCCAAGATTATATAGTATATAAATAAAAATGTGTTTGAAAAATATATAATGAACTGCTAAAAAACAGAAAGTGCGCTTGTATTGTTAGTAGCAATAAAGATAACATGAGTACTAGGTTCCCATTCATACAGTAATGACATGCCAAAGCTTTAAGAAATGACAATTATAGAAACATCAAGGGTGCAGTTGGTTTAGCTTTCTGTTTTCCATTTTCAGTTTCAAAACGGTTTTTAATTTTCTCCAAAAAAACCGCGTTTTGGACATTTATAACTGAAAACGCTCGAAACGATAAAAAAAACCATTTTGAGTTTTTAGTTATAAAATTTACCTCATTTTTGAAAACGCATTTTCGAAAACGAAAAATGAAAAATGGACCAAAAATGGCAAACCAACCGCAGCCTAAATTTTCCATGTTTATGTCATGACATTGTCATACATACTCATTTTGCATTTTATTTTTTTTTAAAGAAAATAGTGTGTCATCATTTACCTTGTCTCTAAATTATTTTTGAGATACTCTTTACGATATTCACATATTCTATTTGTTGATGAAAATGTTTTACTTCGACCATGTGAAGACGAAGTTGTGATAATAAAGTAAGAGACCGCACAATTTGAACGTGATCCCCGATTGCTTCAATTATTTTGCTATAAATCAAATAACCAGTTGATTACTGGATTGGACTGGTGAATGAGTAGAAGAATATGCCGCAAATATCCTTGTTGCGTGCAAAACACCCAATTTTTCATTAGCTATAAATAGATACAAGGACCGAGCACTGTTCATCAAGTGCTGTTCAAGTTTATGGATGCATTACTGGGCAATTACTCCTTTGGCAGTAGGTTACTTGACTGCCGTAAATGGCTGTATTATTGAGCCTCACTGCCAAAGGAGATTTGCCCGGCAATTCACTCGCATATACAAATAATAATTGTGACCATATCTACAATCTTGTAAAATCAGGTATTATAAATTTTTTATGTTTGGGAGCCGTGATGAACGAACTTTTGTATTAGAGTCGTTATAATACAGTTGTTTTTTTTTTTTTATTTTTTTTATTTTTTATAAATCAACTCCGAAGATATGTTTTGTATTTTAACTAATAGCTTCATGAAATCTATCTTTTACAAGAGTCCTCCCTAAGTTGCACTATCAACAATGAGAGTTATTCTTGAAATAGTATCAACATTGAGACGATTTTTACAGTATTTTTTAGACAGAGCTCAACTTTAAAAAATCGAATTGCAAGGGAAGGTGTCTTGTAATAAGCTCGTAGATGAGTCTTAATTAACTTAGCCATGTTAAACACAATTATAATCATTACAGAATATGTAACATAACAGTATAAGCCCTTAATGATAAGAGATGCATATATACATACCATTTTTTGGGGCTTTTTTTGCGTATTCACTTTATATACACTGTGTTAAGAAGTGAAAGTGTTCAATTAAATGTATATTTTTCTATACGAGCTAAATAATGATTAACAAGTTTAAAATACTATAATTAATGTGTCCGTTCTGTATTTTAATATTTATCCATACTTTATTATCTTGTATTAAGTTTTGAAAGTGTATAATTTAGTCCCTAATCTTTCTTCAAAAAGTAGAACTTCACTCTTGAAACTTGCTTTTTCTTCCAATTGCTCTCTTGATTCTTCGTATTGATCTTGTGCAATCTGATAAATCTTTAATTGCTCAGGATCAACCCCATGTTAGCTCAAAATAACCATTTCCACGCCAATTGCATTCGAGTGTGAATTTTTCCAAATTGCTCAATTTAACAATAAATAAATAGAATAGAAGTTTAAATAAGTGCATTAAAAATATATTTATCAAATACCTCAAACTTAAACTTTTGTTTTCCTCAAGCTAGACTATATATAAAATACATAAGCAAACAATAAAAATATAAAAGTATTAGCTAACTTTACTGAACTCGAATCAGTTATTTAAAATCGTTTAGCAATCACGTGAAGTTCATTAGAATTTGAAATTAAACTAATTTTTTTTTTTTTTTACTTATTCAATGTGATCACCATGAGCTTTTAAGTTGATCATTTTCCAATCCTTAATAATTAAGTATTTTCTTACTCTTTTGTGGGATGTACACTCTCAAACTTATTTTTTCAATCATATACCCACTTGTTAATTCTAAAGTTGACTCCACAATACTCATTCATTTTAACTGAAGTTATGTTGGATTTTACCAATGAAGGTCACTATCTCAATATGTGATGATTCTTCCTAAATTTGAATGTCACAACCTCCTCAACTAGGATAATGATTCTTACCAGATGTCTAAATTCCAAATTAAATATGCAAGATTTAGTGAGGCAAAATAGTACTTATTAGTTGTTTTGTCACTATCTCAATACACTTTGACGTGTGTGTGTGTATTGTTTTGTCACTATCTTAATACACTTTGATGTGCTTTTCTTTTCTTTTTATTGTATCTCTTCTTTTGTTTTGGAATATTTTCTTTAGTCTTTTAAGGTAGTTTTCACTCTACATTGCAAGTAACATCTTCCCTGGTAGACCATCTCCTATGTGCCACGGCTATTAAAACCCTTTTTATTATTATGTAATTGGAATCAAAACCCTAGTATATGATTACTACTTAAGTTTTACCTATTAGCCATATCTAATGAATGGAAAGTGACACGACCAGTCCCTAATCATCCCAGTGGACTCGAAACGTGACGTGTGCCGATAATAGATGTTGACTAGATGTCAAATCTATCACCAAAGCTGACTATGAGTTATTTCAAAAAAAATGCAGTAAAATCAAATGCTTATGTAAAACATAATGCGATGGGCCCAAAATATTTATTTCGTGGTTCATCAATATGAGTTATAATACTCAACATGTCGTGTGTCTCTTATTCTAAAATCATTAGGCTCTTCCAGCTTAATAGAATAAATTGATACCTATAGGAAAATTCGTGAGAAAATATATGAGTTGACAACTCAGTGAGTGGAAAACTTCGAAAATAATTATATTTTTTCAATTATACATTTCTATCGAAAATCGAGTTCATATCATTTATTAATTCACAAGATAACATCATGTAATTATAACCAAAAGTGAAATATTCACATAAAGTCGTAAAATATCATCTCAAAATCATGATATAAACATCAGCTAATAACCACGCTATAATCTCATCACGTCAAACGTACTGAAAAATCCACCAAAAATATACTCTCTGACTGAAATATGTAGTTCGCCTCTCGGGCTAAGAACTTTCGCCACAGGCCTTTGGCACGCTCCATGAACGAAAATCGGTCTCAAAGACTTCTAGTAATCAATTCTAGAACACATTCAAGGCTCCTGTGTGAACTATATGTATACAATTAAGACCAATGTCAGGTCAAGACCTCTCCGTATAGGATAGAACACAGCCAATGCCCCTATGTGAACTAGAAGAAGTATATAATCATTGGTACTTTTCTGACCGATCTCAATATTACATATCTCACATACCAAACAAATCTAAATATCACTTGTCTTATATACCAAGTCACAAATGTGCCATAAATAATCTTTGAGATTCCACATGTATCATAATAAAAGAGATTTTAGTAATAATCATAAAATCGAATACATAATTGCACATACTTTACTAATATACTTAATTTATAAATACTTTAAAAATATTTATATTTTTTCACTCATAGAACTATACAAAATCAACTCGGTTGGTAAACTGTCCGGATGTTCGTATCGCCGCCTAAAATATGATATAATTTTTAAATCAATTATTAATTATTTTAATAATTTCAATAATTAAATAGACGACACCCAAACTAAATCATTTCACGTTTGAGCGATTTTTACAGTCGCTTTAATCACAAAAACTAGTTTTTCTTTTACTTAACTCAATTTCATAGTTTATTATACTTAACCCCTTCAATAAAATTGAATTTAGTCCAACAATCTAGTAACTATAAAATTAAACATAATTTGACAATAAGTAACTTTTTACTTACCTTTCAAAATTGAAGAATTCAAGCCTAAAATTGTAGACCACTTATTTTCTAAAAATATAGGCGAACTTTTCTATTTTTTCTTCCTTTCCTTTCCTTTCCTTTCCTTTCTTTCTTTTTTTTTTCTTTTTTTTTCTCTCTCTTTCTTTCTCCATTCTTCTCGGGTTCTCTCCAAGGAAATGAAAGACAAGAGGTTTCGTAATGGTTGGATTTATATATATGTGTGAAAATGGATTAATATGTATGTGAATTGGATTGAGATACAATTCACCGCCTTTGACCCTCTTTTTTCTTTTTCTTTTGTTTTTTTTCTTTCCACCATTTTTTCTACCCCTTTTGTCCCCAGGCAGTGTCTGTATATCAAATGGAAGAAATGGATATATTACATGACACTTGTACTCAATTAATACCTATCTTTCCAATCAAGCCATCCAACATGAATATTCTATAGCATTAAATCCTTAACTTCCACAAATAGAAAAATAAATCCCCAACTTAAATTTTACCTATCTTAAACCTTCAAAAGATTTTTCATTATAAAATAAGCCACAATAAAATGATTTATTTCATTTAAGTCCCCATTTGGCTTTGACTAGTGGAACCCTTGACTTTGAATAAATAATCTTGCCTTTGACTTTGAATGAATGGTTTATAACAATCTTATCCCCTTTAAAAAAAAAAATTCCTCAAAATTCAATCAACTAGGATTCTAATATATTAAGATATAGCGCATATAGCATATTTGATCCTCATATGCCCATGATGTCTCTTTTATTGAATGCTTTCTCAAACCTCAACTAGTGCACTAATTTAACTACACAGAACTCATTCTTTCTTGCTCTTGAATTTTCCTTAACTTTTTCTTGGTTGATATCTCTTCAACGGTACTAAAATGAGCTCTCTTTAACTGAACTATTTATCTTAAAGCATAAAGGTATCTACTTACTACCTCTTTGCAATAGACAGTGCATTCTTATATACCAAAGAGACCAATGGTAAATTTCTTCATTAAACAATTGAGCTCAAGATTTAAATAACATCTCAGTTAGCAAAATATGCTATTGTTAGCTTTTAATTTTATCACCTAACAATAATATAAACACAGCTTCAAGTTCAACTCCTTCGACTACAAATATACCTTAACCTCATGTTGCCAATAAGCATTGATCGTCCCACCATGTGATAATGCCACAATTCCTAAATGTATATCCCAATATAGCCAACTATATATCATGTTTTAATCATATCTCATTAACAATCTACAACATAATCCATAATTTGTCATTCCACTTACAAAACATTTTCTAAACCATAAACATAAATCATTTTCGTGAACCAATCACTCATCATCTTTAAACATTTCCTCAGTATCTCCTAATAGCAGAAATTTTGAGATTTCATATCCATACAAGTTTTGTTCTTTCTTTCTATGAAGAGACAATTATAACATTTAATCCATGATAATTCTATACTTTTATTCCATATAAAGAGCTACTAGCCTAGCACCAATGCATAAGCTTTCTTGTATATCGCACGAAAACCTTCAATTAAGATTATAACCTAAAGATATTGTTCCACAATTGAATAAAATTTAAATTTGATAATTGTCTTAGACAATAGACTATCCACATATCATCCATATATTCCATAACGTATAGATCTCAAGAAGAATGGAATACTTTATCCTCGAAATTCCAAAAATACAATAAAAAATAACTCAAAATTTACACCACTAAAACTCAATTAAATTCACCTTAACTTCAAAAGTTGGCTCAAAGCTTCCAAATTGTATATAATCCAACAAATGATCTTGGCAAAACCAATTAACTTAATAATCCAAATATATCATCTCATTATTTCACTATAGGACAACCATAACATTCATTTACTTGTTATTCACCATATCATGTAATGATCATATAACCTTGTCATTCATTGTCATATCGTATAGCCTAAAACATTTAATTATATCAATTTTCCCTAACATCACAAAATAAATCAAGTGAACCTTTTTTTTTTTCGATTCACATAAACATACTTGAATGCACATATCCAATTAATTATATTTCTTGAGCAACAAATTATCCCATAATAAGTAATCATGATGAAGTATATCCCCTTTTTTTCCCTCACATCCCTTATAATCAACATCTCATAAATAATCAAAATAATTGGAATTACCCAAGATAATTGAAATTCCTCATTGATTGTTACCATACCATTCCCTTTTATTTGTCGTGCAAACTATATCAAGTAATTCAACATATAAATTGATAATTAAGTGGTTGTGCCATCTATCATTTTAAATGCCTATACATAAACAACCTATAAAATCATTAAAATATGTTCAACTGTTAATAGATTACATACACAATAATTCCAATCCAACAACTAACAACATTTCCAAGTATCGGATCATTGCAACTATCATGCTTACATACTAGTCTTTTAAGGATTAGTTAAAAATATTTTTCTATCATTTTTTTTATTCCATACGTTCGAGCTTGAGAGCTTGTGATTTCTGCCACAACGACATGTGATTATACCCACTGAACATGCATGATATACTAAAGCATGAAACATAAAAAATTTCAAAACCATGCTCTGATACCACTCTGACACGACCCGTCACGAATCACTCTAGTGGACCCGAAACGTGACGTGCGCCAATAATAGATGATGACTAGATGTCAAATCTATCACCAAGGCTAACTATGAGTTATTTCAAAAAAAAATGCAACAAAATCAAATACATATATAAAACATAATGCGATGAGCCCAAAATATTTACTTCGCGCTTCATCAATATGAGTTATAACACTCAACAAGTCGTGTGGCTCTCATTGCGAAATCATTAGGCTCTTCCAACTAAATAGAATCAATTGTTACCTGTAGGAAAAATCGTGAGAAAATATATGAGTTGATAGCTTAGTGAGTAGAAAAGTTCGAAAATAATTATATTTTTTCAATTATACATTTCTATCGAAAATCGAGTTCATATCATTTAATAATTCACAAGATAACATCATGTAATTATAACCAAAAGTGAAATATTCACATAAGGTCGTAAAATATCATCTCAAAATCATGATATAAATATCAGCTGATAACCACGCTATAATCTTATCACATCAAACGTACTGAAAAATTGACCAAAGATGTACCCTCTGACTGAAATATGTAGTCCGCCCCTCGGGTTAAGAACTTTCACAACAGGCCTTTGCCCCATTCCATGAACGAAAGTTAGTCTCAAAGTGCTCTGATAATCAATTCTAGAACACAGTTAACGCCTCTCTGTGAACTATATGTACATGATTAAGACTAATGTCAAGTCAACGCCCTTCCGTGTAGGATAAAACACGGCTAATGCCCTTTTGTGAACTAGAAGAAGTATATAATCATGGGAACTTTTCTGACCGATCTCAATATTACATGTCTCACATACCAAACAAATCTCAATATCACATATCTTATATACCAAATCACAAATATGCCATAAATAATCTTTGAGATTCCACATGTATCATAATAAAAGAGATTTCTGTAATAATCATAAAATCGAAAACATAATTGCACATATTTTACTAATGTACTTAATTTGTAAATACTTTAAAAATATTTATATTTTTCCACTCACAGAATTATGCAAAATCAACTCGGTTGATAAGCTATCCCGATGTCCATATCGTCGCCTGAAATATGATATAATTTTTAAATCAATTATTAATTATTTTAAGTAATTTCAATAATTAGATAGACGATACCCAAATTTAATCATTTCACGTTTAAGCGATTTCTACAGTCACTTTAATCACTAAAACTAGTTTTTCTTTCAATTTACTCAATTTCATTGTTTATTATAGTTAACTCCTTCAATAAAATTGAATTTAGTCTAACAATCTAACAACTATAAAATTAAACATAACTTGATAATAAGTAACTTTTTACTTACTTTTCGAAATTAAGGAATTCAAGCCTAACATTGTAGACCACTTATTTTCTAACAATATAGGCAAACTTTCCTATTTTTTTCTTCCTTTCCTTTCTTTCCTTTTTTTTTTTCTCTCTCTTTCTTTCTCCATTCTTCTTGGCTTCTCCCCAAGGAAATGAAAGACACGAGGTTTTGTAATGGTTGGATTTATATTTATTTGTGAAAATGGATTAATATGTATGTGAATTGGACTGAGATACAATTCACCGCCTTTGACCCTCTTTTTTCTTTTTTCTTTTTTTCCTTTCCACCATTTTTTCTGCCCCTTTTGTACCCAGGTAGTGTCTATATATCAAATGAAAGAAGTGGGTCTATTACATGACACTTGTACTCAATTAATACTTATCTTTCCAATCAAGCCCTCCAACATTAATATGCTATAGCATTAAATCCTTAACTTCCACAAATAGAAAAATAAATCCCAAACTTAAAGTTTACGTATCTTAAACCCTCAAAAGATTTTTCATTATAAAATAAGCCACAATAAAATGATTTATTTCATTTAAGTCCCCATTTGGCTTTGACTAGTAGAACCCTTGACTTTGAATCAATAATCTTGCCTTTGACTTTGAATGAATGGGTTATAATAGAAAGTCTGCTTTAAAATTGTCCGTCATGTACCCATCCCAAGTATATAAGCATAGAATCAACTCTTATCTAAATAGCTCTCCCAACACTTGATTAATCATCCGTAAAACCCTTTCAATAGGTCAAGTGGTTGTGCTACATACTACCATCATAATTTATCCCAAGTATAATTTGATCGAAAAAGAGGCAACAATCAAATCCCTAATGAAATTGCTGTCAAATTTTACAGGAAACTTTCCAAGACTCAAAATCATAATGAAATTTTTACCAAATTTGATTGGAAATACGCCAAAGAACAAAATCTTTATGAAATTTTAGTCGAATTCGATTGGAAACGTGCCAACGATCAAATCCCGGATGAAATTTTAGTCGAATTTGATCGGAATCGTGCCAACGATCGGAACCTTACGAAATTTTGAACAAATTTGTTTGGAAACGCACCAATGAACAAAATTCAGGTGAAATATCCATAAAATTTGATTGCAAACATGCCAATAAACAAAATTTTGGTGAAATTTTAGTCAAATTTGATTTGAAACATGTCGACGAACAAAACGCAGGTTAAATTTTAGTCAAATTCAATTGGAAACATATCAACGAACCAAGCGCAGGTGAAATTTTTGTCAAATTTGATTGGTAACGCGCCACAATCAAAATCCCAATGAAATTTTACTCGAATATGTTTGAAAATGTGCCAACTATCAAAACCTTGATAAAATTTTAGTAAAATTTGATCGGAAAGGTGCCAGGGAACTCATAGACGGGATAGACCATACCTAAAGATGCGAGTGAAGCAATGAAAGAAGATTTCTCAGAAGAGAGGATAAAACATATATAGTAATGTAGATGAGCAACGAGGGTAATATTATGATATGGACAAAGAGTGAGAGAGGTCACTGTTGGAAATGAAGAAGCTACAATGGGAATGGTGGATAGATTATCTAAAGCAGTGAGAGGATTAGATGAGAGGAGTTGGTGGAAAGTTATCAAAGAGAACATAGGATTCAAGAATAGGTAGACGTAGGGTTAGCATTCTAGCAAGTCTCAAAGAAAGAGAAGTCACGAGAAATTTTGATTTTCTTATTTTCCAAAATTTGAACCCTATAGGCACTATGAGTGTAGATATATATTGAAAACATGCAATGGGTCGCCCTAGGTTGGAATTTATCCCTATTGGAAGCTAAGGTGTTAGCAACGTTCGTATGGTGAGACATTAACCAAACTCGATGAATGGGTATGATTAATAAAGCATACATATGTCAAAGTACATTCACCCCCAAAAGGAGATAGGGAGATGGAACAAGAATTCTTGGCCATTGTCAAAAGAAAAATAATTTATATTGGCATTAGATTAGGTAATGCACCATACCAAAGAATTTTTTAAATAAAACAAAGCATCAGATTTTTAATGGCATCAAGTAAATTCATGTAGCACGAGAATAATCATCAACAATGATTAAAAAATAGTGTGCACCACTTTCATTTGGACTCCTATATATCAACAAACATGCAATCAAAAGGATGAGCTTTCATATGGAACCAAAGGAAAGGAAGTTGAGTTTGTTTACCTTTGACACAAAAATCACAACAATGCAAATTATTTTCAATAGTAATTGTTGGAAAATACGGGTAATGGTCACCCATGTAGGGTGACCCGTCCTGCAAGATTTGAAAAGGGATAGGAGGGAATATTTTGAATGGAATTTAAATCCATAACTTCCCCAACTTTCTACATTACTACTTGCAACCTCCATATAGGAGTTATGAAAAAAGGGGGACAATAGAAGGGCATGAAAAAATATTGAATTTTCGTACGGGAATTCACACAAAAACTGCAAAGTCCCTAGAACCATATTTTTAGCATGAAATCTCACAAAAAATGGCACTTAGAAAGTGGATAATAATCCACTTCCATTGTGATCAGGATTTAGACCATTGGAGTATTAGAAAATGCAGATTTTGATGCTCGAATAGCAAGGTGATTCAATGACACAAAGATCTTAAAATTTTTCATTTCAAATAAGTTTCTTGACCTGAAATTCATGTCAAAGTACGCCACGATTTCCTACATTGGTATCAGAGCCACAAGGTTGAATTTCTTTTTTTAATTCATGCTTAAATATGCCGTTACATGATACAATTTGGGTTATGAATCTTGTATGCAAAGTTTTGAAACCTTATGTGTTATTTAGTGGCATCATTTGATAATTTACTGCCATTTGTTCATTCCTCTTCATGCAGTAAGATCAGTATGGTTAAAAATGTCTTCTCATAATCTTTCCAACCATATAGAGAACTCAAATAATGGACTTAAAACGAAGAAGTTATGAGCTTTTGAAATTTGGATGATAATCTGAATTTTAGACATAGAACTTGATAAAATCCTGAAATTCATCACGTGATAACTTTTTTTACATTAAGTCTCTTGCTGTCCATTTTATATGATTGGATAGATCTTCTCGATACCTTTCTAACAACATAAAGATCATTAATTTTGGGCTTGAAATGAGAAAGTTATGCCCTTTCGAAGTTTAGATATAACTCTGATTTTTTGCCTGAAAACAGTAAAATTCGAAACTTCATCACACGATAATTTATTCCACACTATGTTTTTTGACGCTCATTTGGAATGGTTGGATAGATCTTCTTGAGACCTTTCCAATGATATAAAGAACATAAATTTTGGCCTTGAAATAAAGAAGTTATAGCCTCCCGAAATATTGATAAAAATCTGGAAATTCGATTTTTTTTTTAAGATAAACAATACATTTTTCCTATTTTTTAGTCTCAGCCAGATCTGTTTGGGTTCAAAACACAGTCTTAAAAGTTGATGTTATAAAATCTTACCACACAGTTGAACTCAAAACGTTAAAATTGATTAAAGGTTCGAATCAACGGAATTTTTTTCATTCAATAAGTGTCGCGGATGGGTGTGTAGTGGGCAATCAGTGTCCCCTTTTTATATATAAAAAAAAAAAAGTTAAAAAGTTAAAAAGTTGGAATGTCAAATAAAATCGTCGTTTGACTTTTTCAAATGAAATTTAGAAAATTGTAAATTGGTCCCTCAAATATTCTTAATTTTTATGTGCAATTAAAGTTAATTTTCAGATAATCAAAAATATTTCTTCAACTCGATTAAATTTTGAAATTTTTTATAAAAATCGATAATATTTGTTGAGTGGTATTTGCCTAGTGAGAGTTCTTTTTTTTTTTTTTTTTTTTTTTTTGAAGTGTTTCATTTTTTCAATGAAAGATACTCCAAAAATATTTAAAATATCACGTTATGCCCTCGTTTGGCCTCCATTATCCCCAAATTCTAATGGTTGGAATAGTGTCTTTTTACAAAATGTCTGGTTGAAAAAGAATGAAATATTTTTTATTTGCGTGTAATATTATTTTATGGAATATTGTATGGTTGAAAACAAGATAGAGAAAAAAATGAGAAGCAGAATGGGGGACAAACGAAGGCTATATATACGTTTTTGAGTTGTGTAGGTCTTGATTAGGTTATGTGATTAATTGTAACTTGGTTTCAATTTTTTGTGCTCGATCAGATATGGCTGGATTTATGCACATTTATAACGTCCTTAGAAGGAATGCTAGAAAATCAAATGCTATGAAACTTGTTGAAATGTTCCGTGCTTGTCGATATAAATAAATGGATCTGAAACAAGACCTATTGTGGAACACGTGAATATTTTGGGATAGAAGTTTTTGATGACAAGCAGAATATGAGAATTATGATGTAACTTCCTATTTATTAAGACTATGTTACGACAGAGATTTAAATGGGATTCAGAATGTGTAAAATAAAACTTAAACGATATTTGTTCTATTTTTGAATTATAATTAAAGTTATCTTCTGGAAGAATTAATTTGTTATAACATGATACATGTTACGATTGGATAAATGTGTGTATTTGTGCTTTTATTGCATATTATGAAATTATCTAATTGAATACATGATATCCGTTAATTCATGTATTGTTATCAATGCTAAGGTTAGTAGAATTAGTTAGATTCTTACTTAGACCTATTGATTGTCAATTGAATGATAGTTCGGTGATTGGAAGATTTAGTGAAAATCTCACCTAAAACTATTTGATTCACCAACTAAATGGAAGTTCTCAAGTTGGAAGAATTAATGTAATTCTCACTTAGAATCCATGGAATTTTGCATTATGAAATTAAATTTATGATAGTGAAATAATAGGATTACAGATGATGATTGAGAATATAGTGAATTTTTGACTCTGTACCTAACGTTGAACTATCATAGACGTTAATTTGCGTTAATGCAAAATTAAATATGTGCATAAATGGGCAATGGTTGAGAATAAAATGTCTTGAAAAATCTAATAGATCATGGCATCAAAATCTATAATGGTTGACCTTAATAAAGGTGATAAGCTAAATGCGATAACATTTGACATGATAAGATTTTGGTACTAGAATGATATGATGCTTTAGAGAGCATTAACGACGCAATAGAAGGCCTTATATAGGTCATATTATTCTAGAGAATAAAGATCATAACTTTGTTAAACCCGAGAAGGGATATATTCTGGTACTTGAACATTTGAATTGTTAAGTTATGATATAAATGATTTT
Source organism: Olea europaea var. sylvestris (assembly GCF_002742605.1). Lineage (NCBI taxonomy): Eukaryota > Viridiplantae > Streptophyta > Magnoliopsida > Lamiales > Oleaceae > Olea > Olea europaea. Next base: position 12,793,600 of record NC_036252.1, read on the forward strand.
TTCCTCGAATTTGACTTAGTTGATGGTTAACATAATATTAACATATTCGTTGGTCACATTATTTTTAGATGAGTAGTAAATTCAATCTAGTCTTTTCTCAATAAGTGAAAACTTTGAAGGTCATTGTGACTTAATAATTGAAGTGTCAATTTTCTTTATTGACACTGCCCGCTGTGTGAGTTAAAAGATGTGTGACTTGATGTTGCTAAGTCTCAAGGACATGCTTGTGTAGTAATGTTCTAGTTTGAACAGGATTGTGAATCTTAAGCATTAAATGAGCTAGAACAAATATAGGATGGATGAAGAGCCTGAAAAAAAATGGACCAAGAAGAACATATGAGATAGTAAGTTAATGAAAGTGATTTTGGTAGAGGATCAATATTATAAAGGTTCAAGTGCTTTAGTTATATGATTTGAATATCTTAGCTCGAAAGTGGTTAAGTTAAAGGATCTTACACTTAAATATATTCCTCTTATTGTTGTTTATGTGTCAACACTATACATATTAGATCTTATCTTGTGTGGATAACGGATTCAAGGGTTAAAAACCCACTTTATATGAGATCAAAAGGTATATTATTCTATCGTCGAGTTTTTAACTTGATACAAAATAGATATACACAAATAATGAAGATGGAGTCGATGTTTATATGATTGATACTGAAACTCATTGTTGCAAAGTGGAGAAACTAACCTCCTATTCATATTAAGATGGTATAAAAAAATTCCACTAAATTTGATCTCGGTTATTGTTATTCGAAGAGTGGTCTCTTACTTAAACTTATACGTTGTAGATCTGTTCGCCCTCATAGTGGTGATATTTATTAAGATTCTGGATATTCGCGCAATGCATTGATGTTTTGAGTTGAGAAAACCATTCAAAACTGTTTGGGTCTCAGCCAGATCTGTTTGGGTCCAGAACACATTCTTAAAAGTTGATGTTATAAAATCTTACCACACAGTTGAATCAAAACGTTAAAATTGATTAAAGGGTCGAATCAACGAAATTTTTTCATTCAATAAGCGCCGCGGATGGGTGCATAGTGGGCAATCAGTGTCCCCTTTTTATATATAAAAAAAAGTTAAAAAGTTGGACTGTCAAATAAAATTGTCGTTTGACTTTTTCAAAAAAGTAGGAGCAACATTGGAGTTGCCTATGTGTCTCTATCGAAAAGTACTAATCAGGACTGGGTCCTAGATTCAGGTTGTTCTTTTCATATGACACCCAATGTTGACTGCCTTTCTCACTATTCTAGTCTTGATGGAGGATCTGTAAAATTTGGAAATGATGAGTCATGCCAAGTGAAAGAAATTGGCAACGTGTTGCTGAAATTTAAAAATGGTCATCACATGTTGTTGAAACACACTAGATATGTGCCAGTACTTAGAAAAAGCCTCATATCCCTAGGAGTTCTTGATGATGAAAATTACCAAATTAGAATTAAGAATGGTTCTACAAATATAACAAGAAATCAAGAACTTATTGTTAGTTTACCTAAGCTCAATGGAATTTTGTAATAGGTGCTGAAATCATTTTACATAATAATGCTATGAATTTTGTCTCACATCCTGATAAATTAGAATTATGGCATAAAAGGCTTGGCCATTTAAGTGAAAAATGTTTAAAAACTCTATCATATCAAGAGGCATTTGGGAAAGATAGTGTTCAAAAATTAATTTTTTGTAAACATTGTATAATGGGAAAACAAGTCAGATTGCCCTTTAAGGCAGGACTGCATAAGTCCCAAAATGTCCTTGAATACACATTCTGATTTATGGGACCTGCACCTGTTCCTACTGTATCTGATTACAGATATTATCTCCTTACCACTAATGATTACTCAAGGAAAATATGGATTTTCTTATTAAAATCTAAGTCTGATACTTTTGCAACTTTTAAAGATTGGAATGTATTAATCAAAAATCAGACTGGTAAGAAGATAAAAATCTTAAGAACTGACAATGGGCTTGAATTCTGTAATTCAGAATTTGATCAATATTGTAATAAACAAGGGATTATGAGACATAATACAGTGAGCTATACTCCTCAGCAAAACAGGGTTGCTGAGAGGTTAAATAGAACCATTCTTGAGAAGACAAGATGTATGTTGATCAGTTCTGGCCTTCCAAAAATCTTTTGGAATGAGGTAGTAAAAACTGCATGTTATCTAATAAATAGATGTCCTTCCAGCTCCCTAAACAATAAAATTCCTGAACAAATCTGGTCTAGTACATTACTAGACTACTCCTATCTTAGAATCTTTGGATGTGCTGCATATGCACATAACACAGAATCAAAACTGGACCCTAGATCATTGAAGGGTGTGTTCTTAAGATATTAAGAAGGAGTTAAAGGCTATAGACTGTGATTAAGAGATATGAAAGGGTATAAGGTGATAATAAGAAGATCTGTTATCTTTAATGAAGATGATTTTCCTTGTCTTAGTGACAAATCTGGAGAAAAATTAGGAAATGATGAGTTTATTGTCATTGAAATAAATCTGAATAGGGAGATTTTAAATGACTAGACTCAGTTTGAGGTGGAGCCACATCAGGTAGAACCATAGATCATTATAGATGATGAAATTCATAAAGAGGATCAGCATCTGGAGCCTGCAAATGAGCTGTAGGACTACTAGCTTGCTAGGGACAGGGAAATGAGGCAAATAAGACCTCCCTCCAGGTATCAGTATACTGATTTTGTATCTACCCAGACTGAACCTGATCTATTTGACATAGAAACTACCTCTTATGAAGAGGTAATTTCTTCCAAAGAATCCCCTAATTGGATTACCGCACTAGAAGATGAGATGAATTCCTTACATAAGAATAAAACCTGGATCTTAGTTGAGAAACCTAAAAATTGTAAATTGATTGATTGTAAATGGGTATATAAGATCAAAGGAGGTGAGATTAAGACAAATGATAAAAGGTATAAGGCAAGACTTATAGATAAAGGCTTCAATTAAAGAGAAGGTATAGACTACACTGAAATTTTTTCACCAGTAGTTAAATATGCATCTATTAGAGTCCTACTTGCCATAGTAACACAATTTGACTTAAAGTTAGAACAACTTGACGTGAAAATTGCCTTCTTGTATGGTTCTTTAGATGAAACCATACATATGACTCAACCAAGAGGGTTTGAAGTAAAAGGAAAGGGGAACTTAGTGTGTCTTTTGAAAAAATCCTAGGCAGTAGTATAAAAGATTCGACTCTTTAATACAAGGTTTGGATTTTAAGAAATCAGAATATGATCCATGTTTTTTCTATAAAAGAGATGGTAAATCTGAACTTTTTTATCTTCTCTTGTATGTTGATGATATGCTCCTTGCTGGTCATGATTCTATCACACTTAACTCAATTAAAGAAAAGTTGAAATCAGAATTTGAAATGAAAGATTTAGGACCAGTTAAAAAAAATTTGGGCATGGAACTAAAAAGGGGATAGAATAAATGGAAAATTGTTTTTAACACAAAATTCTTATGTTGATAAGGTAGTTAGAAGATTTTCCCTTCATGATGCTAAGCCTGTTAATCTGCCTTTATCTGCCAGTATGAAATTATCTGTTGATCAATCACCTAAAAATGAAGATTAATATAGAAGAATGATGAATGTACCATATTGTAATGTTGTTGGATCTGTAATGTATGTTATGGTATGCTCTAAACCTGATATTGCTTAATGCTGTGAGTGTGCTAAGCAGATTTATGAGTAATCCAGGAGAATTACACTGGTAATATATGAAAAATCTGATTAAGTATCTGAAAGGGGCTAGTCAGTTAGGATTAATGTTCAAAACTGATAAAAATTGACTTAAACTAAAAGGTTATGTGGACTCAGATTTTGCTGGAAATCCAGATAATAGAAAATCCACAACTGCATATCTTTATGTCATTAATTATACATGCATTAGCTGGAAGTCCCAACTTCAAAAATTGGTTGCATTGTCTTCAACTGAGGCCGAATATATTGCTGCAATGAGGCAGTAAAGAAGGGATTATGGTTGAAGGGTTTACTTGGTGAATTCGGTCTTATAGAAAATTAGGTGGAGCTATGTTCTGACAACCAAAGTGCAATCTTCTTAAGTAAAAATCCTATTTTACATGATAGATCCAAGCATATTGACACGACCCATTCCGAATCACCCTAGTGGACCCAAAACTTGACATGCGCCAATGATAGATGCTGACTAGATATCAAATCTATCACCAATGCTGACTATGAGTTATTACAAAAATGCATCAAAATCAAATGCTATGTAAAATATAATGAGATGGGCTCAAATTATTTACTTTTTGTCTTATCAATATGAGTTTATAACACTCAACATGTCACGTGGCCGTCATTCTAAAATCATTAGGCTCTTCCAGCTAAAAAGAATCAATTTTCACCTGTAGGAAAATTACGAGAAAATATATGAGTTGATAGCTCAGTAAGTGGAGAAGTTCGAAAATAATTATACTTTTTCATTTTTTATATTTTTATCGAAAATCGAGTTCATATCATTGAAAACTCGCAAGATAACATCATATAATTGTAGCCAAAACGTGAGATATTCACATAACGTGATAAAATATCATCTCAAGTCATAATATAAACATAAGCTGCTAATCATGCTATAATCTCATCACATCAAATGTACTGGAAAATTTACCAAAAATGTACCCTCTGACTAAAATCTGTAATCCGCCCCTCGGGCTAAGAACCTTCGCCACGGGCCCTTGGCCCCTCCGTGAACGAAAGCGGGTCTCAAGACCTCTGATAATCAATTCTAGAACACAGCCAAGGCCCCTCAATGAACTATATGTATACAGTCGAGACCTCTTCATTCTCAATCCAAGACCCCTCAGTGTAGTATAGAACACGGTCAAGACCCCTCTGTGAATTAGAAAAAATATACAATCACGAGTACTTTTTTGGTCGATCTTAAAATCATGTCTCATATTCTAATTCACAATGTACCGTATACAATATTTGAAATCCCACATATATCATAATAAAAGATATTTCCATAATAACCATGTAATTCGAACACATAATTACATATAATTGCACATACTTTAACAATATACTTAATTTATAAATACTTTAAAAATATTTATATTTTTTCACTCACAGAATTATGTACGCCAAAATAACCCGATTGGTAAGCTGTCTCAATATCTGTATCACCGCCTAAAATATGATATAATTTTTAAATCAATAATTAATTATTTTAATTAATTTCAATAATTAAATAGGCGATACCCAAACTTATCATTTCACATTTAAGCGATTTCTAAAGTTTCTTTGATCACTAAAACTAATTTTTCTTTCACTTTACTCAATTTTATAGTTTATTATATTTAACCCCTTCAATAAAATATATTTTAATCTAACAATCTAACAACTATAAAATCAAACATAATATTTCAATAAGTAACTTTTTATTTACCTTTAACTTTGAAGAATTCCAGCCTAATAGTAGAAGAACTTATTTCTAACATGTTGGCGAAAATTTTCTATTTTTTCCTTCTTCTTTTTCTTCCTTTATTTTTTCCCCCTTTTCTCTTTTCTCTATCTTTTCTCCTGCTCTCGACTTCTCTCTATGTGCATATGTTTGCACAAAATGAAATGAAAATTCTTGGGAATGGATATATATATATAAAGAAAATGCACCGCATGACATTTTTAAAATTTTTGTTTGCTGTTGGGACTTTTGACTTTTCTTTTATTTAGTGAAAGTATTACACATATAGATGTTAAGTTCCATTTTATTAGAGATATCATTGATAGAGGAGATATTGAATTGATCAAAATTCCTACTAAGGTAAATCCTGCAGATGCTAGAACCAAGGTAATCCCTATTAGTAAGTTTGTTGATTCCTTAAGATCGATTAATCTTGAAGAATACTAACTTTATGTTTTTGTACAGGTGAAGAGAGCAAATGAAGTTTAGACTAAGTTTTGAATTCACTTATAGACCGTCACAAAAATGCAGCAAAAGGTGGAGATTGTAGAAGATGGTTTGCTGAATTTTTGTGACGGCCCAGCAGCTTAATATGGATCTGGACATGTGTTTTGTCTTCTAGCCCAAATTGTTTGTAGCCCAATATTGTGACCCAGTAAGTGGAAGAATCTGGAATGAAGGAAACCGGGTTTAACAAAACCTATTTGTTGAATTAAAGGGCCACTTTCACTAGATTATTGACAAGTGGCAAGGCATGGACCATTGGATCAAATACAAGTCTCTCTCTCTAATAAAAGTCAAGATATCAAGGGTCTTCACACGTGAATTTTATTTCCAGTAGCTTCTCTCAGACTCTCTCATTTGGTCTTTCATCTTCTTTGAAACTTTTAAACTTCTATGATTTCTTTGTGATTTCATGAGAGAAAATATTCTTGTGATGAACTCTTGTGTGAGTTCTAGGTTATTGTGAGAAGATCTTGTATTTTGAGAAAGTTAGAACTAAGTGTTCTGTAACGAAACTTTGCCTATTTTGTGGCGATTTATAGTGGATTCAAGCTTAATCCCAACGGATGCTCAACAGGGATTAGGTGTTGGAAGCAGTCGCCGAACCTCAAGGCCTTTGGGCTGAAAAATCTTGTGTTCTGATCTTGTTATTTTTTATTTTAACTGTGTTTGATTTACGAGTTCAAGGCACGAACATATTTTTGGGACCAACAGCTGGGAGATGATTATGTTCACAGCTAGGAAATGTTATGCTTTTCTCTAACTAGGTAAAGGTGAAAGAAAACCAGGAGGAAAGGAAAGTTGTGTGCCGTCTGATCATGTAATAGTAAAATATATTAGCTCGTTTATAATTTTAACATAAAGTCTAAAAGAATATAAAAAATCCAAAGTATTTAACAAAAAATAAATATTAGTAGATGAAAGTAGAGTAACTTCTGACTAAGAAGAGTAGTTCGTTGTTCAAGTAAAGGCTCTGATGAAATTCGTGATTAGCCAAGAGGGGTTCTAAGTAACTTCTAAGAAGATGCCCATTCCACGGGGAAAAAAAATGCTAATAACATATTCTTGCTGAAAAGGATGCTTCATTTAAGATTTGCAAATTAAATAAATAGAGAACTTTCTAACCCTTTGGCGGATAGGGAGTGCAGTGTGACAGTTAAATAAATTAAAACGTGTGTGAAAATTATCTAATGAATTATCAAAAAAAAAAAAAAAAAAATCACAAGTGAAAGCCCTTTTGATTTTATTTTTTTAATTATATTGTTTTTAGTAATAAAGATGACAACATTATTAAGTTCCTATCGTACAATAATGACAGGCTAAATTACCTAAGTAGTCTGTAATAATAAGTAATGATTGTTTGAGCCCCATTTTTATGCTAGAATGAATTTTGTAGTTGTAATTTTTTTTTAAAATGTGTGATGAAAAATTAAGGAAAATTTATGAATTTACTTATTATTTTATTGATAGAATGTATGGTTAAAAATGAATTAAAAAAACGAATTATTAGATAATGGAACTTAAATAGTGGCTGAATTTTCTATCACTGTTGCATGACTTTGCCAGACATATGCTATCATGGGTGGATGCACATGCCCTCATGTGGGAGCAGCTGACCTCACAGAAATATGTGAATGTTTTTATTTTTTATTTTTTTCATTTTTCAATATTTGCCCGAGTTTTTTCATTTCACTTTCTGCCTCTTAAATTTTCTCAAGCCCTGAATATCAATTTTCCCTCAATACATAAGTCAAACATTTTTACCAAATGATTTTTTTACTATCATCTACACCAATGTCAGCAACCGACAACACTTTTTTCCACCACAATGCTAGCTATGTCAAAGTCCTCAATCGATGGTGTGAACCACGGTATTGGATTGCAAATCGATAGTTGAATTTTAATTATATATATTGAAAACGATGCATTTGACAATATTGATATGAATATAATTATATGACAATTTCAAAGTATAAAAATATGTAGGCAACATTTGTATTAAATTTTTTTCTTTAATGTTATGCTGCTTGAAAAAGAAAAAAAATTATTTAATTTTTGACTCCATAATGAAGAATGTCTAACTTCGCCACTATACCACTTCACTAAGGCCAAGTTACCCAGACAAGTTGCTTGGGTCAAATATTGTCTGTAAATCAAAATAACCAATTAATTACAAATTGGATGATTGGACTGGTTAATGAATAGAAGAATATCCTGTAAATATCCCTGTTGCATGCAAAACACCATAACTTTTCATAAGCTATAAATAGACACAAGGACGAAGCTCTGTTCATCAAGTGCTGTTCAAGTGTATGGACGCATTACTGGACAATTACTCCTTCGGCAGTAGGCTACTTGACTGCCATAAATGGCCGTATAATTAAGCCTCACTGCCAAAGGAGATTTGTCCGGCAATTCATGACCCGTATGTACAAATAATTGTGGCCATATAATATCTATGCTTTAGCAAAATCAGGTACTACAAACTTTTGCATTAGAGTCGTTATAATACACTTTTCATTTAAATCGACTTCCACAGTTTTTTTTTTTCTTTAATTGTAGTACTCTAGGAAAAATGAGAGTCCTGCCTACGTTGCACTATCAAGTATCAACAATGAGAGTGATTCTCAAAATAGTATCTACCATATAGTCTTCTTGGATAGATTTCAAGATTCAAAAATTGAATTTCAAGATAAGGTGTCTAGTTATAAGCTCGTTGGTAAGTCTTAGGTTAACAAATTAAAACAATTTAATCCCCTGAACTTAAGATTAGAGATGAATATTACGATACCCTTTTTCTAGCATTTCTGCATATTCACTTGATATATACCTTGTTAAGATGTGAATTTACTTATTAAAATATATTTTTTTCAATAAAAGCTAATCAAGAGTTAATTAAATAAATGGTCATTTAATGTACCTATCAGTTACTACTTGTTATATATATGTATGTATGTATGTATGTTTATGCATGTGTGGAGAATAGTGTGTGAAGAGTGAGGCGTGACTAGAGATAAAAGAGAAAAGTAGGAACAAAAGTAGGAAAGAGAATGCGGCACTATAGTGAGTGTTTCCATATAATTAAAATAAAGAGGTGTGTGTTTGTGTGTGAAAGAAAGGAAAATTATTTATGTGAGTGGTTGAGTGAATAAAATATTGTTCAAAATTTTGTACAATTTTATTTGTTCAATAAAAATCATTTTCTTTTGAGTGTGTTTAAATTCAAATTGGTGTCAAAGCTCAACAAAGTTGTATCAGAGCTCAACATGATTAGCCCCAAGAGCCTTGAGTTTAGAGATCATAGCATCGAGCTAATGTGAATGCTAAACATCTTCAGAGAATTGAGTAAGATCAAGAGTGTGTTATCACAACAGAAAGAATATCAAAACTTCCTGTCGAAAAAGGGATACATGAAAGTAACTCAGAGACAAGACAGACCATACCTAAAGACACGAGTGAAGCAATGAAAGACGATTTCTCAGAAGAGAGGATAAAACATATATAGTAACGTAGATGAGCAAGGAGGGTAATAGTATGATACGGACAAAGAGTGAGAGACGTCACTGTTCGAAATGAAGAATCCACAATGGGAATGGTAGATTGATTAGCTAGAGCAATGAGGGGGATCAGATGAGAGGAGGCGGTGGAAAGTTATCAAAGAGAATATAGGATTCAGGAATAGTTAGATGTAGAGTGAGCATACTAGCAAGTTTCAAAGAAAGTGAAACCACGAGAAATTTTGATTTTCTTATTTTCCAAAATTTGAACCTTATCGGCACTATGAGCGTAGCTATATGTTAAAAACGTGCAATGGGTCGCACTAGGTTTGAATTTATCCCTGTTGGAAGCTAAGGTGTGAGCAACGTTCGTATGGCGAGACATTAACCAAACTAGATGAATGGGTATGATTAATAAAGTATACTTATGTCAAAGTACGCTCACCCCAAAATGAGATAGGGAGACAGAACAGGAATTCTCGGCCTTTGTCGAAAGAAAAATGATTTATACTGGCATAAGATTGGGTAACGCACCACACCAAAGAATTTTTTAAGTAAATGAAACATCAGATTTTTAATGGCATCAAGTAAATTCATGTAGCACGAGAATAATCATCAACAATGAAAAAAAGAAGTAGTGTGCACCACATACATTTGCAGTATGATAGACACCTATATGTCAACAAATATGCAATCAAAAGGATGAGCTTTCATATGGAACGAAAGGAAAAGGAAGTTGAGTTTATTTACCTTTAACACAAGCATCACGACAATGTAAATTATTTTCAACGGTAATAAAATTTGGAAAATTATAAAGAGGTAGAATTTATAGTCAAAATTTATACGGCATATACAATGAAGATAGAATCCCAAGAAGCTATAATCAAGGAGCTAAAATCGAAGGTGCTATCAAATATGAAAATTAGATTCATGTGAAACTCTATATGGAAAGTTTGGATCACGTAACACATTCCATCCTTCCTTCCAAACTTTGCTCTAGTGTCCTAATTAGTGTATCCCATTTTTGTAACGCCCCAAAGTCATTAAATTGTTTAACCTTGACATATGACTTCATCTATTAGAAAAAAATTAGAAAATTGAAGCAATTTATAAGAAAGCGGAAGGAATATATATGTATTTGGAAAAGTTTGATTATTAATTAAAAATAGTTGCTCAAATTTACTTTTTCACGAGTTTGCCAAAAAATATTTGAAGGGTCAAATGATCTCATAAAATCACGAAATTTTGAAATGTAAGTTTATGACTCACTTATTGTCAAGATAATAAATTTTCAGAAATTGATTCAAGAGTTAGGGAAATCAATTCACATTCAAATGTTAACTAGTTTTCCATGAAGAATATATCGAGCATGTCAAAAATCTTTTTGTATCCACAAAATGGGTGTTTAATCCTTAAATTGATGTTCAATAACTCAAACTTAAATATCCAATTTACTTTTCAAATCGAGACAAAGGTTCAGAAAATGATTTAGCATGAAAAAAATATTTGAAGGGTCAAATGATCTCATAAAATCACGAAATTTCGAAATGTAGGTTTATGACTCACATATTGTCAAGATAATAAATTTTCAGAAATTGATTAAGAGCTAGGGAAATCAATTCACATTCAAATGTTAACTAGTTTTCCATGCAGAATATATCGAGCATGTCAAAAATCTTTTTGAATAACAAAATGGGTGTTTAATCCTTAAATTGATGTTCAATAACTCAAACTTAAATATCCAATTTACTTTTCAAATCGAGACAAAGGTTCAGAAAATGATTTAGCATGAAAAAAATATTTGAAATTAGGGTCTTTACTCTTTATCATCGGTGAATTAGATCCAAACCTAACCTCGCCATGTGACCCATCTACCACAATTCTAGTTTTGCTAATTACATGTAGAGATTATTAGAGGGTGAGAACAATATAAATATTCAATAAACTGCTTGAAATCTACTATATTCATTGAAGAAAATAAATTAATTGAAATAAATGGATCTTATACCACATCGAATTCGGATAACCTACCTTCAATGGAGTAAACAGTAGATCAAGAAATCATTGTAGTTTAAAGTACGAAAAACGTCTAATCCTTGTTTCCAATGCTTTACTCATATCCAATCGATTATTCCTCTGAAAGATCAATTTTATACCGTACCATTTTGATCACTAACATAATAAATAACATTACCCTTTGCATCTTTAGCAACCTCGTTCAAATTAAAAATTAAGGTTAGCCTGATCAACGGTTGAAGATCAAAAGGAACTAGATTTTAAAAACCTTGCTTCTTGAAACCTCAAAATCTTGAAAAAAGATTTTGTTAGTGGCTTGAGAAATAAGAATACGAGAAAAAAGAGAAAACAAGATAAATATTTTGAAATTGATGAGGGTTTTGAGGTATTGTGGGTGCTAAGAACTGAAAATTGGGGTCTTGTATCTTCGTTAATATTTATCTTATCTTGCACATTAGAGAATGGATATCTTGAGGTGATAAAATGTAAACAAGAGATAATATATATCACATTAATGTGTGTGTGCATGTGTGTATATAAAGCCGCGGGCCCTATGTGTAAAACCTTGCCGCGGGAGAGTCCTTCTCAAATGAGAATTATATTGACTTTGCACAACAGCAATATTTTCGGTTCCACAGTGCAAAACGGCCTTACTGATTTGATCTAAGGAAGGTTCTCTTTATGTCATGTGACCTTCTGTGAGTTATTAATTGAGACCCGAATTTAAAAGATTGTTGTCGCAATACAAGATTGGCCAGAGCAACCTTCATTATTTAATCTTGAAAATTTGTTGGTCAACCAAGAAGCGTTGACCAGACAAATGCTAGAGATCTCAATAAAGAAAGAGAGTGAAGAAGCATTATTTAGTTATAAAAGAAAAGGTTGACTCCGTGGACAAAATAATAGAGAATTAAAAGAAAATAAACGAGTTGAAGGAAGCTACAAGGCAAGGGGAGCTAAACAAAATTGCAATATGAGAGGACAGTCATTCAAGAAATTTAAACAAAATAATGGCTTTTGTTCGTATATGGCAAACAAGGCCAATATTGCCAGAGATTGTCAGTTTAAAAAGGAGGCAGCAGAAAGCAATATAGAAGCCTCCAATGAGCAAGAAACTTATGATAGTGAAGAAGAATGGGACGCTGAAGCATCTACAACAACTATTGAGCAGGTTAAAGAGAAGAAATATAATTTAAGCCTAAAAAACTAATCAGGTTTGTGGAAATCATGCCTGATCAATTGGATTGTAAAGATGATTTGATTGATGATACAAGAGAAGATGATCGGAACAATGACTCAAAAAAATTACATCGTAGTTAATGAAGAGTCTTCTTGGTGGACTCCGCAGAAGGAGGAACTACGAGAGTCAGAAGAAGTCTTTGAAGAAGTATGTTCTTTGAAGACACTGTAGAGGGTAGAGCAGACACCGAAGAGGGTAGATCTGCTAGATTTACAGGAAACAATAAAGGTACAAGAATCAAGTGATGAGAAGTTTACTAGCACGATACAAAGTCCTTGACAAATGGGTGTTAGATAAGACAATACCAGAGGATCAACGAAGTTTACAACAAGAGATTGAGGATCGTATAAATTTACAATCTTAAATAAGGGAATTGGGTAGACGTAAAAAATCAAGTACCAAGTATACTAACCTAAAAAGGGATAAAGATGAAAGAATGAAAGAACTCGACATATTCAAATTCATGGATAAAGGATCAAACGCTTCAAAAGTCATCAAGTTTGAAACAAGACTAGACGAGACGAAGAAGGAAAAGGTAAAAATGAAAAGTCGATACTAAAGGGGAGAATTGAGGAATCATCATCGACTTTCTATATATTTTCCATAACCACAGACTTAGAAGGAAGATCCGAGATTTATGTGGGTTCTTCATCTTCATCTAAATAGATTATGGAAATATCTATAGGGGCAGCCATAGCTAGAAGAATCTAGAAGGATTAGTGTGATTTTATTTCAATGGAAGAATTCTCTAAAAGTTGAAGGTAGCCACCACCACCAACATTATGGAATTATGTAGAAGAAGAAGTCGCCGCCATTGTTATCTATATATATATGTGTGCATGTGTGGAAAGTAGTGTGTGGAGAGTCTGGTGTGAATAGAGATAAAAGAGAGCAGGATGAACGAAAGTAGGAAAGAAAGAGAGTGCGGCACTGTGGAGAGTGTTTCCATATAATTAAAATAAAGAGGTGTGTGTTTGTGTGTGAAAGAAAGGAAAATTATTAGTGTGAGTGGTTGAGTGAATAAAATATTGTTCAAAATTCTGTACAATTTTATTTCATCAATTAAAATCATTTTCTTTTGGGTGTGTTTAAATTAACAATTTGGTATTAGAGCTTAATGTGATTAGCCCCAAGAGCCTCAAGTTTAGCGATCATAGCATCGCGCTAATGTGAATGCTAAACATCTTGAGAGAATTGAGTAAGATCAATACTGTGTTATCACAACAAAAAGAAAATCAAAACATTCTGTCGAAAAAGGGGTATATGAAAGGAACTCAGAGACAGGACAGACCATACCTAAACACACAAGTGAAGCAATGAAAGAAGATTTCTCAGGAGAGAGGATAAAACATGTATAGTAATGTAGATGAGCAAAGAGGGTAATATTATGATATGGACGAAAAGTGAGAGAGGTCACTGTTGGAAATGAAGAAGCTACAATGGGAATGGTGGCCGATTGATTATCTAGAGCAATGAGGGGATCAGATGAGAGGAGGTGGTGAAAAGTTATCAAAGAGAACATAGGATTCAAGAATAGGAAGACATATGGTGAGCACACTAGCATGTTTCAAAGAAAGTGAAGTAACGAGAATTTTTGATTTTCTTATTTTCCGAAATTTTGAACCTTATAGGTACTATGAGTGTAGTTATACGTTAAAAACATGCAATGGGTCGCTCTAGGTTGGAATTTATCCTTGTTGAAAGCTAAGGTTGAGAAACGTTAATATGGGGAGACATTAACCAAACTAGATGAATGGGCATGATTAACAAAGTATACATATGTCAAAGCACGTTCACCCCCAAAATGAGATAGAGGGACGGAACAGGAATTCTTGGCCTTTGTCGAAAGAAAAATGATTTATATTGGCATTAGATTAGGTAATGCACCACACCAAAGAACTTTTTAAATAAATGAGGCATCAGATTTTTAATGGCATCAAGTAAATTCATGTAGCACGAGAATAATCATCAACAATGAAAAAAAAAATAGTGTGCACCACATACATTTGCAGCATGATAGACACCTATATATCAACAAACGTGCAATCAAAAGGATGAGCTTTCATATACGTACGGAACCAAAGGAAAAGGAAGTTGAGCTTGTTTACCTTTGACACAAGCGTCAAAATAATGTAAATTATTTTCAACAGTAATAAAATTTGGAAAATTAGAAAGAGAAGGGGTCGAATTTATAGACAAAATTTATACGGCATATACAATTAAGATAGAATCACAAGAAGCTATAATCAAGGAGCTAAAATCGAAGGTGCTATCAAATATGAAAATTAGATTCATGTGAAACTCTATATGGAAAGTTTGGATCACATAACACATTCCATCCCTATTATGCTCCAGCCATTAATCAATTAGAGGGTAAGCAACTATTATTTCCTTCCAAACTTGCTCTAGTGTCCTAATTAGTGTATCCCATCTTTGTCACATCTGTCTCTTATTGTAACACCCCAAAGTCCTTAAATTCTTTAACCTTCACATATGACATCATCTATTAGAAAAAATTAGAAAATTGAAGTAATTTATAAGAAAGCGGAAGGAATATATATGTATCTGGAAAAGTTTGATTATTAATTTAAAATAGTTGCTCGAATTTACTTTTTCACTAGTTTGCCAGAAAATATTTGAAGGGTCAAATGATCTCATAAAATCACGAGATTTGAAATGTAGGTTTATGACTCACATTTTGTCAGTATAAATTAATTTTAAGAAATTGATTCAAGAGTTAGGGAAATCAATTCACATTCAAATGTTAACTAGTTTTCCATGCAGAATATATCGAGCATGTCAAAATCTTTTTGTATCCATAAAATGGGTGATTAATCCTTAAAATTGATGTTCAATAACTCAAACTTAAATATCCAAATTACTCTTCAAATCGAGACAAAGTTTCACAAAAAGATTTAGCAGGCAATATATATATATATAGGGTCTCCACTCTTTATCATCGGTGAATTAGATCCGAACCTAACCTCGCCATGTGACCCATCTACCACAATTCGAGTTTTGCTAATTACATGTAGAGATTATTAGAGGGTGAGAACAATAGAAATATTCAATAAACTGCTTGAAATCTACTATATTCATTGAAGAAAATAAATTAATTGAAATATATGGGTCTTATACCACATCGAATTCGGATAACCTACCCTCAACGGAGTAAACAATAGATCAAGAAATCATTATAGTTTAAAGTACGAAAAGCGTCTAATCCTTGTTTCTAATGCTTTACCCAATCCAATCAATTATTCCTTTGAAAGGTCAATTTTATACCATAGCAGCATTTACCTTTTTGATCATTAACGTAATAAATAACAATCCGCTTTGCATATTTAGCAACCTCGTCCTAATTAAAAATTAATGTCAGCCTGATCAATGGTTGAAGATAAAAAGGAACTATATTTTAAAAACCTTGCTTCTTGAAACCTCAAAATCTAATCTAGAGAAAAAAAAATAAAAAAATAAAAAAAAATTAAGTGGCTTGCAAAATAAGAATACAAGAAAACAAGATAAATATTTTGAAATTGATGTGGGTTTTGAGGTATTTATGGGTGCTAAGAGCTAAAAATTAGGGTCTTGTACCTTCGTTAATATTTACATTATCTTGACGGTTATATATCACATTAGAGAATGTATATCTTGAGGTGATAAAATGTAAACAATAGATAATATCACATTAGAGTGTGTGCGTGTGTGTATATAAAGCCGCTGGCCCTATTTGTAAAACCTTGCCGCGGAGAGTCTTTCTCAAATGAGAATTATATTGGCTTTGCACAACGGCAATATTTTCGGTTCCACAGTGCAATAACGGCCTTACTGATTTGATAGAAGGAAGATTCTCTTTATGTCATGTGACCTTCTGTGTGTTACTAGTTGCTATATATTGTGGGAAAGGATAGCAGGGCAATTCTCCTTTGGCAAAGAAGAAGTATGCATTTGCATGGCCACCTTGCCAATAAAGAATAGCCCTGTTACGACTTTACCCACACATTTTCCTTCTCCTCAAAAGCTGCCATGCAGGTTCCATTTCTGAGAGCACACATTTTATACTCGCTGGTTCGCACCTTCAATTTGGATATGCTGAAACTAGAAATGGCATATGCTTGGGACTATTCCTCTAGAGTTTCCCTTTACTTTTTATTGGTCCCAAGTTCTGACTTTCACTTTGCACCTTTTTTTTTACGTTTGTTCTACGGATATGCTGTTTTAAGTGCAGAAAATGATATATGTTGGAAACTAGGAAGTTTAGGAAGGCTACAACTTTGATAATGATTATTAGAAGCAGCTATTTTTAACCACAATTCTTATATATCTATCCATTCCTATAAAAATTTTGAAAATGTACTGTAGTCATCCCCATTACATTCCAGTAAGTGCAAATCTCATGGGTGATTTAACTGTAGACTAAAGTAACTTTTAATTTCTTCAGGTTTTGATAACTTCACAAAAATGAAAATAATAAACGACGACCTTATTCTGTTTGTTCATCGCCACTGAAGGATTACAAGGGCCAAATGTACTATGGATCTTACTTCAGAAGATATGCAGAATGTTGGACACGTGCAAATTATTAAGTAATGATTGTTTGAGCCCATTTTTATGCTAGAATGAATTTTGTAGTTGTAATTTTTTCAAAAATATATGATTAAAAAGTAAGAAAAAATTGTGAATTTACGTGCAAATTATTTTTTTGATAGAATATATGATTAAAAATGAATACAAGAAAAAACGAATTATTAGATAGTGGGACTCAAACAGTGGCTGAATTTTCTATTATTATTGCATGACTTTGGCACACACATGCTATCATTGGTGGATACTCATGCCCTCACGTGGGATCAGCTGACCTCACATAAATATGTGATTTTTTATTTATTTTTATTTTTTTCACATATTTGCTCGAGTTTTTTCATTTCACTTTCTGCCTCTCAAATTTTCTCAAGCCGTGAATATCAATCTTCTCTCAATACATAAGTCAAACATTTTTACCAAATAATTTCTTTTTTTACTCAATCATCTACACCAATGTCAGCAGACGACAACATTTTTTTCCACCTCAGTGCCAGCTATTGCAAAGTCCTCAATCCATGGTGTGAACCACGTTATTGGATTGAAAATCGATAGTTGAATTTTAATTATATATATTGAAAACGATGCATTTGACAATATTGATATGAATGTAATTATATGACAATTTCAAAGTATAAAAATATATAGACAACATTTGTATTAAATTTTTTCATTAATGTTATGTTGCTTGAAAAAAGAAATTATTTAATTTTTGACTCCATAATAAAGAATGTCTAACTCCACCGCTATACCACTTCACTAAGGCCAAGTGATCCAGACAAGTTGCTTGAGTCAAATATTGTCTGTAAATCAAAATAACCAATTAATTACAAATTGGATGATTGGACTGGTTAATGAATAGAAGAATATACTGTAAATATCCCCGTTGCATGCAAAACACCACAAATTTTCATGAGCTATAAATAGACACAAGGACTGAGCTCTGTTCATCAAGTCCTGTTCAATTGTATGGATGCATTACTGGACAATTACTCCTTCGGCAGTAGGCTACTAGACTACCATAAATGGCCGTATAATTAAGCCTCACTGCCAAAGGAGATTTGTCCGGCAATTCACCCGTATGTCCAAATAATTGTGGCCATATAACATCTATACTTTTGCAAAATCAGGTACTATTAAATTATTATATAGGGGAGTCTACGATATACAAACTTTTGTATTAGAGTCGTCATAATACACTTTTCATTTAAATAGATTTCCACAGTATTTTTTTGTTTTTGTTTTTGTTTTTTTTTTTTTTTTAATTGACGGACTCTAGGAAAACTGAGAGTCCTGCTTGAGTTACACCATCAAGTATCAACAATGATAGTGATTCTCAAAATAGTATCTACTGTGATGCCACTTTTATAGTCTTCTTGGATAGATTTCAAACTTGAAAAATTGAATTTCAAGATAAGGTGTCTAGTTATAAGCTTGTTGTAAGTCTTAGGTTAGAACATGTAACAAATTAAAACAATTTAATCCCTTGAACTTAAGATTAGAGATGCATATACGATACCCTTTTTCTAGCATTTCTGCATATTCACTTGATATATACCTTGTTAAGATGTGAATTTACTTATTAAAATATTTTTTTTTCAATAAAAGCTAATTAGGAGTTAATTAAATAAATGGTATATATATATATATATATATATAATTTCTCATTAAGCACATCTACTCAAAAGGTTACCCTCCATTAAACCCACTTGATGAAAATTATATAGCGCAGATTGACAGTATTAAATTGTTAAATGATTGCTCATTAAACTTATCTCTAAGATACTAATTGCTCACTGAAAAAAATGGTTATACATTGCTCACTTAACTATTCAAACATTACTCATTTATCACAGTAGTGAAATCCGTTGATGTCATGAGGAGTTGAAATTATTTTGAGCATGGAATATAGACCTTAAATTATAGATACAGACGTTCTAGAGTGTGGATGGTCATACCATGTTATATGAGTATTCAAATAGTAAGATATAGGTATTCATATCTAATATCAAGTATATAGATACTCATACCATAATTGTTGTGGCGCTATCAAGCTATTTCTACTCTAATGGCTTTCTCAACATTACTTTAAAAGAAAACGTGAATTTTATTTGTTTTATCATCTTTCTGTCTTTCCCGTTTGACAATAATTTATATTTAAATAAATTTGATAATGAAATTATATATCCCTCGTTTAGCTCCATTCACTTTCATTTTTTTCTTCTCTTATTTTTAACCACACAATCTTCCATAAAATAATATTACACGAAAATCAAAAACATTTAATTTTTTTTCAACCACACATTTTTTGAAAAAAAAAACACTATTCTAAACATTAAACTTTGGAGGAAAAAAAATGGGGGCATAAAATGAAACCACGAAGTAAATATTTTGCGTGATAATCTCCTAAACCTAATTTTAATGACCATTCATTTAATTAAGCCCCCACATTATTTTTCTTAGAATGCATTTTTGAATAGTGTATTGATAGAAAATGTGTGGTTAAAAAATAAAGAAAAATTTTGTATTTACGTGTAACAGTATTTTATTGAAAAATGTATGGTTAAAATGATGTCAAATCACAGTTTAAGAATTTTATTTAATTTTTTTTTAAAGTCAAACATGGCCTAAGTCAGCTATATAACAAGTTTGAAAATACTATAAATCAATATGTTCACAGTAAATGTATCCAATTCACCCATATATCTATAATATATTATATAAATATCACACTAGCCAAGAATCATTTTTTGGACGATCATATCATTACTATAATTCAATTATTTCAATAATGACTTACTATTCATTTCTCAATATGTATTTAATTATTTTAATAATATCTTACTTTTCATTTTTCAATATATATTTAATTTGGGGAAATTGAAGCCAAAACCTTTCGATTTTAAACAGACTTTACCTAAATCTTCATTTTGTTGCACTCATCTGTATATGTGTCAATACTATACATATTGGATCTTATCTTGTATGGATAGTAGATTCAAGGGTTAAAAACCTACTTTATATGAGATCAAAAGGTATATTATTCTATTGTCGAGTTTTTAACTTGATAAAAAATAGATATACACAAATAAGGAAGATGGAGTCGATGTTTATATGATTGATATTGCAACTTATTGTTGCAAAGTAGAGAAACTAACCTCCTATTCAATATTAAGATGGTATAAAAAAGTCCACTAAATTTGATCTCGGTTATTGTTTTTCGAAGAGTGGTCTCTTACTTAAACTTATATGCTGTAGATCTGTTCGCCCTCATAGTGGTGATTATTCTGGTTCTAGATATTCGTGTAATGGATTGATGTTTTGGGTTGAGAAAATCATTCAAAACTGTAAGAGCTAAACTTCCATAGAATAAATACATCCAAATTTTTTCCCGGGCTGTGATTAAGGGAGATAGAGATGGAACATCACTTTTCATTACATCTATAGATGGATCCACCCATTTCAGATGTGCCTCTAATTTTCTTAAGTTGAAGATATTGTATTAACTTGGACTTTTTTTAAGTCGAGTAGAAGGTCAAATTGTGGAAGTGAAGACTTTGAGAATTATCTGATGGCGTGAATCTCTATCACGAGATATCAATAATCTATGTAATGAAAGAGATTCTTATTCGATAGACTATTCATTAATCACCAGTAATTATATGGTGTAATGAAATTGTTGCATGAAGAAGATTTCTCTAACAAGCAAATCATCTTTAGCAATGTCGGGATCAATTATTGCATATTGTAGCTAGTCTCTTGCTTCTCGTCCTATCAATGGAATAAAAATAAATAAATAAATACATCAGTTAACAAAGAATAAGTAAGAAAAGATTTAAAAAAAAAGATAAGAATAATTTAAGTCAATATTAAGCCATTGTCTGAGCCCCATTTTAAGTGAAAGAATATATTTTTAAATAGTGATTGATGGAGAATGTGTGGTTGAAAATTATGGAAAAATTTTGTGTTTGCGTGTAATATTATTTTATTGAAGAATATGTGGTTAAAAATGAGTTTGAAAAAAATGAATTTTTAGAAGAATAAGGCTCAAACAAGGGCTAAATAAAAGTCCCCAACAACAAAAAACTTGTTGATTTAATATTTTGCGAGCATATGGAATTTGATTTTCAAATTAAATGTTGTCCATTTTTTCTTATCATTTTTCATCCTAAATCTCAATTTTGATTTCGAAACTTCCAAAACATTCCAAATTGGTCACTGAACCTTCGTGATAATCTAAAATTGATCTGTTTCAAGTTTTGAAAGCATGAAATTTGTCCTTACACTTTCCAAAACTGAAATTTCACCGTTCCTCGCTTAATTCTAATAATTGATCTATGCAATCCGATTAATCTTTGTTGCTTTGAACCAACTCCAAATTAGCTTAAAGTTATTCAAGTTTTTTCCTACAATTAACATAATTTACTTAAAATTGAATAGAAAACTACTCAATTTAGCAATAACTAAATAAGAATAGAAGTCCAAATAAGTGCATAAACTAAAAAATTTAGCTATAAAATACACTTATCATCGTCTAAACAAATGAAAAAATGAATAAATAATATAATTCGACCAATGAAATTCAGGGACCAAGAAATATTCTAGCTATATATGTATAACTAGAATCACGTGAAATGATCAATGGAGCTGTACCTGGAAAGATTGGTTCACTTAATCGGTAATATTCTTCTCTCAAGTTGCAGCATGGAGGTTTATAATGCCCAACTAGTGATCAAAATGAATAAAGAGATCTCAACTAAAAGTCTTAGTGAAGACATCAACCACCTGTTGTGAAGACAAAACATGCACCACAGAGGCATGAATTGTATTTTTCATAGAAAGAATAGGTGAGCTCAATGCCTAGGAAATACTTTAGGACACCAAGATCCTTAATTTTAAAATGATCAGCAAGGAACGTTTTAAGATTGGATAAAGACTGAGCATCATTACCTAAATAAGTTTTCACCAATTATGAAAAAGATCTACTGTAAAAGAAGAACCATAAGTATGGTTAAACGTAGAGTGATCAAACTGAGCATAGCTAACTTTAATAAGGACTGAAGAGAGCTTATAACACCAATTATGCGAAGCCTTGTTAAGTTCATAAAGAGATTTATGTAAACAGTAAACACAAGTCTTCAGCATATAAACCTCCTTATCCAAATCAACATGTCAGAAGGTGTTATACACATCCAACTGGTGAATATGCCAATGACGATTAGCTACACATTGCACTGTGAAAAGTTTGGCAAAGGGTTGATTATGCCCAAAAAATAACGTGGTATTTATAGCACAGCTTTGAGGTGTCGATTCCACAATGAGATCGACAAATTGTTTAAAGGATTTGACAAACTATGATTTTTGTGGTCGTGAGAGGAGTTATCAATATGAATGAAATTTAAATATCAAAGCGTGAGATTAGTATAGCATCGGAATTCACTCTCTCGAATTGGATCAATCAACACCAATCATTCAAGCATCTTAGTAAAATATCTAGGTTCCTATAATACATTCTCACGTTAATCTATTGAAATCAGATTCAAATGTGACCATATACATCAAGTATAAGGCGGTAAGGAATCACACCTATGAGATTAATTGAAATTGGAATTTCAATAAATATTTGATCAAACTATAGAAAGAGAATTACTAATTTTATGAAAAATCTAATAAGAATTAAACCACTTTGAAGACCAATTCATAAAAAAAAAAAACCTAGATCAATTTTATTTTACTTATAATTCTATAATATAATTTAGGCTTCCTAAGAACATATTCCGCTTTGATTTTTTGAAATACGATTCAAGAAACGATTATATACCTCAAGCATAAAACAGTAATCAAATCACATCAATAAATCAATTGAAATTTAAATCTAACAAATATATTCGTCATTCAATGGAAAAAATATAATTGAATCAATAAACAATTTAATAAAAGCTAAACAAACTTCAAAAGTATAATAAAATAGAAATCTAAATCCCAGAATTATTCGATAATAAAAAACACGTTACATGAATGAACAGATGTTAAAATTTCTAAATCTGATCGAGATCCTTCGTGGTTTCCCAAAACATTTAGCCTTCCATGGAGTTCTTAAACCCAAGATGAGAGAAAAAAGATAGGAGATGAGAAGTGGTGTGTTCTAGTTGAATTAGGGCTTAAAACCGAGTGCCAAATTATTTCCAAAAGAGGTTGAATGGAATAAAGAAACTTGAAGATTTGGCCAAAAATTGTTCTATGCATTTGCTTTCAGTATTTTGGCCATAACTTTCTCTCTCGATATTCGATTAAGGCAACTTAAAGTGAGTTGGAAAGATAATACAAAGGGCTACAATTTTTTTGGAATTAGCTCTTTTCAAATTCGAACATTTACTAGGTCAAAAGTGGATCTCAATCTCCAGTTGAAAATCTGGAAAATCCTTATGCGGTCGGAATTTGATTTATGAAAATATTATGGTCATATTTAACTTTTTTTTACTTCTAATTGCACCCAACGGATTCCTAACTTTCTTGAATCATCATTCCATTGCCCGTCTCATCTTTAGATTATTTACAACTTGGTCCCTGAACTTTCACTTCTTTCACTTCGGTTCTTTTTCGCCCTTTTCTTCTAACTTCCACCTTTTCTACTAAAATGCAACATGAATCAAAATATAAGTATAATAAGTATATTTTGGTATCAAATAATCACATAAATGCAATATTCAAGAGGGAAAATATTATATTTTACACTCTCATCAGTAGCTGATTTAAAATTGAAGGATTCGAGTAAGAAAGAAAAATTATTTTAACCAACATTTATGTTTGTATTCATCGGCCGGACAATTGTGTTTAACCATTTAGGATATAGAACATAAATGTGAATATAATGATACAATATGGAGTTCCAAGTATGTTACATAAATACTCGAGGGATCAGAAATACTTGAATTAATTTTAGAAAATGAGTTTGGGATATAGCAAGATGTGATGTTCCTCTAACAGAGCTACTTCATATCGCTAACAGGTTTATAGTACCATGAGTTCTAATATTACTCGCTAGTTGCACGATCTATTTGCCGTATGAATATTTGAAACATAGATTCTGAGAATGATCTAAGGTGTGACATTCGTTGTCACTTGTGGTTCGGATCAACCTCATCATGTGCGAATGGTAGATGTTGGAAAATACGGGTAATGGGTCGCCCATGTGGGGTGACCCGACCCAAAAGATTCGAAAAGGGTTAGGAGAGAATGTTTTGAATGAAATTTAAATCCATAAACTTTCTACGTAACTACTAGTAACCTTCATATAGGAATTATGAAGAAAGGGGACAATAGAAGGGCGTGAAAAATATTGAATTTTCGTATGGAAACTCACACCAAAATTGCAAAGTCCCTAGAACCATATTTTTAGCTTGAAATCTCAGAAAAAATGGCACTTAGAAAGTGGATAATAATCTCCTTCCATTATGATTGAGATTGGGACTATTGGCGTAATAGAAAATCCAGATTTTGATGCTTTGATAGCAAGGTGATTCAACCACACAAAGATATTGGAATTCATTATTTCAAGTAAGTTTCTTGACCCGAAATTCATGTCAAAATATGCTGCGATTTCTCATAGTAATAAAATTTGGAAAATTAGAAAGAGACGGGGTAGAATTTATAGTCAAAATGTATGCAGCATATACTGGTAAGATAGAACCACAAGAAGCTATAATCAAGGAGCTACAATCGAAGGTGCTATCATATATGAAAATTAGATTAATGTGAAACTCTATATGAAGAGTTTCGATCACTTAACACATTCCATCCCTATTAAGCTCCAGCCATTAATCAATTAGAGGGCAAACAGCTATTATTTCTTACCGAACTTTGCTCTAGTGTCCTAATTAGTGTATCCCATCTTTGTCACATCTGTATCTTATTGTAACACCCGAAGGTCATTAAATTGTTTAACCTTGACATATGACATCATCAATTAGAAAAAATTAGAAAATTGAAGCAATTTATAAGAAAGCGGAAGGAACTTATATGTACCTGGAAAAGTTTGATTATTAATTAAAAATAGTTGCTCAACTTTTTTACGAGTTTGCCAAAAAATCTTTGAAGGGTCAGATGACCTAATTAAATCACGAAATTTGAAATGTAGGTTTATGACTCTCATAGTCACTATAATAAATTTTCAGAAATTGATTCAAGAGTACGTTCGGGAAATCAAATCACTTTCAAATGTTAAATCTCTATCATCGGTGAATTAGATCCATGCCTAACCTCGCCATGTGACCCATCTGAGCTTTGCTTAGAGATTATTAGAGGGTGAGAACAATAGAAATATTCAATAAACTGCTTGAAATCTACTATATTCATTGAAGAAAATAAATTAATTGAAATATATGGGTCTTATACCCCATCGAATTCGGATAACCTACCTTCAACGGAGTAAACAATAGATCAAGAAATCATTGTCGTCTAAAGTACAAAAATGTCTAATCCTCATTTCCAATGCTTTACCCATATGATCCAATTGATTATTCCTCTGAAACGTCAATTTTATACCGTAGCATCATTTACCTTTTTGGTCATTAACGTAATAAATAACATTACCGCTTTGCATATTTAGCAACCTCATCCTAATTAAAAATTAATGTTAGCCTGGTCAATGGTTGAAAATCAAAAGGAACTAGATTTTAAAAACCTTATTTCCTGAAACCTCAAAATCTTGAAAAAAGATTTGTAAGTGGCTTGCAAAATGAGAATACAAGAAAAAAGAGATGTGGGTTTTGAGGTATTTATGGGTGCTAAAAGCTGAAAATTAGGGTCTTGTATGTTAATTAAATTTACATTATCTTGACGGTTATATATCACATTAGAGAATGTATATCTTGAGGTGATAAAATGTAAACAAGAGATAATATCACATTAGTGTGTGCGCGCGTGCGTGTGTGTATATAAAGCCACGGGCCCTATGTGTAAAACCTTGTCGCGGGAGAGTCTTTCTCAAATGAGAATTATATTGACTTTGCACAACGGCAATATTTTTGGTTCCACAGTGCAAAACGGCCTTACTGATTTGATGGGAGGTGATACATTACCAGGCCATTTTTTCACGGAAGCTGTATAGGCTTCTCACAATGGTGGGTCGGCTTTTTTTTGCAATTTTTTTTTACATGAGGGGCTGACTTGGGGCCCACCTTGCAGACCAGTATTTTCCCTGATTTGATAGAAGGAAGATTCTCTTTATGTCATGTGACCTTATGTGAGTTACTAGTTGCTGTATATTGTGGGAAAGGATAGCAGGGCAATTCTCCTTTGGCAAAGAAGAAGTATGCATTTGCATGGCCACCTTGCCAATAAAGAATAGCCCTGATACTCCTTTACCCACACATTTTCCTTCTCCTCGAAAGCTGCCATGCAGGTTCCATTTCTGAGAGCACACATTTTATACTCGCTGGTTCGCACCTTCATTTTGGATATG
This sequence comes from Olea europaea var. sylvestris, assembly GCF_002742605.1. Taxonomy (NCBI): domain Eukaryota; kingdom Viridiplantae; phylum Streptophyta; class Magnoliopsida; order Lamiales; family Oleaceae; genus Olea; species Olea europaea. The sequence goes on from NC_036252.1 coordinate 12,820,353, forward strand.
CTGAAACTAGAAATGGCATATGCTTGGGACTATTCCTCTAGAGTTTCCCTTTACTTTTCATTGGTCCCAAGTGCTGACTTTCACTTTGCACCTTTTTTTTTTTAACTTTTGTTCTATGGATATGCTGTTTTAAGTGCAGAAAATGATATATGTTGGAAATTAGGAAGTTTAGGAAGGCTACAACTTTGATAATGATTATTAGAAGCAGCTACTTTTAACCACAATTCTTATATATCTACCTATTCCTATTAAAATTTGAAAATGTACTGTAGTCATCCCCTTTACATTTTAGTAAATGCAAATCTCATGGGTTATTTAACTGTAGACTAAAGTAACTTTTAATATCTTCAGGTTTTGATAACTTCACAAAAATGAAAATAATAAGCCTTACTCTGTTTGTTCATAGCCAGACAAGGATTACAAGTGCCAAATTTACTACGGATCTAACTTCAGAAGATATGCAGAATGTTGGACACATGCAGATTCACGACGTGGTTTTCAATCCTAACATTTTACCACTAAATGGATTACGCAAGTTTTTCATTAGCATTTATCGACCATCAAGATGAAGTTCATCATCCATCTGCAGTAGATAATTACAGCTCCATGGAGAAAGGACTCAAGAGGAAGAGATAATAACTTCATTGTTAGGTTTTTTATACCCAATAAATCTCGGGCTATGATGTGAACGTGGGTTAATATTATTTTATAGGCATAAGCCGATGAATGAAATAAGTCCAACAACCAAGTCCATGAGTTACACCCGATCCAATTGTATTCCTTATGGATGGCTTGAATATTGGCTCGTTTACCCCTTTAATGGTCCAACTTAAAGCCTAACCCTATAGTATATATTTGGCTATAACCCTAGCCACTTTCTAATGATGATTGTGTGATTTTTGAGAGAAGAAAAAGTGAATCCCGGCTGCCCCCCTTAGTGTGAGAAAAAAGGTGTCCAGAACTCTTGTATAACGTGTGCAATTGGTAGTTCCTTCATAGTATACTTTTGTGGTGTCTTCTCATAGCCTTTGTGGCCATAAATCATTATCCCTTCTTGTCCTACATATATAAGATTGAATAGCAATCAAGGTGAATCAATTGGTTGTGATTTGGAGCCGATTGGACTGGAACCCGAAAATCACCGATTTGAAGATCTTTCAAGAGAGCTTCCGCAACATTCATAAAATGAAAAGCTGGGAGATGATTATGTTCACAGCTAGGAAATATTATGCTTTTCTCTAATTAGGTAAAGGTCAAAGAAAACCAGGAGGAAAGGAAAGTTGTGCGCCGTTTGATCATGTAATAGTGAAATATATTAGCTCATTTATAATTTTAACGTAAAGTCTAAAAGAATATAAAAAATCCAAAAGCATTTAACAAAAAATAAATATTAGTAGATGCAAGTAGAGTAACTTCTGACTAAGAAGAATAGTGCGTTGTTCAAGTAAAGGCTCTGATGAAATTTGGGATTAGCCAAGAGGGTTCTAAGTAACTTCTAACTAAGAAGATACCCCATTCCACGGGGGGAGGGGGGGGGGGGAATGCTAATAATATATTCTTGCTAAAAAATGCAAATTAATTAAATAAAGAACTTCCTAACCCTTTGGTGGATAGAAAGTGCAGAGTGACAGTTAAATAAATTAAAACGTGTGTGAAAATTATCTAATGAATTATAAAAAAATGTGAAAAGTCCTTTGATTTTTTCTTTTTAATTATATTGTTTTTAGTAATATAGATGACAACATTATTAAGTTACTTACAATAATGACATGCCAAAGTAACTAAAAAGGCTAAAATAATAAGTAATGATTGTTTGAGCCCCATTTTTATGTTAGAATGAATTTTGTAGCTATAAATTTTTTTTTTTTTTAAATGTGTGATTAAAAAATAAGAAAATGCTATGAGTTTACGTGCAAATTATTTTATTGATAGAATGTATGATTAAAAATGAATACAAGAAAAATGAATTATTAGATAATGGGACTCAAACGATGGCTAAATTTTCTATTACTATTGCATGACTTTGCCACAAATATGCCATCATGTGTGGATGCACATGCCCTCATGTGGGATCAGCTGACCTCATAGAATTATGTGAATTTTTATCATCATTATTATTATTATTATTATTTGCATTTTTCACATATATGCACGACTTTTTACATTTCACTTTCTGCCTCTCAAATTTTCTCAAGCCCTGAATATCAATACTTCTCTCAATACATAAGTCAAACATTTTTACCAAATATTTTTTTTTTCTACTCAATCATCTACACCAATGTCAGCAACCGACAACACTTTTTCCCACCTCAGTGCAAGATATCTCAAAGTTCTCAATCCATGGTGTGAACCACGGTATTGAATTGAAAATCAATAGTTGAATTTTAATTATATATATTGAAAACGATGTATTTGACAATATTAGTATGAATGTAATTATATGACAATTTCAAAGTATAAAAATATATAGGCAACATTTGTATTAAAATGTTTTCATTAATGTCATGTTGCTTGAAGCAAAAAAAAAAAAAAAAAAAAAAAAAAAAATGGTAAAAAAAAAAAAAAAAAAAAAAAAAAAAAAAAAAAATTTGACTCCATAACGAAGAATGTCTAACTCCGCCGCTATACCACTTCACTAAGGCCAAGTGATCCGGACAAGTTGCTTGAGTCAAATATTGTCAGTAAATCAAAATAACCAATCAATTACAAATTGGATGATTGGACTGGTTAATGAATAGAAGAATATCCTGTAAATATCCCTCTTGCATGCAAAACACCACAATTTTTCATAAGCTATAAATAGACACGAGGACTGAGCTCTGTTCAAGAGTGTGGATGTATTACTGGACAATTACTCCTTCGGCAGTAGGCGACTTGACTGCCATAAATGGCCGTATAATTAAGTCTCACTGCCAAAGGAGATTTGTCCGGCAATTCACCCGTATGTACAAATGCTTGTGGCCATATAATATCTGTGCTTTTGCAAAATCAGGTACTATTAAATTATTATGTTAGGGAGTCAGAGATATACAAACTTTTGTATTAGAGTCGTTATAATACACTTTTTATTTAAATAGACTTCCACAGTTTTTTATTATTATTATTATTATTATTATTATTATTATTATTATTTTTAATTGAAGTACTCTAGGAAATATGAGAGTCCTACTTAAGTTGCACTATCAAGTATCAACAATGAGAGTGATTCTCAAAATAGTATCTACCATGATACCACTTTTATAGTCTTCTTGGATAGATTTCAAACTTTAAAAATGGAATTTAAAGGAAAAGTTGTCTAGTTATAAGGTCGTTGGTAAGTCTTAGGTTAGAACATGTAACAAATTAAAACAATTTAATCCCTTGAACTTAAGATTAGAGATGCATATACGATACCCTTTTTCTAGCATTTCTGCATATTCACTTTATATGTACCTTGTTAAGATGTGAATTTACTTATTAAAATATTTTTTTTTCAATAAAAGCTAATTAGGAGTTAATTAAATAAATGGTCATTAAATGTACCTATAAGTTAATACTTGTTCACTACTATATATATATATATATATATATATGATTTCTCATTAATCACATCTACTCAAAAGGTTACCCTCCGCTAATCCCAGTTGATGAAAATTATCATGTGTCCAACCAAAATCAAAAGGGGCACATTGACAATACTAAATTGTTGAAATAATTAAATGATTGCTCATTAAACTTATCTCTAAGATACTAATTGCTCATTGAAAAAAATGGTTATACATTACTCACTCATCTATTCAAACATTACTCATCCATCACAGTAGTGAAATCCGTTGACGTCATAAGGAGTTGAATTTATTTTGAGCATGGAATATATACCTTAAATTATAGATACATACGTTCTAGAGTGTGGATGGTCATGCCATGTTATATGAGTATTCATATAGTAAGATATAGGTATTCATATCTATTATCAAGTATATAGATACTCATACCATAATTGTTGGGGCGCCATCGGGCTATTTCTACTCTAATGACTTTCTCAACATTACTTTAAAAGAAAACTTGATTTTTATTTGTGTTATCATCTTCTGTCTTTCCCGTTTGACAATAATTTATATTTAAATAAATTTGATCATGAAATTATATAGCCCTCGTTTGGCTCTATTCTCTTTCATTTTTTTCTTCTCTCTTATTTTTAAATACACAATCTTTCGTAAAATAATGTTACACGCAAATCGAAAATATTTCATTCTATTTCAAACACACATTTTAAAAAAAAATTAATTTGGAGGGGGGGAAAGGGAAAACGGGGCATAAAATGAAACAACGAAGTAAATATTTTGCGTGATAAACTCTTAAGCCTAATTTTGATGACCATTCATTTAATTAAGTCAGCTATATAACAAGTTTGAAAATACTATAAATCAATATGTTCACAATAAATGTATCCAATTCACCCATATATCTATAATATATTATATAAATATCACACTAGCCAAGAATCATTTTTTGGACGATCATAGCCTTACTATAATTCAATTATTTCAATAATATCTTACTTTTCGTTTCTTAGTATATATTTGATTATTTTAATAATATCTTATTTTTCGTTTTTCAATATATATTTAATTTCGGGAAATTGCAGTCAAAACCTTTCGATTTTAAACAGACATTACCTAAACCTTCAGTTTGTTGCACTCATACAAACCTTTCAAAATTCGCACTTGAATTCTAATGGATGATTTTTGTTAGTTTGATCGTTAGTTAACCCAATAAATTGATTTTGATCAATTTTAGAAGGGGAAAAATAGTAAATTTGAATTAAAATAAAAAAATAAAATCACAATAAGAAAGAAATAAAAGGGTTTTCTTCTTCACGCATCCCATCTCATCACCAATCCACCACCCCCGTCCCTGAAAATCAACTATCAACGTCGGCACGTCTGACGGCACCAATATTTTGCAAGATTCATGATTTTCCTAAAACCTTCACTATTTCTATACACTTTAGTGTTCACCCTTTAACATCAATTCTTCCGGTCTGAAACATCAAAACCCTCACAAAATAAAGCCCCCACAATAACCTAGAATAATTTTACAAAAAAGAGTTCGCAGCAGCCATTTTTGCACACTTTTCAAGGCCAAAGGTAAGATTTTTCACAGCAGATTTTCAAAGATTTACAAAAACACTTTTCCCAACAAATTTCTCGTGTTGCAAATTTCCCTAAAATTTTGAAACAACGGATTTGGTGGATTAAAATGATATATTTGTTGCCATATGGAGGTGAAGTAAGCTGAGATTTGTTGTTTGTGATTTGGTAGTTTAAGAAAAAATGGGTAAATCCGTAGGATTTTAACGCACAGCAAAACCTCATCGAAAAAAATTGTCCAGAAAAAAGAAAATCATACTCTAAATACAAGATGGAAAAAAATGGGTTTCCAATGTAGAATATGAAAGGCAGGCTCCCAATGGAAAGAAATCCTAGCTAGGTATGAAGAGTCTTCTCCTAAATTTTGGTATGTTTTCTTTAACTTCTGTACGTTCTTAACATTAAAGTCTATCGTCTCTTCAATTTCCCTAGTTGGTACCGTTGGACATGTCGACGTTGAATAGCAATGCCAACTGTTGACTTTCAGATGAGAGTGAGGCCGGGGAGGTGGGGTTGGGGAATAGGATGGGTAAAGATGAAGGCCTTTTTATTTATTTATTTTTTTAATTTTAATTCAAAGTTACTATTGTACCCCCCTTTAAATTTGGTAAAAGTCAATTTATTGGGTTAACTAACTATCAAACTAACAGAAGCATCCATATGGACTTGAAGTGCTAATTTTTGAAAGGTTTGATAATGTGGGTGCAACAAAATGAAGGTTTAGGCACAATCTGATTAGAATCGAAAGGTTTGACACTGTGGCTACAATTTTCCCTTTAGTTTATTTAGCCATAATTGACATATTCATTACCTTTTCATTTTTCGATAAGTATTTGATTTATTTAATTATTTGAAAATATTACCATGAATTATTTTGTCATTTATTTAGTTATGATTAATGTACATTTGACATATTTCCACTTGATTGGATAGTAAATTAAATTTATTAAAAAAAATTGAAGAAAAGATGAATAGTTTTAGAGTTTTCTTCCAACTAATTTTATTCAATTAATGTTAATAAATGGAGAAGTTAAATGGAGGGATATAATGCATAACTATAATAAATAATTTTAGTGAATATATTCAATTCATAATAAACAAATATTAAGAAATGATCGTATTCGTTGAATATTTAGTTCATATCAAAAGGGTAAATAGAGAAACTATTCTAATTGACTTTCTCAACTATTAAAATTGTTTTGACAAATCGATTTTTATTTCATTTGAATCAAAAGTTCATTCCACATAAACTATTTGTATTAGTTATTTTTTATATTCTCATATCTTACAATATTATTTTTATAGCACCTATAAAACATTTCAAAATAACATGTTCAACTATAACTAGTACAACTCATTGTGTTTATTATTAAGCGATTAGATCGAAATGATGTAAAGAAATAGGGACTATGTCTCCTCATAATCATATTCAATTATAGTCGGTTCAAAAATATGGGATAGAAGACACATATGGGTGGCTCTCTCTTCCACAATTCTATATCCAATAGAGAATATAACTTCACGATTTGACCAATTAATCAGAAGTCAACTAGGAAGAATTATAAAATTGGGGGAAAAAACCCGTAAATTTGGGATTCATTCAATATTTTCCTTAAAAAGTATCTATCATAATGTGACCCAAATTCTCATGGGTATTGGAGTCTTGATTGATGTGGTCTTGAAGAGATCAAAATTATAGACCGAGAATAAAAATCATCGTATTTTTGCTAGCCTATTGCTAGCTGGCCGTTCGAGCAGCACCTACATATTTTCTACATAGTCTCGTCGCCTGCCTGGCTTCCGTCTAGTGCTCGAAAGGTGGGGTTGTCGCTCGCTTGAGAAACAAGGTTATCCGGCTCAAGCCCTTTTTGGCATTTTGACATGGTTTAGGCTCCTATTTATCTACACCTTGGTTACTAGGGTTATATATATATAAGTCACGCCTATATTGTTCCTATAACTTTCATACAATATCTTGAGAGTTTTATATCTTAATTGAGAGTGTTGAGAAGCTGTTGTAAATACAATTACTATTATTTATAGTGGATTTCTCCTTTCTGCTTGAGATTTTTTCCCATCTTGCATTTTCAAATAAACTTTGGTGTTCTTATTTTGTATTTGCTTATTTTATTATTATCATTATCTTACGATCAATTCATAACAAGTGGTATCAGAGTCAAGTTAATTATTCTACATGGAAACAATGAAATATGATATTACATTATTGGATCGAAACACGAGACTTACTTTATGGCAAATGGAGATGCAAGCAGTTCTCACGCAGATGGATTTGTAGGAAGTCTTGCTTGGCTTTAATAAGATGTCTTCAACCTGAACGCATGATGAAAAACAGTGTAGGGATCTAAAAGCCCAATCCCAAATTCATGCACATCTCTCAAATCAAATTCTTCATGATATTCTAAAGGAGAAAAGTGTCATTGCATTATAGTTGAAGTTGGAACAACTTTGTATGATAAAGAATCGAACCACAAATTACATTTGAAATAGTACTTGTATTCTCATCAAATGTCTGGAAGTGTGTCATTAGATGATCTCTTAAATATGTTCAAAGAAATCGTGAACGATTTGGAGACATTGGAGGTTAAGTATGATGAGAAGGAGAACTTGGCGTCAATGTTGTTGTGTTAACTGTCGCCATCATATGTGACTTTTAGGGATACTATTTTCTATAGTAAGAATATTCTCACTGTAAAAAAAGGTTTATGATACTTTAGTATCTAAAGAGAAGATGAGGCATATTGTTGGATGATTTGGGAGTCAAGTTGAAGGCCTGATTGTTCGAGAGAGAAATCAAGATAGGAATCGTAGTAGGAATATGTAGGATAGATCAAAATGCTGACATGCAGAGAAAGTATATCATTACTATAAAAAGAAAAGACGTATCAGAGTTGATTGCTATTTACTGAAATTAAAAAATAAAGTTGCTGGTGCTACTGAAAAGAAAAGTAACTCGTTAACACAATGGAAGCTGATGTTGTGGAAGATGGGCAAAGTAAATGAGAGCTTCTTATGATTTTTGACATGGATTCTAAACCTTGTGAAGAATTGGTTCTTGACTCATCATGTACTTTTCACATGTGTCCCAACGGGGACTGGTTTACAATATATGAAAAAGTTTCGAGGGCTACAGTAGGAAACAACGCGCCTTGCAAAATTGTCGTAGTTCGTACAATAAAATCAAAATGTTCGATGGTGTTATCCAAACATTTACAGACGCCAGGCACATTCAAGAATTGAAGCGAAATCTCATATCTTATAGTACACTTGACTCAAGTGGTCATAAATACACTAGTGAAAGTGGAGTTCTGAAGGTGAGTCGGGGTGCTCTTGTTGTCATGAAGGGATACACAGTTTTACATTTTGTAGGGTTTTACAGTGACATGAGATGCAATAATTTCCACTTCTTCTTTAACGGATAAGAAAGTTACAAAACTTTGGCATATGTGACTTGGGCATATGAGTGAGACATATATGGTAGAATTGAGTAGGATGGGGCTTATTCATGGGCAAAAGAATAGTAAAATGAAGTTTTGTGATTATTGTGTCTTCGGGAAACAAAAAAGAGCCAAATTCACTAAAGGAAGACATAACACTAAGAGAACACTTGAATATATCCATTCAAATCTTTGGGGACCGACCAGGGTTCCTTCAAAAGGAGGTGATTGTTACTTGTTAATATTAATTGATGATTTCTCTAGTAAATTTTGAGTCTTTTTCTTGAAACAGAAGAGTGATATGTTTGGAACCTTCAAGGAGAGGAAAATAATGATAGAAAAGCAAACTGAAAAGTAGGTGAAACGTCTACATACAGATAATGGATTGAAATTTTATTTAGATGAATTCAGTAGCTTCTATATAGCTGAAAGCATTTTGGGACACTAGACAATGCCCGAAACTCCTTAATAAAGTTGGAGTCAGAGGAGGTATGATCTGACAAACCTTCTTATTATTCTGATTTGAAGATTTTTGGGGATTCTAAATTGTAACATCCCTTTTATCTTCAATTCATAACTAAAATATGCAACTGATAATGGAGACAAATATATAGAAAGTGTGTAATGAATCTATTAGACCCAGATGGATAAATGATCAATTGCCACCTTTTTATTCAGAGGAGTTCAAAAATACTACGACGGCTTCTTGTTTCTTGCTTATGCTCATGTTGATAATGAAAAGTTGGAGTCTAGATCAAAAAGTGTATCTTTCTTGGATATTAATTAGATGTAAAGGGATATAAATTGTCAAATCCTAAGATAAGAAATGTGGTGGTTAATAGAGATGGAGTATTTGATGAACTTGCAACGATTCATGGTTCACATCGTAGGGATTTTGATAAAACTGAAAAACAGAATCATTCAACTTAGCTAGAGTTGAAAATTGGTCCAAGGGAACAATCAAAGGTTTAAAAAAAGACTACTATAAAGCAGTCTAGTCCAAAATGATAGACAGTAATACTTTGCCTACACTACTAGCAACACCACAGTATTCAATTGTTAAGGATAGATCTCCCAAATAGATTAGACCCCTAAAGAAGTATGAAGAAGCAAATTTGGTAGCTTATGCATTAAGTATGGCTTAAGATATTGATTCCACTGAGGAGCCTACTACATATTCAAAGTCAGTCAGTTGCAGTGATTCTAGTAAATGGTTGATTGTTATGTAGGAGAAGATAGAGTTATTGAAAAAAAAAAATACCTGGGACTTGGCGAAACTACATAAGCATAAAAGGGTTATTCGCTGTAAATAGGTGTTCAAAAAGAAGAATTGGACATCAGGGATGAAGATACTAAGTATAAGGCAAGACTGTTAGCAAAGGATTATAGTCAGATTTCAGTTGTTGACTTCATTAACGTCTTTTCACCGGTTGTAAAATATAGTTCAATTCGGGCTTTACTTGGGATAGTGGAAATGAATGATTTGGAACTTGAGCAGATGGATGCCAAGATAGTATTCTTGCATGAAGAACTTGAAGAGAACATTTACATGCAACAATCAGAGGGTTTCTTAATTTCTAGAAGGGAGACTACGTATGCTAGTTGAAGAAGTCCTTGTATGAATTAAAGTAGTCACCAAGGCAATGGTATAAAAGGTTTGATTCATTCATGACTACTCATAATTTCATTAGAAATAATTATGATAATTGTTTGTACTTCAAAAGGGAAGACGGTAGATCAATTACATATTTGCTATTATACTTCAACTTAGTAAGGAGTTTGAGATGAAAAATTTAGGTACAGCAAAGAAAATTCTTGGTATGAAAATTTTGAGGGATAGAAAGGTTGGCGGATTATATTTGAGTCAGAAGTGGTACATTAGGAAAGTTCTACAAAGGTTCGATATGCCGAATGCTAAGGCTGTCAGTACTCCCTTAGCTGTCCACTTCAAATTATCATCTAAATTTTATCCTCAGTCAGATGAAGACATTGAATATATGTCTCAAGTTCTTTATTCCAATGAGTTGGTTCGCTTATGTATATTATGGTTTGTACAAGACCAGATTTGGAATATGTAGTCAATGCAATAAATAGATATATGGCAAATCCTGAAAAAGAACATTGGAAAGCAATGCAATGGACATTCATATACTTGAAAGGCTTTACTAATGCTTACTTGCATTTTGTCATTGTGTATGCGAATTCAGATTATACAATGTATCTTGATAAGATGAGATCACTTATAATGTATGTGTTTACCCTTGGAGGCTGTGCTATCAATTAGAAATTTTCTTTACAAAATACAGTAGCTCTGTCTACAGCAGAGATGGAATACATGGCCATTACAAATGTATTAAGTAGGCTATGTGGTTGACAGAATTGATTGATGAAATCAGTAAAGACTTGCAGATCTTTACAATATATTGTGATAGTCAAAATGTTATTTTTCTAACTAAGGATCAGATGTTCCATGAAATGACAAAGTACATTAATTTGAGGTATCATTTTGTGCGTGAAATGGTTACTCGTGGTGATATTGTAGTGAACAAGGTTGATACGAAGGATAATTTGCTGATATGATGACAAAACCACTTCCCATTGCTATGTTTGAACATTGCTTTAATTTAATTGGTGTTTCTCATTGATCTAGTCCATCGGTGAACATTTGGAAGAGGAGGAGTGGTGTTTACCTTAGAGATGTGTTTTTTGGAATTCCTTGTTTTGGAATTTGGTTTAAGGTAGAGATTTGTGTAATGTGTCCTAAATTTTCGTGGTATTGGAATCTTAATTGAAGTAGTCTTTAAGAGATCAAAATATGGATCGGGAAGAAAAGTCATCGTATTTTTGTTAATCTGCCGCTAGCTAGCCGCTGGAGCGACACCTACACATTTTCAACAGAGACTTATCACCTGCCTGGTGCTCGAACGACAGGGCTATCACCGTCCTGTCGCTCAAGCAATAAGGTTATCCTGCCCAAGCCCATTTTTGCATTTTGACGCACCTTGGACTCATATTCATCTACAACTTCATTTCTAGCGTTTTATATATATAAGTCATGGCTTGTATTGTCCCCATAACATTCATACAACATCTTGAAAGTTTTAGATTTTAATTAAGAGTATTGAGATCTTGTTGTAAATAAAATTACTATTAATTATAGTAAATTTCTCCTCCTCTGCCTACGATTTTTCCCCGTATTGGATTTCCACATAAATCTTGATGTTCTTATTTTGTTTTTACTTATTTCATTGTCACTATCTTGCGATCAGTTCAAAGCAGTATCAAAAAGGATTTGGAAGGGAATTAGATCGATTCATCAGTCAACTTACACGATTTCCTGATAAGTCTTTTGTTAAAATGGAAAATAAACCCCAAATTAAACCACAATGACATGAAAAATCCTTAGTTGGCTCTCAAAGACGATTGTATCCACGTAAGATGTTGCCCATGACACAGTGAAAGAGTGAAAGATCATGTGATCTTTCTTGATTTGATGAAGAAAATGGATAAGGGTATTGATTGAATAATTCAGGCAATATAGTACTACATTTGAAGGAAGAATTTCATATTTGTTGAGAAATACAAAATAAATCTCATATTGTTTAAAGATAAGGTAAAAATGGGTTATTGAGTGGATTGTGGTAGTAACAAACCAATATGTCAAGTCTTTGAGATGCAATGCAAAAATTCAATGATGAATATTCATTTGGTTTTCAAATTAAATTTTGTCCATTTTTTCATATAATATTTCATCCTAAATTTCACTTTTGATTTTGAAACTTCCAAAACGTTCCAAATTGGTCACTAAAACTTTGTGATCATCTAAAATTGATCTGTCTCAAGTTTTGAAAGTATGAAATTTGTCCATACACTTTCTAAAACTTGAATTTCACTTGTGAAATTTTCACCGTTCCTTGCTTAACTCTACTTATTGATCTATGCAATCCGATTAATGTTACTTTGAACCAACTCCAAATTAGCTTAAAGTCATTCAAGTTTTTCCTACGATTAACATAATTTACTTAAAATTGAATAGAAAAATACTCAATTTAGCAAAAAGTAAATAAGAATAGAAGTCTAAATAAGTGCATAAAATAAAAAATTTAGCTAAAAATACACTTATCATCGTCTAAACAAATGAAAAATGAATAAATAATATAATTAGACCATTGAAATTCAAGGACCAAGAAACATTCAAGCTGTATATGTATAACTAGAATCACTTGAAATGATCAATGAAGCTGTTCCTGGAAAGATTGGATCACGTAATCGGTAATATTCCTCCTTCAAGTTGCAGCATGGAGGTCTATAATGCCCGACTAGTGAGCAAAATGAATAAAGAGATCTCAACTAAAAGTCTTAGTGAAGACATCAATCACATGTGAAGACAAAACATGTACTACAAAGGAGGCCTGAATTTTATTTTTCATGGAAAGAGTAGGTGAGCTCAATGCCTAAGAAATACTTTAGGACACCAAGATCCTTAATCTTAAAATGATCAGCAAGGAACGTTTGAAGATTGGAGAAATGATCAATGAAGCTGTTCCTGGAAAGATTGGATCACGTAATCGGTAATATTCCTCCTTCAAGTTGCAGCATGGAGGTCTATAATGCCCGACTAGTGAGCAAAATGAATAAAGAGATCTTAACTAAAAGTCTTAGTGAAGACATCAGTCACTTGTTGTGAAGACAAAACATGTACTACAAAGGAGGCCTGAATTGTATTTTTCACAGAAAGAGTAGGTGAGCTCAATGCCTAGGAAATATTTTAGGACACCAAGATCCTTAATCTTAAAATGATCAGCAAGCAACGTTTGAAGATTGGATAAAGACTGAGCATCATTACCTAAATAAGTTCTCACCAATTATGAAAAAGATCTACTGTAAAAGAATAACCATAGGTACGGTTAAATGTAGAGTGATCAAACTGAGCATAGCTAGCTTCAATAAGGACTGAAGAGAGCTTATAACACCAATTATGCAAAGTCTTGTTAAGTTCAAAAAGATATTTACGTAAACAGTAAACACAAGTCTTCAGCATACCACAATAACCAGGAGGTAGAGTCATATAAACCTCCTTATCCAAATCAACATGTCAGAAGGTGTTAAACACATACAACTAGTGAATATGCTAATGACGGCTAGCTACTAAAATGAGAACACATTGCACTATGAAAAGTTTTGCAAAGGGGAAAAATGTCATGATTGTCAAGCCCTTTAACCTGTGTATAGCCCTTGGCTATCAACTGAGCTTTGTACCATTCAATAGAACTATCAGCACGAAGTTTAGTTTCAAAAACCCATTCACAACCTATGGGCAACTTACTAGAAGGAAGAGAGGTGAGACTTCATGTATGATTTGACGAATCATCATCAACTTCCCATATAATTTCCATAACCACCGACTTAGAAGGAAGATTCCAGATTTATGTGGGTTCTTCATCTTCATCTAAATAGATTCTAGAAATATCTATAGTGACAGCCATAGCTAGAAGAATCTGGAAGGATTAGTGTGATTTTATTTCAATGGAAGAATTCTCTAGAAGTTGAAGGCGGCCACCATCACCGACATTATGGAATTATGTAGAAGAAGAAATCACCGCCATTGTTATATGTGTGTGTATGTGGGTGGAGAGTAGTGTGTGAAGAGTGTGGCATGAATAGAGATAAAAGAGAGAAGTAAGAAGGAAAGTAGGAAAGGAAGACAGTGTGGCAGTGTAGGGAGTGTTTCCATATAATTAAAATAAAGAGGTGTGTGTTGTGTTTGAAAGAAAGGAAAATTATTAGTGTGAGTGGTTGAGTGAATAAAATATTGTTCAAAATTGTGTACAATTTATTTCATCAATAAAAATCATTTTCTTTTAGGTATGTTTAAATTTAACAATTTGGTATCAGAGCTCAACAAGGTATAAGAGGTAGGCGACCAAGGACAAATTTTTGAGCTTCTCGAGATCGTGCACAAAAGAAGATTGTGAAGATTTCATAAAGCTCTCTTGATTACGAGGAGGCAATTTAAGTTATGATGCGCAACCTATAAGCTGTACACAGAATGAGGAAGCTCAATAATCAAAATTACAACACATAACAAACTTGCATGGAGTCATATCTCCAAGGGCAAGACTTGTGCGAAGTTATTGACGAAAGTTACGTGACGTCATCGGAAGAAGTCGTGGCTCTAATGAAGAAACGAATAAGAGCATGTAAGGATTTGTCTGTTATAAAGATGACAATCGAGAAAGAATTACTGGAGCACATAAGGGATAAGAACAGACCAAAGGAAGCGTGGGACACTTTGGCCTCACTTTTCTCAAAGAAAAATGATCAAAGGTTGTAATTGCTGGAAAACAAGCTGCTCTCAATCACTCGAGGTAAATTAACGGTAAGTCAATATTTTAATGAAGTTGAATTCTTTGTTACGATATTTCAGAGTTAAATTCTTCAAGTAAAATTTCAGAGTCTTGAAAGAAAAGAATAATTATACATGGATTAAGACCCAAATTTAAAAGTTTTGTTGCCGCAATATAAGGTAGACTAGAGCAATCTTTATTAGTTAATCTTGAAAATTTTTTTTGCCGACCAAGAAGCGTTGACCAGAAAAATGTTAGAGGTCTCAATAAAGAAAGAGGATGAAGAAGCATTATTTAGTTATGAAAGAAGAGGTTGACTCCGTGAACAAAATAATAGAGGATTAAAAGAAAATAAATGGGTTGAAGGAAGCTACAAGATAAGGGGAGCTAAACAAAATTGCGACATAAGAGATCAGTCGTTCGAAAAATTTAGACGAAATAATGGCTCGTGTTTCGTATATTGCAAACGAGGCCAATATGCCAGAGATTGTTAGCTTAAAAAAGAGGCAGCAGAAAGCAATATAGCAACCTCCAATGAGCAATAGACATATGATAGTGAAGAAGAATGGGACGTTGAAGCATCTACAACAACAATTGAGCATGCTAAAGAGAAGAAATGTAATTTAAGGCTAAAAAACTAATCAAGTTTTGTGGTAATCTTGCCTGATCAATTGGATTGTAAAGATGATTTGATTTATGATTCAGGAGAAGATGATTGGAATGATGACTCAAAATATTTTCTCGTAGTTGATGAAGAGTCTTCTTGGTAGACTTGGTAGAGGGATGAACTACTAGAGTTAGAAGAAGTGTTTGAAGAAGTATGTTCTTTAGAGTAACTGCAAAGGGTAGAGCAAACCTAAAGAGGCTAGATCTGCTAGATTTATAGGAAAGAATAAAGGTACAAGAATCAAGTCAATATACACATTCAAATGTTAACAAGTTTTGGATGCAGAATATATCGAGCATGTTGAAAATCTTTTTGTATCCATAAAATGGGTGTTTAATCCTTAAATTGATGTTCAATAACTCAAACTTAAATATCCAATTTATTATTCAAATCGAGAAAAAGGTTCAGAAAATGATTTAGCAGGAAAAAAAAACTAGGGTCTCTACTCTTTATTATCGGTGAATTAGGTTCAAACCAAACCTTGCCATGTGACCCATCTACCACAATTCGAGCTTTTCTAATTACATGTAGAAATTATTAGAGGGTGAGAACAATAGAAATATTCAATAAACTGCTTGAAATCTACCATATTCATTGAAGAAAATAAATTAATTGATAGATGGGTCTTATACCACATCGAATTCGGATAACTTACCTTCAACAGAGTAAACAATAGATCAAGAAATCATTGTAGTTTAAAGTACGAAAAACGTCTTATCCTTGTTTCCAATGCTTTACCCATATCCAATCGATCATTCCTCTGAAAGGTCAATTTTATACCATAGAAGCATTTATACCATAGCAGTATTTACCTTTTTGATCACTAACATAATAAATAACATTACCACTTTGCATATTTAGCAACCTCGTTCTAACTAAAAATTAATGTTAACCTGATCAATGGTTGAAGATCAAAAGTAACTAGATTTTAAAAACCTTGCTTCTTGAAATCTCAAAATCTAGAAAAATTTGTAAGTGGCTTGCAAAATAAGAATACAATATAATATTTTGAAATTGATATGGGTTTTGAGGAATTTATGGGTGCTAAGAGCTGAAAATTAGGGTCTTGTATCTTCGTTAATATTTACATTATCTTGACGGTTATATGTCACATTAGAGAATGTATATCTTGAGGTGATAAAATGTAAATAAGAGATAATATCACATTAGTGTGTGTGCGTGTGCATATAAAACTGCGGGCCCTATGTGTAAAACCTTGCCGCAGGAGAGTCTTTCTCAAATGAGAATTATATTGACTTTGCACAACAGCAATATTTTCGGTTCCACAGTGCAATAACGGCCTTACTGATTTGATAGAAGGAAGATTCTCTTTATGTCATGTGACCTTCTGTGAGTTACTCGTTGATATATATTGTGGGAAAGGATAGCAGGATAGCAGGGCAATTCTCCTTTGGCAAAGAAGGAGTATGCATTTGCATGGCCACCTTGCCAATAAAGAATAGCCCTGTTACTCCTTTACCCACGCATTTTCCTTCTCCTCGAAAGCTGCCATGCAGTTTCCATTTCTGAGGGCACACATTTTATACTCGCTGGTTCGCACCTTCAATTTGGATATGCTGAAACTAGAAATGGCATATGCTTGGGACTATTCCTCTAGAGTTTGCCTTTACTTTTCATTGGTCCCAAGTTCTGACTTTCACTTTGCACCTTTTTTTACGTTTGTTCTATGGATATGCCGTTTTAAGTTCAGAAAATGATATATGTTGAAAACTAGGAAGTTTAGGAAGGCTACAACTTTCATAATGATTATTAGAAGCAGCTATTTCTAACCACAATTCTTATATATCTATCTATTCCTATTAAAATTTTGAAAATGTACTGTAGTCATCCCCATTACATTCCAGTAAATGCAAACCTCATGGGTGATTTAACTGTAGATTAAAGTAACTTTTAATTTCTTCGGGTTTTGATAACTTCACAAAAATGAAAATAACAAACGACCTTATTCTGTTTGTTCATCGCCATTGAAGGATTACAAGGGCCACTAAATGAGTTACGCAAGTTTTTCATTAGCATTTGTCGACCATCAAGATGAAGTTCATCATCCATATGCAGTAGACAATTACAGCTCCATGGAGAAAGGCCTCAAGAGGAAGAGATAATGACTTCATAAAATGAAAAGCTGGGTGATGATTATGTTGACAGCTAGGAAATCTTAAGTTTTTCTCTCGTTAGGTAAAGGTCAAGGAAAACCAGGAGGAACGGAAAGTTGTGCGCCGTTTGATCATGTAATAGTGAAATATATTAGCTCACTTATAATTTTACGTAAAGTCTAAAAGAATATAAAAAATCCAAAAGCATTTAACAAAAATAAACTTTGGTAGATGAAAGTGGAGTAACTTCTGACTAAGAAGGATAGTGCATTGTTCAAGTAAAGGCTCTGTTGAATTTGGGATTATCCAAGAGGGTTCTAAGTAACTTCTAAGAAGATGCCCCATTCCACGGGGAAAAAAATGCAAATAATATATTCTTGCTGAAAAGGATGCTTCATTTAAGATTTGCAAATTAATTAAATAAAGAACTTCCTAACCCTTTGGCGGATTGAAAGTGCAGAGTGATAGTTAAATAAATGAAAACGTGGGTGAAAATTATCTAATGAATTATCAGAAAAAAAAAATGTGAAAGCCCTTTGATTTTTTTTAATTATATTGTTTTTAATAATAAAGATGACAACATTATTAAGTTCCTATCTTACAAGAATGGCATGCCAAAGTACCTAAAAAGGCTAAAATAATAAGAAATGATTATTTGAGCCCATTTTTATGCTAGAATGAATTTGGTAGTTGTAATTTTTTTTAAAAATATATGATTAAAAAATAAGAAAAAGTTATGAATTTACGTGTAAATTATTTTATTGATAGAATATTTGGTTAAAAATGAGTACATGAAAAAACGAATTATTAGATAACGGGACTCAAACAATGGCTGAATTTTCTATTATTACTACATGACTTTGCCACACATATGCTATCATGGGTGGATGCACATGCCCTCATGTGGGATCAGCTGACCTCACCGGGATATGTGATTTTTTTCATTTTTCACATATTTGCACGAGTTTTTTCATTTCATTTTTTGCCTCTCAAATTTTCTCAAACCCTAAATATCAATCTTCTCTCAATACATAAGTCAAACATTTTTACCAAATAATTTCTTTTTATTATCATCTACACTAATATCAGCAACCGACAACACTTTTTTTCCACCTAAGTGCCAGATATCTCAAAGTCCTCAATCCATGATGTGGACCACGGTATTGGATTGAAAACCGTTAGTTGAATTTTAATTATATATATTGAAAACGATGCATTTGACAATATTGATATGAATGTAATTATTTGACAATTTCAAAGTATAAAAATATGTAGGCAACATTTGTATTAAATTTTTTTCATTAATTTTATGCAACTTGAAAATAAAAATTATTTAATTTTTGACTCCATAATGAAGAATGTCTAACTCCGCCGCTATACCACTTCACTAAGGCC
Organism: Olea europaea var. sylvestris; assembly: GCF_002742605.1. Classification (NCBI taxonomy): domain Eukaryota; kingdom Viridiplantae; phylum Streptophyta; class Magnoliopsida; order Lamiales; family Oleaceae; genus Olea; species Olea europaea. The sequence continues at coordinate 12,839,463 of NC_036252.1, forward strand.
AAGTGATCCAGACAAGTTGCATGCAAAACTCCACAATTTTTCAAGAGCTATAAATAGACACGAGGACTGAACTCTGTTCATCAAGTGCTATTCAAGTGTATGGATGCATTACTGGACAATTACTCCTTCGGCAGTAGGCTACTTGACTGCCATAAATGGCCGTAAAATTAAGCCTCACTGCCAAAGGAGATTTGCCCGGCAATTCACTCTTACGTACAAATAATTGTGGCCATATAATATCTATACTTTTGAAAAACCAAGTATTATTAAATTATTATGTTTGGGAGACTGTGATATACAAACTTTTGCATTACAGTCGTTATAATAAACTTTTCATTTAAATCGACTTCCACAGTTTTTTTTTTTTTTTTTTTTTTTTTTTTTTTTTTTTTTCTTTAATTGAAGTACTCTAGGAAAAATGAGTCCTGCCTAAGTTGCACTATCAAGTATCAACAATGAGAGTGATTCTCAAAATAGTATCTACTATATAGTCTTCTTGGATAGATTTCAAACTTTAACAATTGAATTTCAAGAAAAGATGTCTAGTTATAAGCTTGTTGGTAAGTCTTAGGTTAGAACATGTAACAAATTAAAACAATTTAATCCCTCGAACTTAAGATTAGAGATGCATATACGATACCCTTTTTCTAGCATTTCTACATATTCACTTTATATAGCATTTCTGCATATTCACTTTATATATACCTTATTAAGATGTGAATTTTTATATAATATATAAAATTCTCCTTTTGGATAATCTCTACCTCAATGATAATATATATATATATATATATATATATATACTCATTAATCACATCTACTCAAAAGGTTACCCTCCGTTAATCCCACTTGATGAAAATTATCACGTGTGCAACCAAAATCAAAAGGGGCACATTGACAATATCAAATTGTTGAAATAATTAAATAATTGCTCATTAAACTTATCTCTAAGATACTAATTGCTCATTGAAAAAAATGGGTATACATTGCTCACTTATCTATTCAAACATTAGTCATGCATCACAGTAGTGAAATTCGTTGACGTCATAAGGAGTTGAAATTATTTTAAGCATGGAATATATACCTTAATTATAGATACAGACATTCTAGAGTGTGGATGCTCATACCATGTTATATGAATATTCATATACTAAGATATAGGTATTCATATCTAATATCAAGTATATAGACACTCATACCATAATTGTTGGGGCGCCATCAGGCCTTTTCTACTCTAATAACTTTCTCAACATTGCTTTAAAAGAAAATGTGATTTTTATTTGTGTTATCATCTTTCTGTCTTTCCCGTTTGACAATAATTTATATTTAAATAAATTTGATCATGAAATTATATAGCCCTCGTTTGCCTCTATTCTCTTACAATTTTTTCTTCTCTCTTATTTTTAACTACACAATCTTCCATAAAATAATATTACACGTAAATCGAAAATATTTCATTTTTCTTCAACCACAAATTTTTCAAAAAAAAAAAAACTATTCTAAACATTAAAATTTGGAGGAGGAAAAAAAAGGGGCATAAAATGAAACAACGAAGTAAATATTTTGCATGATAATCTCTTAAGCCTAATTTTAATGACCATTCATTTAATTAAGTCAGCTATATAACAAGTTTGAAAATACTATAAATCAATATGTTCACAATAAATGTATCCAATTCACCCATGTATCTATAATATATATATTTCACACTAGCGGGGAATCATTTTTTGGACGATCATATCCTTACTATAATTCAATTATTTTAATAATATATTACTTTTCATTTCTTAATATGTATTTAACTATTTTAATAATAACTTACTTTTCGTTTTTTAATATATATTTATTTTGAAGAAATTGCAGCCAAAACCTTTCGATTTTAAACAGACTTTATTTAAACCTTCATTTTGTTGCACTCATATAAACCTTTCAAAATTCACACTTGAAGTCTATATGGATGATTTTTGTTAGTTTGATTGTTAGTTAATCCAATAAATTGACTTTGACTAATTTTAGAAGGTGTGAAATAGTAAATTTGAATTAAAATAAAAACACAATAAGAAAGAAATAAAAGGGTCTTCTTCTTCACGA
>NC_036252.1:12841716-12906773 GCF_002742605.1 Olea europaea var. sylvestris
TCAGCTATCAACGCCAGCATGTCTAATGGCACCAATCTTTTGCAAGATTCATGATTTTCCTAAAACCTTCACTATTTTTATACACTTCAGTGTTCACCCTTTAACATCAATTCTTCCGGTCTGAAACATCGAAACCCTCACAAAAAAAAAGCCCCCACAATAGCCTAGAATGATTTTACAGAAAAGCGTTCGCAGTAGCCATTTCTGCACACTTTTCAAGGTCAAAGGTCAGATTTTTCGCATCAGATTTTCGAAGATTTACAAAAACACTTTTCCCAACAATTTTTTCGTGTTGCAAATTTCCCTAAAATTTTGAAACAACAAATTTGGTGGATTAAAATGATATATCTTTCGCCATACGGAGGTGAAGTAAGCTGAGATTTGGTAGTTTAAGAAAAAATGGGTAAATTCGTAGGATTTTAACACACAGCAAAACCTCATCGAAAAAAATTGTCCAGAAAAAAGTAAACATAATCTAAATACAAGATGGAAAAAAAATGGATTTCCAAATATTTACCTTCTTAGCTTAGAAAATTGAATGTAGAATATGAAAGGCTGGCTCCCAATGGAAAGAAACCCTAGTTAGGTATGAAGAGTCTATCTTCTCTTGAATTTTTGTATGTTTTCTTTAACTTCTGTATGTTCTTAACATTAAAGTCTATCTGTATTTCAATTTCCCTAGTTGGTACCGTTGGACATGTCGACGTTGAATAGCGATGCCAACTGCTGACTTTCAGATGAGGGTGGGTTTGGAGTAGGTGGGTTTGGGGAATAGGATGTGTAAAGATGAAGACCTTTTTATTTATTATTTATTTAATTTAAATTCAAAGTTACTATTGTACCCCTTTAAAATTAGTAAATGTCAATTTATTGGGTCAACTAACTATCAAACTAACATAATCATCCATTTGGACTTTAAGTGCTAATTTTTGAAAGGTATGATAATGTGGGGGCAATAAAATGAAGGTTTAGGCACACTTTGTTAGAATTGAAAGGTTTGATACTGTGGTTGCAATTTTTCCTTTAATTTATTTAACCATATTTGACATATTCGTTACTTTTTCATTTTTCGATAAGTATTTGTTTTATTTAATTATTTGAATATTATCATGAATTATTTTGTCATTTATTTAGTTATGATCAATGTACATTTGACAGGTTCCCACTTGACTAGATAGTAAATTAAATTTATTAAAAAAAAAATTGGAGAAAAGATAAATAATTTTGGAGTTTTCTTCCAACTAGTTTTATTCAATTAATGTTATTATAAGAAGAAGTTAAATGGAGGGATATAATGCATATCTATTATAAATAATTTTAGTGATTATATTCAATTCATATTAAACAAATATTAAGAATGATGGTATTCGTTGAATATTCAGTTTAGATCAAAATGGTAAATAGAGAAACTATTCTAATTGACTTCCTCAACTATTTAAGTTGTTTTGACAAATCGATTTTTATTTCATTAGAATCAAAAGTTCATTCCACATAAACAATTTGTATTTGTTATTTTTTATATTCTCACATCTTACAGTATTATTTTTATAGCACCTATAAAACATTTCAAAATAACATGTTCAACTATAACTAGTACAACTAATTGTGGTTATTATTAAGCGATTAGATCGGAATGATGTAAAGAAATAGGGACTATGTCTCATCTTAATCATATTCAATTATAGTCTGTTCAAAAATATGGGATAGAAGACACATATGGGTGGCTCTCTCTTCCACAATTCTATATTCAATAGAGAATATAACTTCACGATTTGACCAATTAATCAGAAGTCAACTAGGAAGAATTATCATCGTGGGGAAAAAACCCATAAATTTGGCATTCATTCGATATTTTCCTTAGAAAGTATCTATCATAATGTGACCCAAATTCTCATGGGTATTGGAGTCTTAATTGATGCGGTCTTGAAGAGATCAAAATTATAGACTGAGAATAAAAATCATCATATCTTTTCAATCGTATCGCTAGCTGGTCGCTCGAGCGGCACCTACATATTTTGTACATAGACTTGTCGCCTGCCTGGTTCCCATTTAGCACTCGAGAGGTGGGGCTATCGCTCACCTGAAAAACAAGGTGATCCAACTCAGGCCCTTTTTTGCGTTTTGATATGGTTTAGACTCATATATATCTACAACTTGGGTTTTAGGGTTTTATATATATGAGTCACACATGTATTGTTCCTATAACATTTATACAATATCTTGAGAGCTTTATATCTTAATTGAGAGTGTTGAGAAGCTGTTGTAAATACAGTTACTATTATTTATAGTGGATTTCTCCTTCTCTGCCTAAGATTTTTTTCCCATCTTTAATTTCCAAATAAATTTTGGTGTTCTTATTTTGTATTTGCTTATTTTATTATTATCATTATCTTACGATCATTCATAATAAGTGGTATCAGAGTCAAGTTAATTGTTCTACATGGAAACGATGAAATATGATATTACATTATTGGATGGAAACACGAGATTTACTTTATGGCAAGTGAAGATGCGAGTAATTCTTGCGCAGATGGATTTATAGGAAGTCTTGCTTGGCTTTAATAAGATGCCTTCAACCTGTACGCATGATGAAAAACAGCGTAGGGATCTAAAAGTCGAATCCCAAATTCATGCACATCTCTCAAATCAAATTTGTCATGATATTCTAAAGGAGAAAAGTGTCACTGCATTGCAGATGAAGTTGGAGCAACTTTGTATGATAAAGCATCGTACTAGCAAGTTACATTTGAAATAGTACTTGTATTTTCATCGGATGTCTGAAAGTGTGTCATTAGATGATCTCTTAAATATGTTCAAAAAAATCATGGCCGACTTGGAGACCTTGGAGGTTAAGTATGATGAGAAGGAGAACTTGGGGTCGATGTTGTTGTGCTAACTGTCACCATCATATGTGACTTTTAGGGATACTATTCTCTATAGTCGGAATATTCTCACTGTAAAAAAGGTTTATGATGCTTTAGTATCTAAAGAGAAGATGAGGCATCTTATTGGATGATTTGAGAGTCAAGTTGAAGGCCTAATTGTTCGAGGGAGAAATCAAGATAGGAATCTTAGTAGAAATATGTAAGACAGATCAAAATGCTGACATGCAGAGAAAGTATATCATTACTATAAAAAGAAAAGACATATTAGAGCTGATTGCTATTTATTGAAATTAAAAAATAAAGTTGCTGGTGCTACTAAAAAGAAAAGCAACTCATTAACACAACGGAGGCTGATGTTGTGGAAAATGGGCAAAGTGGAGGAGAGCTTCTTATCATTTTTGACATGGATTCTAAACCTTGTAAAGAATGAGTTCTTGACTCAGCATGTACTTTTTACATGTGTCCCAACGGGGACTGATTTACAACATATGAAAGAGTTTCTATGGGTACAATGCACCTTGCAAAACTGTCGGAATTCGTACAGTCAAAATCAAAATGTTCGATGGTCTTATTCAACCATTTACAGACGCCAGGCACATTCAAGAATTGAAGCGAAATATCATATCTTTGAGTACACTTGACTCGAATAGTCATAAATACACTAGTAAAGGTGGAGTTCTGAAGGCAAGTCGTGGGCTTTTGTTGTCATAAGGGATAGAAAACTTCTACACAGTTTTACATTTTGTAGGTTTTACAGTGATAAGAGATGCAGCAATTTCCACTTCTTCTTTGACGGATGAGGAAGTCACAAAACTTTGACATATGCGACCTGGGCATATGAATGAGACAGATATGGTAGAATTGAGTAGGAGGGGGCTTATTCATAGGTAAAAGAATGGTAAAATGAAGTTCTGTGATTATTATGTCTTCAGGATACAGAAAAGAGCCAGATTCACTAAAGGAAGACATCACACTAAGAGGAATATATACATTCAAATCTTTGGGGACCAACCAGAGTGCCTTCAAAAGGAGGCGATTATTACTTGTTAATATTAATTGATGATTTCTCTAGTAAATTTTGAGTATTCTTCTTGAAACAGAATAGTGATATGTTTGGAATATTCAAGGAGAGGAAAATAATGATAGAAAAGCAGACTCAAAAGTAGGTGAAACATCTACGTACGGATAATGGTTGGAATTTTATTTAGATGAATTCAATAGCTTCTGTAGGGCTGAAAGCATTTTGGGACACTTGACCTCAATAAAGTTGGAGTTAGAAGAGGTATGGTCTGGTAAACCTTCTTATTATTCTGATTTAAAGATTTTTGGGGATTCTAAATTGTAACATCCTTTTTATCTTTGATTCATAACTAAAACATGCAACTAATAATGAAGGCAACTATATAGAAAGTGTGTAGTGAATCTATCAAACCCAGACGGATAAGTGATCAATTCCACCTTTCATTCAGAGGAGTTCAAAAATACTACGATGGCGTCAATTTCCACCTTTTCATTGAGAGGAGTTCAAAAATACTACGACGGCTTGTTGTTTTCTGCTTATGCTCATGTTGATAATGAAAAGTTGGAGTCTAGGTCAAAAAGTGTGTCTTTCTTGGATATAAATTAGATGTAAAATGGATATAAATTTGATTTCCTGAGATAAGAAAGGTGATGGTTAATAGAGATAGAGTACTTGATGAACTTGCTACGGGTCATGGTTCACCTCCTGGGGATTTTGATAAAACTGAGAAACAAAATCATTCAACTTAGCTGGAGTTGAAAATTGGTCCAAGGGAATAATCTGAGATTTAAAAAAAGATACTATAGAGTAGTCTAGTCCAAAATGACAGATAGTGATATTTTGCCTATACTACTAGCAACACTACAGTATTCAATTGTTAAGGATAGATCTCGTAGATAGATTAGACCTCTAAAGAAGTATGAAGAAGTAAATTTGGTAGCTTATGCATTAACTGTAGCTTAAGATATTGATTCCACTGAGGAGCCTACTATATATTCAGAGGCAGTCAATTGCAGTGATTCTAGCAAACGGTTGATTGCTATGTAGGAGAAGATTGAGTTATTGAATAAAAATAATACTTGGGACTTGGCAAAACTACGTAAGGATAAAAGGATTGTTCGCTATAAATAGGTGTTCAAAAAGAAGAAAGGGACATCGGGGATTAAGATACTAGGTATAAAGCAAGATTGGTAGCAAAGGATTACAGTTAGATTTTAGGTGTTGACTTCACTAATGTGTTTTCATCGGTTGTAAAGTATAGTTCAATTCGGGCTTTACTTGGGATAGTGGAAATGAATGATTTGAATCTTGAGCAGATGGATGTCAAGATAGCATTCTTGTATGGAGAACTTGAAGAGAACATTTACATGCAACAATCAAAGGGTTTCATAATTTCTAGAAGGGAGACTATGTATGCTAGTTGTAGAAGCCCTTGTATGAATTAAAGCAGTCACCATGGCAATGGTATAATAGGTTCGATTCATTCATGATTACTCATAGTTTCATTAGAAATAATTATGATAGCTGTTTGTACTTTAGAAGGGAAGATGGTAGATCAATTATATATTTTCTATTATACTTAAACTTAGTAAGGAGTTTGAGATGAGAAATTTTGGTACAACAAAGAAAAATCTTGGTATGAAAATTTTGAGGGATAGAAAGGTTGGCGGATTATATTTGAGTCAGAAGTGGTACATTAGGAAGGTGCTACAAAGGTTCGATATGTCAAATGCTAAGGCTGTCAGTACTCACTTGGCTGTCCACTTCAAATTATCATCTGAATTATGTCATCAATTAGACGAAGACATTGAATATATGTCTCAGGTTCTTTATTCCAATGAGTTGGTTCGCTTATGTATATTATAGTTTGTACAAGACCAAATTTGGTATATTTAGTCAATGCAATAAGTAGGTATATGACAAATCCTGAAAAAAGAACATTGGAAAGCAATGCAATAGACATTCAGATACTTGAAGGGCTCTACTAATGCTTACTTGCATTTTGATAGAAATAGAGATGGAGTCATTGTGTATGTGGATTCAGATTATGCAATGTATCTTTAAAAGATGAGATCACTTATAAGGTATGTGTTTACTATTGGAGGCTGTGCTATCAGCTAGAAAGTTACTTTACAAAATACAGTAGCTTTGTCTACAATAGAGATGCAATACATGGCCATTACAAAAGTATTAAGGAGGTTATGTGGTTTAGAGAATTGATTGATGAAATCATTAAAGACTTGCAGATTTTTACAATATATTGTGATAGTCGGAGTGCTATTTTTCTAACTAAGGATCAGATGTTCCATGAAATGACAAAGAACATTAATGTGAGGTATTATTTTGTGCGTGAAATGGTTACTCATGGTGATATTGTAGTGAGTAAGGTTGATACCAAGGATAATCCTGCTGATATGATGACAAAACAACTTCTCATTGCTAAGTTTGAACATTGATTTAACTTAATTGGTGTTTCTCATTGATCTAGTCCATTGGGAAACGTTTGAAAGATGAGGAGTGGTGTTTACCTTAGAGATGTGTTTTTTGGAATTCCTTGTATTGAAATTTGGTTTAAGGTAGAGATTTGTTGTAATATGGCCTAAAATTTTGTCGGTATTGGAATCTTAATTGAAGAAGTTTTGAAGAGATCAAAATATGGATCGGGAAGAAAAGTCGTCTCATATTTGTTAACCTACCGCTAGAGCAACACCTACACATTTTCAACAAAGACTTATCACCAACCTAGCGCTCGAACGATGGGGCTATCGCCTTCCAGTCACTCGAGAGATAAGGTTATCCTGCCTAGGCCCATTTTAGCATTTTGACGCGCTTCGGATTCATATTCATCTACAACTTGATTTCTAGCGTTTTATATATAAGTCATGGCTTGTATTGTTCCCTTAACATTCATACAATATCTTGAAAGTTTTAGATTTTAATTAAGAGTATTGAGATCTTGTTGTAAATAAAATTACTATTAATTATAGTGAATTTCTCCTCCCCTGCCTACGATTTTTCCCCGTATTGGTTTTCCACATAAATCTTGATGTTCTTATTTTGTTTTTACTTATTTCATTGTCACTATCTTGCGATCAGTTCATAGCAGTATCAAAAAGGATTTGGAAGGGAATTAGATCGATTCATCAGTCAACTTACACGATTTCTTGATAACTCTTTTGTTAAAATGGAAAATAAACCCCAAATTAAACCACAATGACATGAAAAATCCTTAGTTGGCTCTCAAAGACAATTGTGTCTACGTAAGATGTTGCTCGTGACACAGTGAAAGAGTGATATATCATGTGATCTTTCTTGATTTGATGAAGAAAATGGATAAGGGTATTGATTGAAGGATTCAGACAATATAGTACTACATTTGAAGGAAGAATTTCATATTTGTTGAGAAATACAAACTAAATCTCATATTGTTTAAAGATAAGGTAAAAATGGGTGATTGAGTGGATTGTAGTAGCAGCTAACCAATATGTCAAGTCTTTGAGATGTAATACAAAAATTCAATGATGAATATTCATTTGTTTTTCAAATTAAATTTTGTCCATTATTTCATATCATTTTTCATCCTAAATTTCACTTTTGATTTCGAAACTTCCAAAACATTCCAAATTGGTCACTAAACCGTCGTGATAATCTAAAATTGACCTGTCTTAAGTTTTGAAAGTATGAAATTTGTCCATACACTTTCCAAAAGTTGAATTTCACTTGTGAAATTTTCACCGTTCCTTGCTTAACTCTACTTATTGATCTATGCAATCCGATTAATCTTTGTTGCTTTGAACCAACTCAAAATTAGCTTAAAGTCATTCAATTTTTTCCTACAATTAACATAATTTACTTAAAAATGAATAGAAAACTACTCAATTTAGCAATAACTAAATAAGAATAGAAGTCTAAATAAGTGCATAAAATAAAAATTTTAGCTATAAAATACACTTATTATCGCCTAAACAAATGAAAAATGAATAAATAATATAATTAGACCAATGATATTCAGGGACCAAGAAATATTCTAGCTGTATATATATAACTAGAATCGCTTGAAATGATCGATGAAGCTGTACCTAGAAAGATTGGATCACGTAATCGATAATATTCATCCCTCAAGTTGCAACATGGAGGTCTATAATGCCCGACTAGTGAGCAAAATGAATAAAGAGATCTTAACTAAAAGTCTTAGTGAAGACATCAGTCACTTGTTGTGAAGACAAAACATGTACTACAAAGGAGGCCTGAATTGTATTTTTCACAGGAAGAGTAGGTGAGCTCAATGCCTAGGAAATATTTTAGGACACCAAGATCCTTAATCTTAAAATGATCAGCAAGCAACGTTTGAAGATTGGATAAAGACTGAGCATCATTACCTAAATAAGTTCTCACCAATTATGAAAAAGATCTACTGTAAAAGAAGAACCATAGGTGGTCAAACGTAGAATGATCAAACTGAGCATAGCTAGCTTTAATAAGGACTGAAGAGAACTTATAACACCAATTATGCGAAGCCTTGTTAAGTTCAAAAAGAGATTTGTGTAAACAGTAAACACAAGTCTCCAGCATATACCACAATAACCAGGAGGTAGAGTCATATAAACCTCTTTATCCAAATTAACATGTCAGAAGGTGTTATACACATCCAACCGTTGAATACGCCAATGACGGTTAGCTACTAAAATGAGAACACATTGCACAGTGAAAAGTTTGGCAAAGGGAAAAAATGTCACGATTGTCAAGCCCTTTAACCTGTGTATGGCCCTTGGCTACCAATTGAGCTTGGTACCACTCAATAGAGCTATCAACACGAAGTTTAGGTTCAAAAACCCATTCACAAACTATGGGCAACTTGCTAGAAGAAAGAGAGGTGAGACTTCATGTATGATTTGAGGAATCGTCGTCGACTTCCCATATAATTTCCATAGCCACCGACTTAGAAGGAAGATTCTAGATTTCTGTGGGTTCTTCATCTACATCTAAACAGATTCTGGAAATATCTATAGTGACAGCCATAGCTAGAAGAATCTAGAAGGATTTGTGTGATTTTATTTCAATGGAAGAATTCTCTAGAAGTTGAAGGCAGCCACCACCAATGACATAATGGAATTATGTAGAAGAAGAAATCACCACCATTGTTATCTATATATATGTTTATGCATGCGTGGAGAGTAGTGTTTGAAGAGTGTGGCGTGAATAGAGATAAAAGAGAGAAGCAGGAACAAAAGTAGGAAAGAGAATGCGGCACTATAGGGAGTGTTTCCATATAATTAAAATAGAGAGGTGTGTGTTTGTGTGTGAAAGAAAGGAAAATTATTTATGTGAGTGGTTGAGTGAATAAAATATTGTTCAAAATTTTGTACAATTAAATTCAACAATTTGGTATCAGAGCTCAACGTGATTAGCCCCAAGAGCCTTGAGTTTAGAGATCATAGCATCGCGCTAATGTGAATGCTAAACATCTTAAGAGAATTGAGTAAGATCAAGAGTGTGCTATCATAACAGAAAGAAAATCAAAACGTTCTATCGAAAAAGGGGTATATGAAAGGAACTCAGAGACAGGACAGACCATACCTAGAGACGCGAGTGAAGCAATGAAAGAGGATTTCTCAGAAGAGAGTATAAAACATATATAGTAATGTAGATGAGCAAGGAAGGTAATTGTATGATATGGACAAAGAGTGAGAGAGGTCACTGTTCGAAATGAAGAAGCTACAATGGGAATGGTGGATTGATTATCTAGAGCAATGAGGGAGATCATATGAGAGGAGGCGGTGGAAAGTTATCAAAGAGAACATAGGATTCAGGAATAGGTAGACGTAGGGTGAGCATACTAGCAAGTTTCAAAGAAAGTGAAATCACAAGAATTTTTTATTTTCTTATTTTCCAAAATTTGAACCTTATAGGCACTATGAGTGTAGGTATATGTTAAAAACATGCAATGGGTCGCCCTAGGTTGGAATTTATCCCTGTTGGAAGCTAAGGTGTGAGCAACATTCGTATGGCGAGACATTAACCAAACTAGATGAATGGGTATGATTAATAAAGTATAATTATGTCAAAGTACGCTCACCCCAAAATGAGATAGGGAGACGGAACAGGAATTCTTGGCCATTGTCAAAAGAAAAATGATTTATATTGGCATTAGATTGGCTAATGCACCACACCAAAGAATTTTTTAAATAAAACGAAGCATCAGATTTTTAATGGCATCAAGTAAATTCATGTAGCACAAGAATAATCATCAACAATGAAAATAAATAAATAAATAAAATAGTGTGCACCACATACATTTGCAGTATGATAGACACCTATTTATCAACAAACATGCAATCAAAAGAACGAGCTTTCATATACGGAACCAAAGGAAAAGGAAGTTAGGTTTGTTTACCTTTGACACAAGCATCACAACAATGTAAATTATTTTCAACAGTAATAAAATTTGGAAAATTAGAAAGAGGCGGGGTATAATTTATAGTCAAAATTTATACGGCATATACAATTAAGATATAATCACAAGAAGCTATAATCAAGTAGCTACATTCGAAGGTGCAATCAAATATGAAAATTAGATTCATGTGAAACTCTATATGGAAAGTTTGGATCACGTAACACATTCCATCTCGATTATGCTCCAGCCATTAATCAATTAGAGGGCAAGCAGCTATTATTTCCTTCCAAACTTTGCTCTAGTGTCCTAATTAGTGTATCCCATCTTTGTCACATCTGTATCTTAGAAACAATTAGAAAATTGAAGCAATTTATAAGAAAGCGGAAGGAATATATTTGGAAAAGTTTGATTATTAATTCAAAACAGTTGCTCAATTTTACTTTTTCACGAGTCTGCCAAAAGATATTTTGAAGGGTCAAATGATCTCATAAAATCACAAAATTTGAAATGGAGGTTTATGACTCACATATTGTCAAGATAATAAATTTTCAGAAATTGATTCAAGAGTTAGGGAAATCAATTCACATTCAAATGTTAACTAGTTTTCCATGCAGAATATTTCGAGCATGTCAAAAATCTTTTTGTATCCATAAAATGGGTGTTTAATCCTTAAATTGATGTTCAATAACTCAAACTTAAATATCCAAATTTCTTTTCAAATCGAGACAAAGGTTCATAAAATGATTTAGCAGGCAAAAAAAATAAAAATGAAAATAAAAATTATATATATATATATATATATATAAGGGTCTCTACTCTTTATCATGGGTGAATTAGATCCGAACCTAACCTCGCCATGTGACCCATCTACCACAATTCAAGCTTTGCTAATTACATGAGAGATTATTAGAGGGTGAGAACAATAGAAATATTCAATAAACTGCTTGAAATCTACTATATTCATTGAAGAAAATAAATTAATTGAAATATACGGATCTTATACCACATCGAATTCGGATAACCTACCTTCAACGGAGTAAATAGTAGGTCAAGAAATCATTGTAGTTTAAAGTACAAAAAACTTCTAATCCTTGTTTCCAATGCTTTACCCAATCCAATCGATTATTCCTTTGAAAGGTCAATTTTATACCGTAGTAGCATTTACCTTTTTGATCATTAACGAAATAAATAACATTACCGCTTTGCATATTTAGCAACCTCGTCCTAATTAAAAATTAATGTTAGCCTGATCAATGGTTGAAGATAAAAAGGAACTAGATTTTAAAAACCTTGCTTCTTGAAACCTCAAAATCTAGAAAAGAAAAAAAAAGTTAAGTGGTTTGCAAAATAAGAATACAAGAAAACAAGATAAATATTTTGAAATTGATGAGGGTTTTGAGGTATTTATGGGTGCTAAGAGCTAAAAATTAGGGTCTTGTACCTTCATTAATATTTACATTATCTTGACGGTTATATATCACATTAGAGAATGTATATCTTGAGGTGATAAAATGTAAACAAGAGATAATATCACATTAGTGTGTGCGCGTGTGTATATAAAGCCACTGGCCCTATGTGTAAAACCTTGCTGCGGAGAGTCTTTCTCAAATGAGAATTATATTGACTTTGCACAACGGCAATATTTTCGGTTCCACAGTGCATTAACGGCCTTACTGATTTGATAGAAGGAAGATTCTCTTTATTTCATGTGACTTCTGTGTGTTATTAGTTGCTATATATTGTGGGAAAGGATAGCAGGGCAATTCTCCTTTGGCAAAGAAGAAGTATGCATTTGCATGGCCACCTTGCCAATAAAGAATAGCCCTGTTACGCCTTTACCCACACATTTTCCTTCTCCTCGAAAGCTGCCATGCAGGTTCCATTTCTGAGAGCACACATTTTATACTCGCTGGTTCGCACCTTCAATTTGGATATGCTGAAACTAGAAATAGCATATGCTTGGGACTATTCCTCTAGAGTTTCCCTTTACTTTTCATTGGTCCTAAATTCTGACTTTCACTTTGCACCCTTTTTTACGTTTGTTCAATGGATATGCTGTTTTAAGTGCAGAAAATGATATATGTTGGAAACTATGAAATTTAGGAAGGCTACAACTTTGATAATGATTATTAGAAGCAGCTATTTCTAACCACAATTCTTATATATCTATCTATTCCTATTAAAATTTTGAAAATGTACTGTAGTCATCCCCATTACATTCCAGTAAATGCAAATCTCATGGGTGATTTAACTGTAGACTAATGTAACTTCTAATTTCTTCAGGTTTTGATAACTTCACAAAAATGAAAATAATAAACGACCTTATTCTGTTTGTTCATCGCCATTGAAGGATTACAAGGGCCAAATGTACTATGGATCTTACTTCAGAAGATATGCAGAATTCACGACGTGGTTTTCAATCCTAACATTTTACCACTAAATGAGTTACCCAAGTTTTTCATTAGCATTTATCGACCATCAAGATGAAGTTCATCATCCATCTGCAGTAGTTAATTACAGTTAATAACTTCATATAATGAAAAGCTGGGAGATGATTATGTTCACAGCTAGGAAATATTATGCTTTTCTCTAATCAGGTAAAGGTCAAGGAAAACCAGGAGGAAAGGAAAGTTGTGCGCCGTTTGATCATGTAATAGTGGAATATATTAGCTTATTTATAATTTTAACGTATAGTCTAAAAGAATATAAAAAATCCAAAAGCATTTAACGAAAACAAATATTGGTAGATGAAAGTGGAGTAACTTATGACTAAGAAGAATAGTGCGTTGTTCAAGTAAAGTCTCTGATGAAATTTGGAATTAGCTAAGAGGGTTCTAAGTAACTTCTAAGAAGATGCCCCATTCCACGTGGGAAAAAATGCTAATAATATATTCTTGCTGAAAAGGATGCTTCATTTAAGATTTACAAATTAATTAAATAGAGAATTTTCTAAGCCTTTGGCGGATAGAAAGTGCAGAGTGACAGTTAAATAAATTAAAACGTGTGTGAAAATTATCACAAAAAATGTGATAGCCATTTGATTTTTGTTTTTTTTTTAATTATATTGTTTTTAGTAATAAAGATGACAGCATTATTAAGTTCCTATCTTACAAGAATGGCATGCCAAAGTACCTAAAAAGGCTAAAATAATAAGTAATGATTGTTTGAGCCCATTTTTATGCTAAAATGAATTTTGTAGTTGTAATTTTTTCAAAAATATATGATTAAAAAATAAGAAAAAATTATGAATTTACGTGCAAATTATTTATTGATAGAAAAAATGGTTAAAAATGAATACAAGAAAAAACGAATTATTAGATAATGGGACTCAAACAGTGGCTGAATTTTCTATTATTATTGCATGACTTTGCCACACATATGCTATCATTGGTGGATGCACATGCCCTCACATTGGATCAGCTGACCTCACAAAAATATGTGATTTTTTATTTATTTTTATTTTTTTCACATATTTGCTCGAGTTTTTTCATTTCACTTTCTGCCTCTCAAATTTTCTCAAGCCCTGAATATCAATCTTCTCTCAATACATAAGTCAGACATTTTTACCAAATAATTTCTTCTTTCTACTCAATCATCTACACCAATGTCAGCAACTGGACAACACTTTTTTCCACCTCAATGCCAGATATCTCAAAGTCCTCAACCCATGGTGTGCACCAAGTTATTGGATTGAAAGTCGATGGTTGAATTTTAATGATATATATTGAAAACGATGCATTTGACAATATTGATATGAATGTAATTATATGACAATTTGAAAGTATAAAAATATGTAGGCAACATTGTATTAAATGCTTTTCATTAATGTTGTGCTGCATGAAAAAAAAAATAATGAAATAAAATAAATAAAATATTTAATTTTTGACTCCATAACGAAGAATGTCTAACTCCACCACTATACCACTTCGCTGAGGCCAAGTAATCCAGACAAGTTGCTTGAGTCAAATACTGTCTGTAAATCAAAATAACCAATTAATTACAAATTGGATAATTGGACTGGTTAATGAATAGAAGAATATCCTGTAAATATCCCTGTTGCATGCAAAACACCACAATTTTTCATGAGCTATAAATAGACACGAGGACTGAACTCTGTTCATCAAGTGCTGTTCAAGTGTATGGATGCATTACTGGACAGTTGTCAGACATTATGTTGTCAAACGACCTCCCGGGATATTATTAAAAACCAATTTTATCAGTCGACATGAATGACTGAATGATAATTCAACATCGAATAATGGATGAACCGACCAAACGTTGCTTTACCTATTGGACGGCTAATACTCTTTGTGGCTTGTTGATTCTTTCCATTGGAAGTTAACCCTAGTCGAGCCTACTTACCATATCCCTACTTACCTTATGTTGGCCACTTGACTTACTATATATATTGGTGTTTTCATCCTAGTTGAACCGTCCAAAGTTGAAGCCGTGAGAGTTAGAGAAACTGCCGTGTCCAGCCGTGTTCTTTTGCCTTCATCTTCTTCGTGATTTCTTCTCCACCTTAATTGCTTGAGTCTTTGTGAACCTTACCTGAGTGGTATCCATCCTAAGTGTGTGGATTAAATCAACAAAGCAAAGGAGGAAAGCAACCAAGTGGGAAGAGGCGCCGGCGGTCATTGGTGACTCCAATTGATGTTGAATTCGGTTTTAATGGTTAACTGAGCCCGGAAATCGCCGTGAGCATCAAGAGGAAGGTCCTAACATCTGGTATCAGAGCTTGGGTGGCAAAAAACGGCTCAAAATCGGCTGATTTTCGCACCTTCAACCTAGAACCTGAATCTGAAAATTTGCAATTACGCACAAACCAAAGCTCGGTTGGACAAACGGAGGCCATATCCATCATCAGCAGGCCGAGGTGCTCCAGGAGAGGCGGCGCGTGGTGGCGGCGCGCAGGGGATTTTTCGGCGACGCAGTCTTCAGGTAGCTTGTTTGTTTCGATCTCCTGAACGCGCTGATATACTTTGTTTTGTGTTTCGGGTTACACAGAAAAAGTTGGACGATTTTGCCCTTTGGTACGACGCCGATTGAAATTCAAAAGCAAGCTCATTTTTCTCCACTTTACGGACTCAGATAGGTCCGCTCTGGTAAATTGGCTTAATCCATTTAAATTCAGCAATAGCAATATCATCGTGTGGGGTGATCGTTAGGTTTTGGGGTTACCGTGAAGGGGTAACCATTGCATGTGCTAGAATTAGGATTACTTGCGTTAATTAAGTATTTGTTCTTTTAATTTAAAGTGCTTGTTATTCCTTGGTGGACGTAGCGTTTAGGTTCATTATTACCTTTGCTAATAATTAACAAGACATTACCTTATCACGTTTTTCAATACTACTTTGTGTGGTTTAATTAGGGTGTTAACCAATGACAACACATAATTTTGATTTGGGAATTTTTAACGGTAAAGGGGACTTCTCTATCTGGCAACAAAAGATGAGAGGCATACTAGTCCAACAAAAGGGGTCAAAAGCCATCGAAAGCAATTTTGCACCTAATATCTCAAAAGAACAAAAAGAGGAAGCCGATGAGCTTACCTATACCTCAATAATATTACACTTGTCTGACGCCGTCTTAAGAAAATTGGGAAAACTAAAAACCACCAAAGAACTTTGGAAAAGACTAGAAGACTTATACTTGCTTAAATCTACACCGAATAAACTCTACATACTCGAATGATTCTTCAGCTTTAAAATGGATCCTTCAAAGGATCTCGACGACGATCTAGATGTATTTAATAAATTGGTGCAAGATATTGTCAATTGTGATGAAGCCGTGTTTGAAACCTCTAAGGCCATTATCTTGCTCAATTCAATCCCGAACTCTTATAAAGAAGTTAAAAATGCTATTAAGTATGGTAGGGACACGCTAACACCTGAAATTGTCGTAGATTCTCTTAGAAGTAAAGAGATGGAAATGAAAGCTGAAAAACAGGATAGGAGGAGTGGAGAGTTGCATATGATGCGGGGTAGAACACAATTTAGGCAAGCCAGTCATGATGGATACCAAAGGAGTGGCGAATCAAGTAGTAATAGTTGGAAAAAGAAGGGGAATGGTAGACCTAGATCAAAGTCGAGAACTAAGGGTAGAAAATGTTATGGCTGTGGAGGCACAGGGCATTTTATAAAAGACTGTCATGAAGAAAAAGGAAATAAACTATTTAATTTTCAAATATTATGCTCTATCTATTTTCTCTTATACAAGGTCTAAATATTTTATATTTTACAAGATGAATTACCATTTGGACGTCGCTATAAGACAGATTCCCGATAAAATTACGTCGAACTTTAATTTTATGAGCTTCGCATTAGTTCTAGATTTGGAAGTTGTTGATGACATTAACACATTCAACAACTATCCATGGGGACAAAGCTGACAGTTATCAGCTCTCCTCAACGATCCTGAGGTACGTATTATTCATTTGTGATTTATGTTGTACGTCATTTCGAAATTTCGATGCATGGTTATTAACTCGGTGAACATTTAAATAATAATTAAATGATTATTTGAATGATAAATAATTAAATGATTATTTAAATGATAATAAATAACTAATTGAAATAAATTCAATAAACAAGTAACTTAAATGTTAATTAAGCAATAAAAATAATTAATTGACATAAATAACAAAGAAATATAAATATTTTAAATTTTACAAGATGGATTGCCATTTGAACACTGCCATGAGACATATTGCTAACAAATTAGCATCGAACTATAACATTGCTTGCTTCGCATTAGTCCTATATTTGTTGGATGAGGAGCACGCAGACCTATTACATCGATCCTACTTATGACGGTAATTCTGACACAGTTGGGAGATGCATTCAAGAAATACGACGATGCATGCATGGTCATTAACTCGGTGAATATTTTTTTATTTATGAAATAATTGTATATATATTGTAAAATTTATTTCAATTAAGTAATGAAATATTAGATACATACTACACACAACCAATTAAGATAATTTATAAATGAAATATCTAAATAAGAAATTAAATTAAATATTAAATTTTCATTTAATTAAGTGATTAAATAAATAATTAAACAACGTAATTAAATATTAAATAAATAATATACATAACTATGTCGAAGAGGACTCCCAACTTGACAGATAACATCGCGAGTTTGGATGACACTCTGTACGAAACATATTATTGAGGTGCCAAAACAAATAGTTAGCAAGAGAACTAGATTGCTGTCACAATACATTGTTTCTCTGTACACGATCGAGGCAAAGAAGAGAACATTTGTTGACAGTACGTTGCCCAACCTCTTTCGTGAAATCGACTCGGGTGATTGTGAAATATTCGCATTGAAGTTAGGACCGTAAATGGATCGTATATATGGATCGGATCTGCTCAAATTCGATCTGATTCGTTAATAATAATTATCCTATCCTATCCTATCCGATTCAATAATCCGACGGATATTTGAATGTTAAATCCATATTCGATTAACTATGTTATTGGATATCCGATTCGAAATTGAAAAAATTAGATAAATCAAGATTTTATTTATTTATCAGATTAGATTGACCTATATCCATATTTGATTTATTTAGTAAACGGATTATCGGATTTGAATCTCGATTGGATCTTCCGATTGAGACCCTAAATCTATCTCCCATTAATTTCATCGGATTCAGATCAAAATCCAATCAATTGACAGTACAGTCCTAATTGAAGTACATTGAATTTTTAGTATCGAACGTGGTATAGAGCTGATAAACTAAACACACATTAATATACATAACTATGCCGAAAATGACCCCCCAACTTGACAGATAATGTCGCGAGTTTGGATAATGTGATAATTATGCCGGAGAAGACAATGAAAGTGACATTATGTAAGAAATATGTTTATTGACGTGTCAAAACAAATGGTTAGTAAGAGAACTAGATTGCTATCACAACACATTGTTTTTCCGTACACCATCGAGGCAAAGAAGAGAACATTCATTGACAGTACGTTGCCCAACCTCTTCCGTGAATTCGAATCAGGACGATTGTGGAATCTTTGCATTGAAGTTTAGGTTATAAATGGATCGGATCTACTCAAATTCGATTCGATCTGTTAAGAATAATTATCTTATTTGATCCAATCCGATAATCCAACGGATATTTGAATGTTAAATTCATATCTGATTAACTATATTATCAGAAATTAGATCCGAAATTGAAAAAATTAGAAAAATAAAAATTTTATTTATTTTTTCATTGAAAATCATAGCCCCAACAAGATTTTAATTAATATTTATTTTAAAAAATATTTGAACTATATTGATGGGCTCACTTATTATAATAGAAGGTCTAAAATATCATTTTGGAATGTTTTAGTGATATCGGATCGGATCGGATCAATCTATATCCATATTTGATTTATTTAGTTAACGAATTATCGAATTTGAATCTCGATTGGGTTATCGGATTAAAACCCTAAATCCATCTCCCATTAATTTCATCGGATTCGGATCAAATTGAAATATATTGAATTTTTAGCATCAGACGTGAGTAGAGCTGATAAACCAAACACACATTAAAATGTAAGCTTTTTTTTTTATTATTTACATTGTGATCCATAGTTGTAATAATTTAAAACGTAAGTATTTTTTTAAAACGTTTATAATACTTTAATTTTTATGTAATTGTATAATAAATAACCAATTACTCTTAATTACATATATAACACACTATAAATAAAGAAATTGAGGAAATCAGTGACATATTATAAATAGAGAGTACATACAATTTAAGTAGATATTACATATTCGTCGGGTCAATTTTCACGTAATCAATAACATACTATAAATAGAGAAAATTGAGGAAAGCAATAATATATTATAAATAGAGAGTACATACGATTTAAATAGATATTACATATCCGTTGGGTAGAGAGTAACATACTATAATCTAGAACTTCTCACTTGACTTCATTTAGTAGAAGAAATATATTTTCGGCATTCTTGAATAATGTTCGATGCCTTAAAAATGTGATCGTGCCTAATATTCGACTTCCATCTCTGTTAGATATTCTCATGCATCATGTAATTTATGTTCTAGTTAAATATTAAATAAATAATATATGTAACCAATTAAGATAATTAATTAATGAGATATTTAAAGAATAAATTAAATTTCGTATTCGAATAAGTGATTAAATAAATAAATAATTAATTAAAGTAAAGAAATATTAAATAAACAATGTACATAACCAATTAAGATAATTAATTAATGAAATATTTAAAGAAGAAATTAAATTAAATATTAAATTTTATTTGAATAGGTTTTAAAATAAATAATTGAATAAAGTAATTAAATATACATAATCAATTAAGATAATTAATAAAAAAATATTTAAACGAGAAATCAAATTCAATATTGGATAATTCTACATATATTAATTTATCAGAATGTCCATAATGTATATGTGAAATTTTATGAGTAAAGGATCGAAAAAACTGTTTTTCAACTCTCCAATAATATTATGGCACTTGTACATTATGGTATAATGTTTTTATTTAACAAGCAATTAAAATAAAGTAATTAAATATTAATGACTAATAATATACATAACCAATTAAGATAATTAATTAATGAAATATCTAAATAAGAAATTAAATTAAATATTAATTTTTTATTTAATTAAGTGATTAAATAAATAATTAAACAAAGTAATTAAACAATAAATAAATAACATACATAACTAATTAAGACAATTAATTAAAGAAATATTTAAATAAGACATTAAAATAAATATTATTATTTTTATTTAAATAAGTGATAATTTGAATAAAGTAATTAAATATTAAATAAATAATATACATAACCAATTAAGATAATTAATTAATGAAATATCTAAATAAGAAATTAAATTAAATATTAATTTTTTATTTAATTAAGTGATTAAATAAATAATTAAACAAAGTAATTAAACAATAAATAAATAACATACATAACTAATTAAGACAATTAATTAAAGAAATATTTAAATAAGACATTAAAATAAATATTATTATTTTTATTTAAATAAGTGATAATTTGAATAAAGTAATTAAATATTAAATAAATAATATACATAACCAATTAAGATAATTAATTAATGAAATATCTAAATAAGAAATTAAATTAAATATTAATTTTTTATTTAATTAAGTGATTAAATAAATAATTAAACAAAGTAATTAAACAATAAATAAATAACATACATAACTAATTAAGACAATTAATTAAAGAAATATTTAAATAAGACATTAAAATAAATATTATTATTTTTATTTAAATAAGTGATAATTTGAATAAAGTAATTAAATATTAAATAAATAATATACATAACCAATTAAGATAATTAATTAATGAAATATTTAAACAAGAAAGTAAATTTAATATTAATTTTTTTAATTTGAGTAATTGTTTAAAATAAATAATTAAATATAAAGTGAAAAGTGTTTGATTTTTTAATTTGTAAGTTAAGGATATTTTTGTCTTTTGAAACAAAATTCTATTTTTGTAATTATATAAACTACTTAAGGGTATTTTTGTCTTTTGATTCAATAAAAGGCTATTTTGGTGATAGGCAAATTTTTTTTGGTTAAAGTGAAAAATTAGCCCTTTGACTTGGCCAAACTAAAAATTACCCCGAATAGGATGGGTGAAGATGAAGGCCTTTTTATTTATTTATTTTTTAATTTTAATTCAAAGTTACTATTGTACCCCCTTTAAAATTGGTAAAACTCAATTTATTGGGTTAACTAACTTCAAACTAATAGAATCATCCATTTGGACTTTAAGTGCTAATTTTTGAAAAGTTTGATAATGTGGGTGTAACAAAATGAAAGTTTAGGCACAGTCTGCTTAGAATCGAAAGGTTTGATACAGTGATTGCAATTTTCCCTTTAGTTTATTTAACCATATTTGACAGATTCATTACCTTTACGTTTTTCGATAAGCATTTGATTTATTTAATCATTTGAACAATATTATCATGAATTATTTTGTCATTTATTTAGTTATGATCAATGTACACTTCATAGATTCCCACTGGATTGGATAATAAATTAAATTTATTAAAAAAAAAGTTTGGAACAAAAGATGAATAATTTTAGAGTTTTCTGCCAATTAATTTATTCAAGAGGTATTTTTAAAAATGTCTAAGTTCATGGGTGTCAATTGAAAAATGTCCACTTTTTATATTTAGCACTAAATTGTCTATTATGTTCTTTATGAAAAAAGAAGTAATTTATTTATTTTTTCAATTTGTTGCTGATTTCGAGAAGTAGCTTCCATAAAAAGCTATATTAAAATGATGTTCTCGACATTTCAAATATCATTCTCAATATTTGAATCCCGTTTATACTTTAAAAATACACATGTGAAATCACAATATTAAATGGTCTCGACATTTTAAATCTCTAGAATGACATTTCATTCCGAACATGACAATTCTCTACATTTGAAATGTTACTCTCAACGTTTCTGTGTCAATGAGAAAAATAGCATTAATTGTGATTTGTCATGTGCACTTTCGAAATAAATATGTCAGGTTATATGTCAAAAATTTATTAGCCAATCAAATTTTTGCAAAAATATCCATTTCTTGTCTTTGTGTGGAATCATAAATTGTTCACGCGAGTATTTTGGTCCAAAGTATTTCAAAATGGACATTTTTGCAAATGGACATGTGAACGTGGACATTTCAAGCAATTTTCTCTTTATTCAATTAATATTAATATATGGAGAAGTTAAATGGAGGGATATAATGCATATCTATAATAAATAATTTCAGTGAATATATTCAATTCATATTAAACAAATATTAAGAAATGGTGGTATTCGTTGAATATTCAGTTCAGATCAAAAGGGTAAATAGAGGAACTATTCTAATTGACTTTCTCAACTGTTTAAATTGTTTTGACAAATCAATTTTTATTTCATTTGAATCAAAAGTTCATTCCACGTAAACAATTTGTATTAGTTATTTTTTATATTCTCACATCTTATAGTATTATTTTTATAGCATCTATAAAACATTTCAAAATAACACATTCAACTATAACTAGTACAACTAATTGTGGTTATTATTAAACAATTAGATAGGAATGATGTAAAGAAATAGGGACTATGTCTCCTCTTAATCATATTCAATTATACTCAGTTCAAAAATATGGGATAGAAGACACATGTGGGTGGCTCTCTCTTCCACAATTCTATATCCAATAAAGAATATTACTTCACGATTTGGCCAATTAATCAGAAATCAACCAAGAAGAATTATCATCGTGGGAAAAAAACCTGTAAATTTGGGATTCATTCGATATTTTCCTTAGAAAGTATCTATCGTTATATGACCCAAATTCTCATGGGTATTGGAGTCTTAATTGATGTGGTCTTGAAGATATCAAAATTATAGACCGAGAAGAAAAATCATCGTATTTTTACTAGCCTACCGCTAGCTGGCCGTTTGAGCAGCACCTACATATTTTCTACATAGTCTTGTCGCCTGCCTGGCTCCCATCTAGCGCTCGAAAGGTGGGGCTATCGCTCGCGCTGAGAAATAGGGTTATCCGGCTCAGGCCCGTTTTGACATGTTTTAGACTCCTATTCATCTACAACTTAGTTTCTAGAGTTTTATTATATTTATAAGTCACGCTTGTATTGTTCCTATAACATCCATACAATATCTTAAGAGTTTTATATCTTGATTGAGAGTATTAAGATCGTTTTGTAAACACAATTACTATTGATTATAGTGGATTTCCCCTTCTCTACCTAAGATTTTTTCCCACCTTGCATTTCCATATAAATTTTGGTGTTCTTATTTTGTGTAAGCTTATTTTATTATTATCATTATCTTGTGATCAATTCATAACAAGTGGTATCAGAGCAAGGTTAATTATTCTGCATGGAAACGATGAAATATGATATTACATTATTGGATCGAAACACGAGATTTACTTTATGACAAATGAAGGTGCGAGCAATTCTCACGTAGAAGAATTTGGAAGAAGTCTTGCTTAGCTTTGATAAGATACCTTCAACCTGGATGCAGGATAAAAAACAGCGTAGGGATCTAAAAGCCTAATCCCAAATTCATGCACATCTCTCAAATCAAATTCTTCATAATGTTCTAAAGGAGAGAAGTGCCACTGCATTGTAGTTGATGTTGGAGCAAATTTGTATGATAAAGAGCTGGATCAGCAAGTTACATTTGAAATAGTGCTTGTATTCTCATCGGATGTCTAAAAGTGTGTCATTAGATGATCTCTTAAATATGTTTAAAGAAATCTTTGCCGATTTGGAGACATTGGAGGTTAAGTATGATGAGGAGGAGAACTTGGCGTCGATATTATTGTGTTCATTGTCACCATCATATGTAATTTTTAGGGATACTATTCTCTATAGTAGGGATATTCTCACTATAAAAAAGGTTTATGATGCTTTAGTATCTAAAGAGAAGATGAGACATCTTACTGGATGTTTTAGGAGTCAAGTTGAAGGCCTGGTTGTTCGAGGGAGAAATCAAGATAGGAATCTTAGTAGGAATATAAAGGACAAATCAAAATGCTGACATGCAAAGAAAGTATGTTATTATTATAAAAAGAAATGACATATCAGAGCTGATTGCTATTTACTGAAATTAAAAAATGAAGCTGCTGGTGCTACTAAAAAGAAAAGCAACTTGTTAACACAAGGAGGCTAATGTTGTGGAAGATGGGCAAAGTGGAGGAGAGCTTCTTATGATTTTTTATATGGATTCCAAACCTTGTGAGGAATGAGTTCTTGACTTAGCATGTACTTTTTCACATGTGTCCCAACGGGGACTGGTTTACAACATATGAAAAAGTTTTCAAGAGATACAGTGGGAAAAAATACGCCTTTCAAAATTGTCAGAGTTCTTACAGTCAAAATCAAAATGTTCGATGGTATTATTCGAATATTTACAGACACCAAGCACATTCAAGAACTGAAGTGAAGCCTCATATCTTTGAGTACACTTGCCTCAAATGATCATAAATACACTAGTGAATGTGGAGTTTTGAAGGTGAGTCAGGGCGCTCTTATTATCATGAAGGGACAGAAAACCTCTACACAGGTTTACATTTTGTAGGGTTCTATAGTTACAGGAGATGCAACAATTTCTACTTCTTCTTTGATGGATGAGGAAGTTACAAAACTTTGGCATATGCAACTTGGCCATATGAGTGAGATAAATATGGCGGAATTGAGTAGGAGGGGGCTTCTTCATGGGCAGAAGAATAGTAAAATGAAGTTTTGTGATTATTGTGTCTTCGAGAAATAGAAAAGAGTCAGATTCACTAAAGGAAGACACAACACGATGAGCCACTTGAATATATCCATTCAAATCTTTGGGGACCGACTAGGGTGCCTTCAAAAGGAGGTGTTTATTACTTGTTAAGAGTAATTGATGATTTCTTCAGTAAAGTTTGAGTATTCTTTTTGAAACGGAAGAGTGATATGTTTGGAACCTTCAATGAGAGGAAAATAATGATAGAAAAGCAGACTGAAAAGTAGGTGAAACGTCTATGTACAGATAATCGGTTGGAATTTTATTTAGATGAATTCAATAGCTTCTGTAGGGTTGAAAGCATTTTGGGACACTTGAAATGGTGAGGCAGAACGGATGAATAGAATTTTGATGGAAAATGTTCGTTGTATGCTTTTAAATTCTGGGTTGCCAAAGAATTTTTGGGCTGAAACTGCTACCACAACTTGTTTTCAGATTAATCGTTCACCCTCAGGTGCCATTGAGAAAAAGATGCCAAAAGATGTATGGTCTAGTAAACCTTTTTGTTATTCTGATTTAAAGATTTTGGGGGATTCTAAATTGTAACATCCTTTTTATCCTCGATTCATAACTAAAACATGCAGCTGATAATGGAGACAAATGTATAGAAAGTGTGCAATGAATCTATCTGGCCTAGATGGATAAATGACCAAATTGCCACCTTTCCATACAGAGGAGTTCAAAAATACTATAGCGGCTTGTTGTTTTCTGCTTATGCTCATGTTGATAATGAAAAGTTGGAGCCTAGGTCAAAAAGTGTATCTTTCTTGGATATAAATCAGATGTAAAGGGATATAAATTGTGATGTCTTGAGACAAGAAAAGTAGTGGTTAATAGAGATGGAATATTTGATGAATTTGCTATGGTTCATGGTTTACCTCATGAGGATTCTGATAAAACTAAAAAACACAATCATTTAACTTAGGTGGAGTTGAAAATTGGTCCAAGGGAACAATCTGAGGTTTAAAAAAAGACTACTATAGAGCAACCTAGTCCAAAATTGACAGACAATAATACTTTGCTTATACGACCAGCAACACCATAGTATTCAATTGTTAAGGATAGATCTCGCAGATAGATTAGATCTCTAAAGAAGTATGAAGAAGCAAATTTGGTAGCTTATGCATTAAGTATGGCTTAAGATATTGATTCGACTGAAGAGCATACGACATATTCAAAGGCAGCCAGTTGCAATAATTCTAGAAGATGGTCGATTGCTATGCATAAGGAGACGGAGTTATTGAATAAAAATAATACTTGGAACTTGGTGAAATTACTTATGGATAAAAGGTTTGTTCGCTACAAATAGGTGTTCAAAAAGAAGAGAGGGACATCGGGGATGAAGATACTAGTTATAAGGCAAGATTGGTAGCAAATGACTACAGGTAGATCTCAGGTGTTAACTTCACTAATGTGTTTTCATCGGTTGTAAAGTATAGTTCAATTTGGGTTTTACTTGGGATGGTGGCAATGAATGATTTAGAACTTGAGCAAATGGATGCCAAGAAAGCATTCTTACATAGAGAAGTTGAGGAGAATATTTATATGCAACAATCAGAGGGTTTTATAATTTTTAGAAGGGAGACTTTATATGCTTGTTAAAGAAGTCCTTGTATGAACTAAAGTGACTACCGAGGCAATGGTATAAAATGTTTGATTCATTAATGATTACTCATAGTTTCATTAGAAATAATTATGATAGCTATTTGTACTTCACAAGGGAAGATGGTATCAATTACATATTTGCTATTAACTTCAACTTAGTAAGGAGTTTGAGATGAAAATTTTGGGTACAGTAAAGAAAATTCTTGGTATGAAAATTTTGAGGGATAGAAAGGCTGGTACATTAGGAAGGTGCTACAAAGGTTCAATATGTCGATTGCCAAGGCTATCAGTACTCCCTTGGCTGTCCACTTCAAATTATCATTTGAATTAAGTCTTCAATCAGACTAAGACATTGAATATATATCTCAGGTTCTTTATACCAATGAGTTGGTTCACTTATGTATATTGTGGTTTGTAAAAGACCAAATTTGGCATATGTAGTCAATGCAGTAAGTAGGTCTATAGCAAATCCTGACAAGGAATATTGAAAAGCAATGCAATGGACATTCAAATACTTAAGGGGTCTACTAATGCTTGCATTTTGGTATAAATATAGATGAAGTCATTGGGTATGTGGATACAGATTATGCAATGAATCTTGATAAGATGAGATCGCTTATAGGGTGTGTGTATTTACCCTTGGAGGCTATGCTATCAACTAGAAAACTACTTTACAAAATATAGTAGCTCTGTCTACAGCAGAGGCGGAATACATGACCATTACACACGTATTAAGGAGGCTATGTGATTGAGAGAATTGATTGATGAAATCAGTAAAGAATTGCATATTTTTAAAATATATTATGATAGTCGGAGTGCTATTTTTCTGATTAAGGATCAAATGTTCCATGAAATGACTAAGTACATTAATTTGAGGTATTATTTTGTGCATGAAATGGTTACTCGTGGTGATATTGTAGTGAGCAAGGTTGATACCAAGGATAATCTGCTGATATGATGACAAAACCACTTCCCATTGCTAAGTTTGAACATTGTTTTAACTTAATTGGTGTTTCTCATTGATCTAGTCCATTGGGGAACGTTTGGAAGAGAAGGAGAGGTGTTTACCTTAGAGATGTATTTTTTTGGAATTTCTTGTATTGAAATTTGGTTCAAGGTGGAGATTTTTTGTAATGTGACCTAAATTCTCATGGGTATTGGAATCTTAATTGAAGTAGTCTTGAAGAGATCAAAATATGGACCGGGAAGAAAAGTCGTTGCATTTTTGCTAACCTGCCACTAGCTGGCTGCTGGAGTGACACCTACACATTTTCAACAGAGACTTATCACCTGCCTAGTGCTCGAACGACGGAGCTATCGCCCTCCTGTCGCTCGAGCAACAAGGTTATCCTGCCCAAGCCCATTTTCGCATTTTGACGCGCTTTGGACTCATCTTCATCTACAACTTGGTTTCTAGCGTTTTATATATATAAGTCATGGCTTGTATTGTTCTAATAACATTCATACAACATTTTAAGAGTTTTAGATTTTAATTGAGAGTATTTGAGATCTTGTTATAAATAAAATTATTATTGATTATAGTGAATTTCTCTTCCTCTGCCTATGATTTTTCCCCGTATTTGATTTTCACATAAATCTTAATGTTCTTATTTTGTTTCTACTTATTCATTGTCATTATATTGCGGTCAATTCATAACAATATCAAAAAGGATTTGGAACAGAATTAGATCGATTCATCAGTCAACTTACACTGGTTCTTGATAATTCTTTTGTTAAAATGGAAAATAAACCTCAAATAAAACCACGATGACATGAAAAATCCTTAGTTGGCTCTCAAAGACAATTGTGTTCATGTAAGATGTTGCCCATGACACAGTGAAAGAGTGATAGATCATGTGATCTTTCTTGATTTGATGAAGAAAATGGATAAGGGTATTGATTGAAGGATTCAGACAATATAGTACTACATTTGAAGGAAGAATTTCATATTTGCTAAGAAATGCAAACTAAATCTCATATTGTTTAAAGATAAGGAAAAAATGGGTTATTGAGTGGATTGTGATAGTAACTAACCAATATGTCAAGTCTTTGAGATGTAATACAAAAATTCAATGATGAATAACCACCACCACAAATTAAACCCAAAATATTAATTGGAGAGAAATGACATGTATTTTTTAATGATAAAAAACTATAAATTAATTACGAGTAAAGCTATTCAAATAGAGTGATATAAATCATCCATCTTTATGGTACTATAAATTCAGTCTTTGAGATGTAATACAAAAATTCAATGATGAATAACCACAACCGCAAATTAACCCAAAACATTAGTTGGAGAGAAATGACATGTATTTTTTAATGATTAAAAACTATAAATTAATTAAGAGTAAAGCTATTCAAATAGAGTGGTATAAATTATCCATCTTTATGGTACTATCATATTATATGTAATGAATAAAATGTGCTATCACTTTAGATGGGTGATCATTGGTACTTCACATGAATATCAATATTTATAAATAGGGTTGTCGATTGATTGAATTTTGATCGAAATTCGATGAAATTAATGATAGATGAATTTAGCTTCGTAGTTTGATAACTCGATCAAGATCCGAATCCAATAATCCATTAAGTTAAATGGAGCAAATATTGATATATATCAATCCAATTCGATAACAACTCGATCAGATTTGTTAGAATAACATAATATAGTTTATATATTGCCGCATAATTTATTACAAACATTTTTTTTTATTTTTAAATTTGTATTATACTTTATGACTTTTAATGAAGAATGTCAAATATATGGTAATGATGGTTATTTTCTTATATTGCGATAAAAATAATATGTGTAAAATATTTCGAATTAAATATTCAATAACATAACAAATCGAATATGGGTTTAACAATTAAATATTCGTTAAATATCAGATCGGATCGAATTCAAAAATTATTCTTATCAAATCAATATGGATAGATCCGATCCATTAACAGCTTTATTTATAAGTGAACAACAATATTAACGAATGTGAAATAACTCACATCACATATTTTCATAATTGCACTAGATTTTAATTATATTAAAGATTTTAACATATATTCATTATCATATTTAGCCCCTGTTCAAGCCCTATTTTTGTAGAGTAAATTTTGTTAAAAATAATATTTTGATAATGTGTAGGTAAAAAGTAAAAATTTTATTCATCATATTCTTATATTTAACATTTCATTAACTAATAAATCTTGTTTATAATCATAGTTATCGTCAGTTAACGTGCTTTAAAATGAGAGAGAAATATTTAATTTTAATTTTAATTTTGTACTTTTTTCTTTTTTGTTTATATAGAAATACAAGGAGCAAATAAATATTATACTTCTTGTGCGCTTGAGTGCCATTTTTATTTAGAACATATTTTGTAATAGTGATTTTTTAATATGTGGTTAAAAAGTAGAAAAAATCTGAGTTTACTGGTAAAATTATTTTATTTGGAGGATGTGATTGAAAATGAGTTTGGAGAAAAATGAATATTTAAAAAATGGGGATCAAACAGGATCTACATCTTAACAAAAATTTTGGACAGAAACCATCAATAAGGACAAATTGTGTTAATATGAAAACAAGACTACGATGAAAAATTAGGGAAATAAATATAATAAGTAAAGATTATTACTCTTTCATGTTTGGCCCCTATTGTTTCGAAAACACATTATTTCAAAATTCATTTTCGATCACACATTTTTCTATAAAATAATTTTACATTTAAATCGCAAACTTTTTCTTATTTTTTTTAATAAAATTCTCAAAAAAATTACTATTTTATAATACATTTTTTACAAGAATGTGGCTCATAACAAGGGCTAAAAAGTGAAATGAATATATTTAGCCTTAACTTGCCACTTTTACTCGCACGCCCGAGCTGCCGTCCACCAGAAATTGCATCCAGAATGGGGATATGCCGGCACAATTCCCTTGGAGAAATTCTCACTATTTTATTCTTGGGGTCAAGGGATCGGTTCTCTCCCCAGCAATCCCTCTTGGAATATTTTCGAATTTTTCTTTTTCTTATTATTTTTAGATACTTCTAAATATTGTGTAAAGTGAGATGAGAGGCCTGACTTTCATTTTATGTTTGAGAAAATATTCTATTCGAAAAAATATAAAGTTGAACTATGTGTCGATGCCAGCTTAATTAATCAATTGAATGGACGAATACCGCCTTTAAAAATGTAATCTATGCGTACATAATGATGACATCCCTATTTAAAACGCTTTACTTCATTTTCTTTTTCAAATAAACCGCTCTCTGCCCCCACCTCTGTGTACCAATGCCGCAACCTCTATTCTTTGATATAGTTTGTCTTCAGTCATGAACAAAATGGAAGACAATTTTGACCGAGTTGACAATTTTATTTTTTTTTAGAAAAATAGTTTTTTATGTGGAATTTTTTATCTGTTATGTATTTACCCCAATTTTTTTTTTTAACCCCTTTTGACTCCTTCCCTGAATTCTCATATGAGATATATAGTTACATCCACTAATTGTTATTTCACAAATCAATAATAGGAATTGTTGCCGATGACTATAAATAATTGAAGTTTCAATAAACTTTAGGCAATGAAATATTTAAATCACAGAATATTTTACTGTCCACAAACAAGAACGAGAAAGAAGCACAAAATGTTGACAGCATGAGCATATAAAGAAAATAAAAGACACAATCCTTAGATGCTTCACTTTCAAACCCTTTTTGTGCTAATCAATTATTCCAGTGTCTCTTCGAAGAGTAAAGAGCCAGTTTCTTCACAAGATTATCTCAAGAAAAGGTCCCTTTTGATTAACTGCAGTTGGCAGCAACTCAGGTTTTAAACATATAATCTTAGCTTAAGAAAAAGTTAGATTAAAGGTCAGTATTTTGAAATAGGATACAAATATTCTTGTTCACAACTTATCCTCTATAGAGCATAAGGAATGATATCAGAATACACTGTTTGTACGAAATAGTGGTTTTTCCTGGGCACACTATAAATGGAATTTGATGGAGCGTCAATTAGCATATCTGCGGGGAGAGTAACAGATGTATAAATGCATAACTGGGCAATCACTCCTCGGGCAGTTACTCACTGACTAATTCGAATAATTTGGGCTAATTAAGCTCATTTATGCAGAACAGTAAGGCACATTGCCAAGGGAGATTTGCCCGGCAATGCACTTGTACAAAAATATATAATGCATGGTTCATAGTTAATTCAAGGTAAGTATTCTTTTGATTAATTGTTATACTATATTCTTCTAGATTAGAGCTTTGTATTTCATTTTTACTTTAGCATGATGAATAATTATTTATGTATAATTAATCTCAAATTTATTGGAAACAAATCTCAATTTGTTACTATTCACTATTGTATTTCTTGACATTTGTGTTAAGATTTGGAGTCCATCTTAATAAGGTCAACCTTATTAAGAGGAATGTCCCAAAATCTATTTAAATTGATCAATATTTTGATATTTAACCGATGTGAAATTTATTTCCGTAACATGTCCCCGCAAGATGGTAGATCTTTTTTAGCAGACCAATCTTGAAATCTGTATGCTCATTTTTGAGACTTAATCGGATCGAATTGCTCGTTGGAGCTTATTGGGTTCTGATACCATGTTAAGATTTGGAGTCCATCTTAATAAGGTCAACCTTATTAAGAGGAATGACCCAAGATCTATTTAAATTGGTCAATATTTCAATATTTAACCGATATGAAATTTATTCACTTAACAGTTTGATTGGTTAACAACTAGTAAAAGGATTTTCTCTCTTATTTTTTGCTCGCTAAACTGTAAGAATGCTCGTTTACAATAAGTGAAAGGGTGGCAAGCACTTTGATGTCCAGGTAAAGTCGCATTTTGAAAAAAGTTTAAGTGTTAAAATTTGGGGTTCTGTCTAAAATATCAATTTTGTTGACAGAAATTACTCGAATTCTTATATGTTGTTAGTATTTTTTTACCTAATCAATTTTAAATTTATCCCTCTGAACAGATTTTGACTTGTATATATAATAGTATTTATATGAGCTTGGAGCGAGGAAATTGGAGCATGGACTCACATCCTTATGACCATGAAGGCTCATCCCTACTAAAATTGTATTACAATCTTGTTATATAAAGAGGTTCAATGACAGAATTTTTAAACAATGGACACTTGTTATTTTTTCATTTGACGGTTAAAAAAAAAAAAAAAAAGGCAGCCAGACAGGTGCAACAGCTATCGACAATCCCTATCAAATGCCCCTGTTTAAGAAGCATTATTCATTGTAGAATAGTCTTTGTAGTTCGTTACATTTCCTAAATTTCTTGATAAAATGTATTAGATGGGTGGAAGTTTAATTATCAAGTTCAACCATGTTTGACTACTTTCAAGTAGGGATGTAAGCGGTTCGATTTTACCGATTTTTTTATAGATTTTCAAGCCAAACCGTTTAAAACGGTTTGAAAAAAACTCAAACCTAAACCAAACCATTTTGAACAGTTTGAAAAAAACTTAAACTTAAACCTAACGATTTGGTCCGATTTTAAACCGCTGATTTCGCCATATATTTTTTTGCCCTTTACTTTTATGTCATTAATTCATTGAATTCAATATATATTTATATTTTACTAGTAATAAATCTAAAACAAACTAAGCCCATGTTTGAACCAAATTTTTGAGACAAAAAAATGAAAATTTGGACCGTTATCCCACAAGTCCAGCCACATTTGTTGACCTGCTGTTTCATGTGTGGGACCCAGCTCCTCTCCAACAGTCAATTTTCTCATTATGATGATATAAAAAATATGGCTGAAACAGGGGCTAAATATATCTACTATAAATTTAAATACCAACTAAATTAAAGTGAAATCATAGTAAACTAAAATATAGTTTTTTTCACCTTTTTTAGGCTAATGATGATACAATAACGTTACAATCAAGTCTACTAAACTATATATAAGGTCCAAAAAAATAATGATGTCCAACAAGACCTTGTGATCATCGTACCTAAAAAAAAATACTGATTAAACAAAGAGAATAAACAACCATAATAATAAAGCAATTGTTTATAAATATTTAAATATAACAATTACACAAGTTTACTTTTGGATGATGTTATGAAACACATTTAATTTTAAATTCTTATCTTAGTTTGCTCCAAAAAATTATTGATCTGAAACTTTATTCGTAGCAAATATTATCACCGAAGGTCTAGGATCTCTTTGTCTCCAATTTGATATAATGAACTTCAATTCAACTTTGAAGAGGCGTGAAAAATCTAAAAAAGAAGTGTTTTGTACCGGTGGCTCAAAACTGTGTTGGGTGTCGACTGGAGTTCATCTAAATTTTGAAGAGAAAAAATACTTTTGATAGATTATGTTAGTCTTCAAATTATTATATATATATATATTAGAATTATTGGATAATAATAATAATAATAATAATAATATATTTGTATTAGAAAATTAGAAATTGACAAAAATACCCACAAATGACAAAAGTATTGAATTTTACAAATTTGGAT
The DNA here is from genome assembly GCF_002742605.1 of Olea europaea var. sylvestris. NCBI lineage: Eukaryota > Viridiplantae > Streptophyta > Magnoliopsida > Lamiales > Oleaceae > Olea > Olea europaea. The sequence continues at coordinate 12,875,451 of NC_036252.1, forward strand.
GAATTTTCAAAAAAAATTATTTTTTTAATTTTTAATTTTTATATATTTTTCCGCCAGTAAGGTTTGGTTTTAAACCGCAATTAAAATTCTCAAACCTAAACCAGACAATTTTAACCGGTTTGGTTTAGGTCAAAACCATTTCGTTGACCGGATCCACGTGGCACCAAACCGACGGTTTCTAAAATGCGGTTCTGATTTTGCGATTTTTCGATTTTGCGATTTTTGCTTACAGCCCTACTTTTAAGTGATGTAAAGATAGAAAGGCTTATTTGTCATGTTATTATACAACTTACAAGTAGATTTATTTAAATTCTTATTTGACACGGATTTTTCTAAAATTATTTATCTCTAAAATCATTTTCAGTCAAATATTTAATAGAATTCATAATTTTTCCTTAATTTTTGTTGCGTTTTTCTATCACAATTTTACGATATAGTAATAAGTATAGTAATAAGTAATATAATGGACCTTTGAGCTTGAATTACCGTTATCATGAGAAAAATAATTTAATACTTACTATTTCTAATTTCTATTTGATGAATGAAAATGAGTATGATTTTTGTGTGTGTGTGTGTGTGTGTGTGTGTGAATATATATATATATGAATCAGAGTAAAAGAAGAGTTTAGAAGCATTATTAACATAGGCTTTCAAATGTGGAATAGACTTACAATTTCGTCTATTAATTACCTAAAATTCTTAAATCAAGATTCACAAATCAAATGTAGTGCTCGATCAAATTCTTTTATCGTATTTAATTTAACTCTCTCGAGTTCTCATTGATTTTATTTAACTAATTAAATTTATTATCTTTATGTGAATCAATCTTACATAAGCGTAATTATTGTTCTAAGAATTCATGTAATGATTGCAAAAATTAGCATCAGTATTTCTATATTTTATACTAATTATCGAATTTTACTATGTAGCCTAAATCTAAAACTCACATCTCAATTCGTAATAGATTCACAAAATCATTGCATTATTGGCCATGTAATTTAAGACGTTAAACTCAAAAATAAAATCAACACATGTGCTTTTTGAAGAATTGGAATATTGAATAAAAGAAATAAAATGTCTCAAATTGATTCCATTGTTCGACATAATAAAGGATTTAGCTATTCATAATGTATGAAAAAAAATAATATATATCCATTGAGTACATTACCTAATTTTGAATAAAGATGTATATAAGTGGATGAGTCTTGCACCAAGATGATCTTCATGTTCCAATCAATCTTCAAATCCTTGATTTTTTGTTATTTTTCTCCTTTGATTTGCTCTCCAATTCCCAAATTGTATCGCTTGTTTCTTAATGCGTGAAGTGATAGCCTAAGAATAACTAACCAAGAGGAAGGTAAATTAGTTATTAAAAATTTTCGAAAAATTAATTCAAGTAAAGCAAATTTAAAATGAAATAAGTCAATCAAACAAAAAAATGCACAATACAAAAGCAATAAGTAAAAAGAAAGAGAATGTGCAAACGATGTAATTGTAGATTCGATCCAAACAATTATCTACGTCATCAGTTACCAAACTCTCCGTCATGAGCAAGGCCTCTTCACTATATTTTATTAACTTGTGGTGCAATTCAAACACTTACAATGCTTCCGATAACTTACAAACAATAAGCATTAATCCTTATACAATATTGAGATTTACAAGATCTCAATACGATCCACAAATTTAAAGAGAATTGATTTTACAATTTAAAACTTCTGTCTTAATAAAGGATATGGTTGAATTAAGTACAAAGAAAGAAAATAGGCTAACACCTTAATGAATAGCAATGAATGAATCTCAAGTATTAGGTGAGAAAGACTTTGATGAGAATAATGATTTCCAAAATTGATTCAATCAAAAGTTTTTCAAATTAAATGATTTAATGAAGATCAATATAATTTAGCTCAAAAATATGTCACTTAAACGCTCTCAAAAGTATTGTAATGAATGCAAAATGAAATAGTATTTATAGCAATCAAAACACCAAAAGTTCTGACTAATCGGACAACTCATCCCAACGTCCGCATCCTAAATCGAACAACCAAACTATCTTTTGTGCATCAGAATTCAAAACAGTTAGAAAATGATCATTCGATGAACCAAATGTCCACTAAGCCAACCAGACATCCGCTTGGGCTTTTTCTCGAATTTTTTCTCTTTTATTTTTTTGAAAAAAATGCAGGCTTTAAAAAAAATCACTTTATTTTTCAAGGTAAGTGACATTGTAAAAGTTTGAATATCAAGGTAAAATAGTTACCTTTTGAAAAATAATTTCTATACAGGTATTTTTGTGAAGTAATTTTTATCGTGCATGAAAAAATTCATTATTTAATGTTTTAACAATTCATTGCTTATGATTAAAGCATTATACCTTTATAAATGATTCCAAAACATCTAAATCTTATATCTTCGCTGTTTTACTATTGAAGTTCTTCATCCTCGAGTGATTTGACATGAATGCTCAGCTTCCATCTCGATTTTTTTATCATCAAATGAAAGTATTTTGGTAGGGATCTTTTTGTCTCTAATTGATCGACTTTGCAACTATGGCTATGAAGATTCGAATTTAATTGTTAGAAATAAAAACAATTTGTTTCTTATAATCCAAACATGAAGTTAACCGTAGGTCAACAATTTTTGCCTTATTGATCATGACAAATAAAGATGATTTGCAACAAATTGATGAGGGTTGAAATATTTTAGATATCACATATGATGCGTATATTCCCCCTAACTTATACAAGTAAAGCCAAATTTTCATATCACATTTATATCATATTTGTTAATCATTGTTAATGATATATGTATATCATCTTATATTTTTCCCCTTTTGGCATAAGCAAAAATCTTGTAATTGGGGATCATAAAAACAATGCCTTTATAGATCAAAATAAAAGACAACCATAGTCACAAATAATAGGAAGTAAATGTCATCCAAACTGATGCAAGCTATCCAAAATAATAATAATAGTAGTAGTAGTAGTAGTAGTAAAATAAAAAATAAAAAATTATGCATAAAAGAAGCTAGTTGAAGCAAGAGTGTATCCAAGACATAAAATGTAAACCAAAGCTACGGCTCTGGAGGATGCGGTGGAAGGGAGCGAGTATAAAAGGCATTTTGCTCAATCTGTATCCCCGCCTGTTGAGATTGAATCATATCTTGTTGGGCTTGTATGGTAACCTATTGAACTTAGAATTGGTGAAGCATTCCGCCAAGGCCGTCAACAGAGGATATGAGTGAGTAATGCACCCGTCGAGGACATTATAGTGATCCTGGTAAATGTAAAACCACGGATCAAAGAAGGAGAAACACTAGAGCCAAGAATGTCATGAGGAGGGTTTGGAAATTGTGGCACATCACCGGCATCATCGTCTTCATTACCATCGAAGGGTAGAGTAGAAGGACCAGAGGTGGGATCGAACCCTTTTGTGTGAGCTACCCATTGACCACGTTCTTTTATTATTTTCAAACGTTTAAGAGTTTGAATATTGATAGTGTCGGTAGAGTGAAGTTTAATGAAGGTCTCATCATTTAAGGAGACATCAAAATGCTTAAAAAATTTGTAAGAAACATGCCATAAGGTAAAGTTTTAACATGACTTGTGAAATGGACGAGCTTCACAAGACCTAGTGCAATGGTTGGAAAATCTAGTTTCCGCCCACCAAGAAAGGAATCGAGAATAAAAAAATAAAAATTATGTACTTCATCCCGATGACCCTTTCAAAGAAGAATGACATGTGCAGTAATATTTTTTAAAACTTTGCAAGGAAAAGTGAGTTGATTTGCAACTAAGTTTGATTATATACTTTATATTGTTCCCATTAACTCGACGATACGCTTCGGTATGATTATATCCTTCCAAAATGAGATGAGTTTTATGGAAAAAATTGAGTTTCACATATTTCAAGCTCGAGAATATCTCGAATGAGAACTTTGTTAATGGTAATTTAAGTAAATAAGAAATCTCATCTGAATGAGGAATAATGACCCTGTGTTTGTAAAATTCTTTCATGATACATGAATATGAATGTTCTTCAAATGAAGTGATTGACACCCAACCCATATTTTCAAAATATTCTTCTATATGATATTCAGCTGCGCAAATCAGTGAAATCAATAATTTTACCTATTAAAATTGGAGATTTTCCAAAAGGGTTGGTTGGTACCTCGAGTTCTATGTCAAATTCTTCATCAGAGAAGGGCAAAGGAGATCTTCTCACAATGCTTTTAAGTTGTTTTTCCACTCTTTTGGACCCTGTCATTGCAAGAAAATCGATGAAGTAGATGAGAAATGAAGAAGAAAAAGTGGATCTAGGGTTTGATTTTCAGTAGAATGTGATATTTTGGTGAATGAGAATTTGAAATTTTGAGAGATTTGAGGTCTAAAACTAATGGTTTTATGAGTTTGGAGGTTATTTGAAGATTTGAGATGGAAATAGGAAAGATTTGAGGATTTAGGAAGTGAAATGAGGAAAATTGGAGAGAAATTGAAATCGTGTTGAACCAGACATCCAAATTGGTAGAATTTGTTTTAGGTAGAAGTTTCTATCAAATCGAACAAGTTGTCCAGACAGTCTGTTTGACTTGTCCGTATCCTTTCGAATCAATTATAAAATAAATAATGGCACATACAAAAACATGTATGAACATATAGTGTGAATTCAACTTTAGTTATGCGCTTTGAATTCAACAATAATGTCTAAATATCTTTGAATATGTGAGAATCGATCAAGTGCTAGAGGTTTAGTGAAGAAATTGTCCAAATGATTTTTCGTGTTCACAAATTCTAACACAATATCTCCCTTATGTAAGTGATCTCTTAGAAAGTGATGTCTAATTTCAATATGTTTCATTTGAGAGTACAAAATGAAATTTTTAGACAAGTTTATGGCACAAGTATTATCACACACAATGGGTATATGATCAAATGACAAGTGATAATTATTAAAAGTTTGTTTCATCCATAGCATTTGTACACAACAACTAGTGGTTGAGATATATTCGGCTTCGGCGTTAGACAGTGCAATGGAATTTAACCATGACTAATTAGATGATTTCTAGTAGAAGCTCTAATGGTAATATCTTTGGATGGATCACCAATAATTAGTTCTTTTACATGAGAAGAAACAAACATCCATTATTTTGGTAGAGAATGATCATTATGTACTTCGATAGGTTCTACTTCACTTTGTTGAACGTTTGCTTCCTCCTTGTGTTCATCTTTTGGATCTTCCTTATTTTGGTCTTGGATCTTCATTAGGTTAATCATTTGATCAAAAGAAATTTCCAACCCTACATCATTAGCAATATATTTCTAACGATCAAGAGGGTTAGTTTCATCAAAAGTGACATTGATGAATTCTTCAACAACTAGAGTTCTTTTATTAAAGGCTTTATAAGCTATGCTAGTCAATGAATACCCTAGAAAAATTTCAATATCGATTTCGAATCAAATTTTCTCAAATTTTTTTGTTCAAAATAGAGCATTTGCAACAAAAAAACCTTGAAATAACCAATATTTAGAATTTTATTTTTTCAAAGCTCATCGAGAGTTTTAATTTTCTTTTGACGAACTAAAATTCTATTAACAATATAGCAAGTGGTGGTAACAGCTTCAGTCCAAAGTATTTTGGAATGCTATTTTCATTTAACATGGTCTTAGCCATTTTCTTACAATGTACGATTCTTCATTTCTACTACACCATTTTATTGAGGAGTTCTAAAAGTCGAAAAATTATATTCATATCCATTTTCATTACAAAAATTATCACAAACAATATTATCAAATATTTCATCATGATCGGTCCGAATAGTTGTAATGGAATATATATAGTACAAGAGAGGTAAGGAAGTTTGTAATCAGCTCTTTTATCTAAGTAAAATAAAGTTGTTCTATCGGTAAATAACTGGATTGTATGTTCACTTTAAGGACATGGCCTATTCATTTTGTGCAGCTTTGATCAGGAATTACGGTGATATTTGTGAATAATTTCAAATCAAAGAACTGGGGTTAGAGGGAAAAGTTTGCTCAAAATAGAAAAATGAAAGAATTACCTCAATCCTTTTTTAATCATTAATATATATTTTTTCCCCTCTTTCCTGGCCCAACATTTTTTTCCTTGCAATTTAAGACATTCAAGACATATTTGGTATGTTGGATTAGACACAAGTTTAGTAATCTAAACATGTCCTATGGATAGGGAAAAAAAAAAAAGGGGCTTCCAAATTTTTAAAATTTGAGAATACTATAATAATATATAATTATATACATGTGCTGTATGGTGAGATGGCGCTATGTCTGATGGTTGATTCAGATATTATATTTGGTATGTTGGATTAGACACAAGTTTAGTAATCTAAACATGTCCTATGGATAGGGAAAAAAAAAAAAGGGGCTTCCAAATTTTTAAAATTTGAGAATACTATAATAATATATAATTATATACATGTGCTGTATGGTGAGATGGCGCTATGTCTGATGGTTGATTCAGATATTGAGTCTCGGTAGAGATGTACCCATTACAACCATAGCCTGCCTTCAAATTCCAGCAAAATTTAAATCTTTAACTGAGACAGAGACATTGCTTTTCATCTCTCTCTGAAAAAATATGACACCAACCCCCCAACCCACATGCCATTCTAACAACCTTTGCTACCCTCCAAGCAATTGTCAGCCAGAAAATATCGCCCTTTTATATATGCATATAAATCCCAAGAACTAATCAGTTTTCTGCGGGGTAAAAGGATAACATTTAGCAACAGGTTCTGAAGTCAAGATGATGGAGTCGGGGGTTCCTATGTGCAAAATTTGTGGCGAACATTTGGGATTCGACTCCCACGGTGAAGTGTTTGTGGCTTGTCATGAGTGCAATGATCCCATCTGCAAGGCCTGTCTGGACAGTGAGATCAGGGAAGGGAGCAAATCGTGCACTCACTGTGGCACTCCCTATTATGGTATTTGTCTCCAACTTCATAACTCCTTTTACCTTGTATTTTTATTAGTAATACATGTTTAAATTTACTGTAAGATCGTGGTGGTTTCTATGAACTGATCAACAGGTCTACAGAGTTACTCAAAGTTAGGAAGCCTAGTGAATTAAACTGGTTTTTTAAAAGGATAGACTTCATAATTATTTACTTGCAGAATGGACAGAGAACTCAGTTGTGGCAGAAGAAGAACCAGGAAATCATATGACAATGGGAAGTCACCTAAATCCTTCTGTGGTATGAATGGAACAATTCCTCGAAATCACTCTTTTGTAGTTGCAGTTGGATGTATATAATCACGTTCAGTCGGTTTCAAATATATATGCAGAGTCAGTTTTACAGTACTCGATGAGAACAAGTTGTATTTTTATGCTTCTCATACTAAGAGAATTTGTCTTGTTTGACGTGATGCAGGATGGAACTCATGCTAGAAATATTAGCAGTGTCTCTACGGCGGATAGTGGTGAGTAAAAGCAATTAGTGTCATTTTTTTCCAGAAAGTTCTTGTATTTTATTCTGTGAGGAGTCTTTCACTTACTCATCTGCTCTTCTTTGACATTTTTCTTTGAAGAATATGTTAATGAATCTGGTAACCCTATATGGAAGAATCGGGTGGAAAGTTGGAAGGAAAAGAAAAATAAAAAGAAAAAACCAGCAAAGAAAGCTAAAATGGAAGCTGAAATTCCACCTGAAGAGCAGATGGAAGAAAATCAACAGTAAGTTTTCTGAAAATTAGGATGAAATCTTAAGAGATCATTGAACAGAAAGAGCGGATCAATTGTTTATTATGAACTCATAAATTGTGAGGATACAATAACTTATGCAGATCAGTGGATGCTGCACAGCCACTTTCAAGAATAGTTCCAATACCAAAATCTCAACTTGCACCATACAGAACTGTGATCATACTGCGATTGGTTATCCTTGCTCTTTTCATCCATTATCGAGTAACACATCCCGTTGATAGTGCTTATCCTCTGTGGCTCACTTCTGTCATCTGTGAGATCTGGTTTGCATTTTCCTGGATATTGGATCAGTTCCCTAAATGGTCTCCAATAAATCGGGATACATATATTGACAGGTTATCCGCAAGGTACGAATCTTTGATTGCATGTTTCGTATCAGTATTAGAGTGCACACGTATGTATAATAGACAACAATATGATTTTTCTTATTCCTGTCAAATGTAGTCCGATCAACTGTACCAGATATGCAATAAGGGCTCCTTGTTTGGGATACATATTAATTTTGATATGAACTAATTTTCCTGACATATCAGGTATGAAAGAGAGGGACAACCATCTGAACTTGCTGCTGTGGATTTCTTTGTTAGTACAGTCGATCCTCTGAAAGAACCTCCTTTGATTACGGCAAACACGGTTCTCTCCATCCTTTCAGCGGATTACCCTGTTGATAAAATTTCGTGCTATGTTTCTGATGATGGTGCAGCGATGCTTACATTTGAGTCACTTGTTGAGACTGCCGAATTTGCAAGAAAATGGGTTCCTTTCAGCAAGAAGTTTAATATTGAACCACGTGCGCCGGAGTTTTACTTCTCACAGAAGATTGATTACTTGAAGGATAAAATACAACCTTCTTTCGTCAAGGAACGCAGAGCAATGAAAGTAATTATGCAACCATAATCACTTACAATAATATTTTGATCCTTTGCCATTATAAAAATAGTAACTCAAATAATTGTATATGAATGTCAGGTAGAAATCTCATTATTATTTATTTCCTCGAGTTACAGAGAGATTATGAAGAGTTTAAAGTGCGCGTAAATGCTTTAGTAGCAAAGGCACAAAAAACACCAGATGAGGGCTGGACCATGGCAGATGGAACCCCTTGGCCTGGAAATAACACGCGTGACCACCCTGGCATGATTCAGGTTTACCGTTTGGACTAAAATATTCTTGCTTCGTTTATTCAGTTTTATTTAATTCTTAATTCATCATTGTTGAAAAATTATATGGCTTTGGTTGTATCATTTTCAGGTGTTTTTAGGCTATAGTGGTGCCCATGACATAGAGGGAAATGAGCTCCCTCGATTGGTTTATGTCTCAAGAGAGAAGAGACCTGGTTATCAACATCACAAAAAGGCCGGTGCTGAAAATGCTCTGGTATATAACCATCTACACTATTATAGTAACAGGCTGCCTCTATATGAGTCTTATTAGATTTGTAAATGATGTACATATATTCTTGCAGGTAAGAGTATCTGCCGTTCTCACGAATGCTCCTTATATTCTCAACCTTGATTGTGATCACTACGTTAACAATAGTAAGGCAATTCGAGAGGCAATGTGTTTCTTGATGGATCCTCAAGTGGGCCGAGATGTATGTTATGTGCAGTTTCCTCAGAGGTTTGATGGAATCGATAAGAGTGACAGATATGCCAATCGCAACACAGTTTTCTTTGACGTAAGATTCCTAGCTCTATTTAGGTTAATATAAACTTGAATATGTGTCCATTACATTCTCCATGCAGCTTTTGAAAAACTATTATTTACGATGTAAATAAGAACTAATAATTTGATCAAGTTTGAGTTTCAGCATCAGTTGAAATCATTATTGGACTCTTAGTAACTATCTTCTGGTTTCAGGTTAACATGAAAGGGTTGGATGGCATTCAAGGACCGGTTTATGTTGGGACAGGTTGTGTCTTCAATAGGCAAGCTCTTTATGGTTATGGACCTCCCAATTTGCCCAGCGTACCCAAGACTTCATCTTGCTCGTGGTGCGCTAGCTGCTGTTGTTGCTGCCGACGCAAGAAGCCCGCAAAAGAGAAAGATTTCGCGGAGGTTTACCGTGATGCGAAAAGGGAAGATCTTAATGCTGCCATCTTTAATCTAAGGGAGATCGAAAGTAAGTTCGTTTCCCTCAGATAATTGGTTATTGAATACGGAATCTTTTAAAAATTAAGATCCATCTATATTATGTAGGTTATGATGACAATGAAAGGTCATTGATCATCTCTCAGATGAGCTTCGAGAAAACTTTTGGATTGTCTGCTGTTTTTATTGAGTCTACGCTAATGGAAAATGGAGGACTGCCTGAGTCTGCCAATCCATCAATGCTAATCAAAGAAGCAATCCAGGTCATCAGCTGTGGGTATGAGGAAAAGACTTCATGGGGTAAAGAGGTCAGAAAGTTAATGTCTTGTTTCCATATTACAACTTATTTTTCTGTCCTTTGAAACATACTAGGAAAAAGAGGGAAATTTTGGAGCATATTGATGTCCTGTTTCTCTTGAAAAAATAGTTTTCATGTCCTAAATCTACTCAAAAAAGTTGGTGTTTTTCTTAGATTGGCTGGATATATGGATCAGTTACAGAGGATATCTTGACGGGGTTCAAGATGCACTGCCGTGGATGGAGATCAATTTATTGCATGCCCTTAAGACCTGCATTCAAGGGATCGGCCCCAATCAACTTGTCCGATAGGCTGCACCAGGTGCTTCGATGGGCCCTGGGATCAGTCGAGATTTTCTTGAGTAGACATTGTCCTCTGTGGTATGGATTTGGTGGTGGCCGCCTCAAATGGCTCCAAAGGCTTGCATATATCAACACCATCGTCTATCCTTTCACATCTCTTCCACTAATTGCATATTGCTTGATACCTGCCATATGCCTTCTAACTGGGAAGTTCATTATTCCAACGGTATTTTCTGTTGCCTTCCAACTGGTTTTGCTGAATTCACCAAATTTTCTTGCTCATTTATGTTTGCGACTAACTCAAAACTATATTTCCTTATCTCCATATAGCTGTCAAATCTTGCAAGTGTACTGTTCCTTGGGCTCTTTTGTTCCATCATTACCACCAGCGTCCTCGAGTTGAGGTGGAGTGGCGTAAGCATTGAGGATTGGTGGCGTAACGAGCAGTTTTGGGTTATTGGAGGTGTCTCAGCCCATCTCTTTGCCGTATTCCAAGGTTTCCTGAAAATGCTGGCTGGACTAGACACGAACTTTACTGTTACTGCGAAAGCATCAGACGATGGGGAATTTGGAGAACTCTACATCATTAAATGGACAACTGTTTTGATCCCTCCGACATCAATTCTCATTGTAAACATGGTTGGTGTAGTTGCTGGATTTTCCGATGCCTTAAACAAGGGATATGAAGCATGGGGACCTTTATTCGGCAAGGTTTTCTTTGCATTCTGGGTGATATTTCATCTTTACCCGTTCCTCAAAGGTCTCATGGGACGACAGAACCGGACTCCTACCATTGTTATCTTATGGTCTGTACTTTTGGCGTCGGTTTTCTCACTTGTTTGGGTGAAGATAGATCCATTTGTAAGCAAAGATGATACCTCTACCATTTCTCAAGGCTGCATTGCCATTGACTGTTAAGCTTGGTGGGAATATCTGTTCAGTATTAATATGTTTGATGAAGGGTCCTTTTTATTCCTCAACAACCCGTATCAATTTTGGATGCATAGTAAATGAATGGTATGCACTGTTGAAAGTATAATAAATAAGATTTTAGTTTATTTTTCATCTGAGAATGTCAAAATTGAAGATTATTGTATTGAACTGAGAGTAATTAGAATGTAGAGCTGCTTGAATTTGAGAGTACAAAGAAATGAAGCAGCTGTAAAATTTGTAGTTTATTCTATTTGACTGTTATTAATTGATGAATGTTTGAATCATGAGTTCTTAAAATCCTGCATTTTGTTTTAAATTAAATATTAATTAGCGAATGATCATTGACTCTTGAAGTCCTAATTATTATGACTATTGTACCCTTGCAATCGTAATTTTTACCTATAAATATAGAGTTTTAGTTCTCAATAAAAATAAACAAAAGTCTATTGACTCTCTATATTTTTTTATAAAGTTTTGGTTCTCACTAAAGTAAACAAAAGTCTATTGACTCTCTATATTTTCTTCACTCTTCTTTCTAGTTTATAATACGTTACGAGCGTGGGGTTCTAAGCAATTGAGTTAGCAAAACTTATTTATCTTTCTGCTTATGAATCTCTAACTAAGTTGAGGTAGAAAAAGCAATTTATCTTCATTCAAAGAAAGACATGAAATTTTAACCAATTAAATTAATAAAGAAACTCTTCTATTTATTCAAAGAAAATGTTGGCATTCTCTTAATTTTGATTTGTATAAATGCTATTTTAACTATATCGATTGGAAAACATATGCTTGCTTGAATATAATTTATTATCTCTTACAATATTTTCATAAGAATATTGTAATATTTTTGAAGAAATGACAATCTAAATCCATATTTCGTAAGAACATTGTAATACTATCATATTTTAATATTTAAGAAGAATATTATATTGTTAATTTTGAAAAAGAATATAATATTTGTATTTTTTTTTAAGCATATAATATTATGCCCATGTTTCCTAGAAATTAAAATTAAAATTTTAATTTAAATCAAAGTCAACAACTAATTTTAACCACATATTTCATGAATTTCACATATTCTTAATCATATATTTCATCAACTTTTATCAAAATTTACTAAAAATCTAATTTTAAACCCCACCAAACAAAACTATATTGGGGTAAAGGAATATGCGTCAACGTGTTGAATACTTGAAATTAATACAATAATGAATATGTTGAATCCATTTTAATAATTTACATTATTATATTGATAGTTCCAAAATTAATACACATTTTTATTCTTTTTATGTTTAACAAAAAATTATTTATTATTGGATCCATTCATAATTGCATTGTTGCTCTTGAAGAACACAGTATTACATATATGAATATTTTAGGAGAGTATTCTTTGAAAATGTATTCACAATTGTATTGTTGCTCTTAAGTTAATATTTCATTGAAATATTACTTGCTCCTGAATAACGAATTTTTTGAAATTTTAATATATTTCATGATTTGAGAAGTTTTCTAAATATGTTACAAATTTTAATTTAATGATAATTTAAATGGTTTTGAGGAAGTATAAGCCCCTGTTTTATAATCAAATTATTAGAAGATTTTGATAAAATTAATGTAATATGTAATTGAAGAAATGTGAATTTCATAAAATATGTTGTTAAAATTAATTAAAACTTTGGTTTAGATAAAAATTTAGATTTTAGTCCCTACAAAGCAGGGGCTAAATTTATTTTAGATCAATATTCTGGTAAAACATTGTGTAGTTAATGTAGAAAAAGTAAAACTTTATTAGCGTCAATTTTAGAAAATCTGTACTAATACTTCCCAAAGAAGCATGATTTCCATAAATACAACTTTATATATATGATATTTATAAATTTTTTATGTTATAGCTCTCGAAGAACCATAAATTTTACAAATATCAGTATTTCAAAATAATAATGTGATACTGCTTATGAAATAGAATCCATTAATTCTCAAAAGGTGTCTGGCCTTTATTATTTGGATATCTTCATCCTGTAATTCAATTACAAACAAGTTCGGGATTGAAAAATAAATCTGACTTCTGTATTTCACTTATGGATTCAAAAGACCCATCATTTAAATCCTTGGTTCCACCGTTAATCATTTGATAACTTAATACTTCAAATATGATAATTTTTAAAGAATATTGCACAATCTAATCTCATGAAGAGATGCAATTATATAGGCCAAAGTCGTTCACTAACTAAAGTCGGGATTTAAATTCTTTTATTTCTATAAATTAATTAGGATAATATACTAGACTCGTTACCCTCCATGTTAACTATATATATATATATCTTTTGTTACTTCAAATATATCTTTTGTTAAATATACTAGACTCGTTACTTCAAATATATCTTTTGTTAAATACCTCCAACTAATTTTTAAACCACTAATATTGAGAACAAAGTGTGTTTCATTTCTGTCTTAGAAATGCTATTACATATTTAGCAATATATTATATATATACACATCATATCAAATCAAAGTTTTCAACCTATTTAGTTGGCTTATGGTTAGATCATATTTTCTATCTAATGATTTTTTTATAGTACACCATATGTACAATTGCTTCATTATAATGCACTAGAATGGACATTAAATAATGTTGATAATGCATGTTCAATTTGAAGCCATATAACATATCTTAAACCCTAATCGGTGATATGTTAAAATACGGTTTGTTGAACGTCATTTTTATTGGACAAATCTCTCCCCCAGGGATGGCTCGGCTCAACCCGTATACACACAAGCTTGGCTTGCGCTCGTGACAAGCCGAGCTCTCATTGCTTGGGGTCGAGCTCGGCCCACCAGCTCATGGCTCGTCCAAGCTTGTGGGCCGAGCCGACTTTGGCTCACGAGCTTGTCTCTTTAAAAAAAACAGAAAAAAATAAATGAACACAAATATATTTTTTTTAAAATAATTTAATGAAGACAATTTTTTTATTTCTATCTTATAGTAATATTTTCTATAAAGTGTTAAATACTTGTGTAATGAATACGATTTTTTTTTAAATACATTTACAAAAAATACATGTGCAAAAAATATATTTTTTTCGTTTTCTTTTTAAAATAGATAAAATCTAAACATTCATCCTTTATCCGGTTTTGGGACTGGCTACATCAATTTTAAATAGGTAGAGTTAAAAATTGTACATGAACAACTTATTGTAACGTGTACAACGTTTTAAAGAATATTAAATGTAACAATTAAAAAATAAGAAATTTTGATTAATATAATTAAATCAAATATCACTTACATGATGACATGTAATTTCAGTATATTTATCTTGTAGTTGAAAATGAGCGTCCTGTCAATCATTTACGTACATTAACACTTCCAAAATATATTCTTTCAACCGGTTCCTGACATTGGTCAAAATTCTTTTACCCACACTAAAAGCAGACTCCGAAGCAACTTTCCTAACCGGAGGTGTCAGTAGATCTTTCACAATTGCAGAAACAACTGACCAATGTCTTTCATACTTTCGCTCGAATTCAATTACTTCTTCTAAACTTTTTTAAATTGTTTTATCTGTTGTCATATTCTCATTGAAGTAATCAATTAATTCGATAGACATTGCATTTTAAGTTGCTACCGTTGTTTGATGATATGCAGATGTAGACAACATAGCACTAGATGAACACATTGCAGTTGCATCATATCTATATATATTAATGCCTTAAAATAAATTCATTATTTTGACATCACCTTCTTCAATTTCAGTAGAGGGAGTAGGTACAGAGAGTACCCGACTAACATTCGTACCCATTCGGTCCACATATAATTCATAAATTTTACATAATGTTTAATCTAAATTCATATAGGTGGTAGGTGTATTAAACATTAAGGCTTTGTTGATTTGATCAACTACGTATTTAGTTCTCGATAAATAATATCGGGGGTCTATTACGCAACTAAAGGACATAACATAGGCAAGTTTTCCCAATATTTTCTAAACTTTAATTTCATAGCAATTATAATTTTACTAAAATTAGGGTCATTTTTATATTTATGGAATGTTATTGCAATTATATAAAGGCTTTCAAGTTCCATACAACTTGTGGGATAATAAACATTCGATAAAATCTTTGTAGTCTCAAAAAAGATGTCAAAATCTTTTAACTTTTAAAGCTAAATGCAAATTGGATTCATTCAACATAGCATCGTCATCGCTTCTAACGTGTATATTGTTATAAAAGTCAATTATTAAATGTTTGAAATATTTACATGATTTTAATAACAAGTAAGTAGAGTTTCATCTATGGTCTACATCGCTAACAAATGTTTTAGCAGTTGTCACCCTATTTCGACACAATAATCTTCAAATGCTTGTTTTCTACTAGGGGAGATCGTGATATATACTAGTACGTTTCTAATATTTTGAAATTCATCATTTATATGTTTTAAGATATCTAGCACAATTAAATTTAAAATATGACACACATAACAAATATAAAACAAATACCCACTGAAATCAGGTTGCAGTACCTTACACAATTTATCGATAACTACCTTATTAAAACTAGTATTATCGAAAGCAAAAGACCGAATTTTAAACCCACAATTATATTCTCTAACAATACTGATAGTAGCATTATATATATTATTAGCATTGTGAAGAAACTCAATAATTCTAAAAGTAATAATTTTTTTTTATGCATGCACCAAATGGGTCTATATGGTGTGTATTTGCAGATATATAAGCTCTTTTATTTACCCCTTCCCATATATCTGAAATTAAAGATATAATACCCTCATATTGTTGCAAAGTCATAATTAATTGTTGTTTTGAATCCTTGAAATATTGTATTACATCAGCACAAAGAGTGTTCCGACTTATCCTAACATACTTTGGTTTTAGATATTTTTTCATGTACGAGATGAAGTGTTGGTTGTCAGCAATAGCTAAAGGTAACTCAGTGGCGGCAACAAATTTCACCATTTCGGTTCGAGCTTTCTCCTCCAAATACATCCACGTGGATAGGGGTGAAGTCGTAGAACTAGCGCCTGGACTGTCAAATTACAATTGTGTTTGACCGGCTGAAAGAAATCTATGTCTGAGCGCACATGCTTTGTAGTGGCGGTTGAGATGGGTAGTACCAATTCCTTTTTTACATGTCAATCTTTCTTGGTAGTATTTACATACTGCTTTAGATTTTGTGAGGCCATCGACGACTTTTCCTGTTGATATCAACTTAAAGTGGTCCCAACATTTTGCTTGTTTTTCCCCTTTCGCTTTCTGTTTAATTCGGGCCCTTAGTCCTCATGTTCTGCTTCTGAAACATCAATATCATTCAAATCAATTGGAATTTTACTTTCATGACCATGAATGTCAACATCTTTAGGTATGAGTTAATCATTTAGACCAGCAAATTCATTCAAAAATGGACTTTGCGACGTCCTAGGCAATTCGCCACATCCCGTATCAAACGAACCCTCAACAAATGAGCATGGATTCATTTGTCTGATTGTTTGTGATGAAATCCAAATATAATAACTAGTAAAAGTATAAATGTAGTTAGAAACGAAAAATTGGACAAAATTTCATTAAATGCAGTGAGAAATGAGAATTGGATGAATTGAAATTGAAATTGAAACTGAATAAATTGTAAAAAAAATGAATCAATATTGTATAATTGTAGATAATTGACTAAGTAATTGAGGCTATTTTGTACAAGAGAGTTAAGACTTGATAGAAAGAGAGTTGAGTGAGTTAAGAATTGAGATGGAAAAAAATTGGGGGTTAATGGGACTATTTATAGAAGTGGAAAAAATTTAAAAAAAAAAAAAAAGTCCACTGACCAAAACAGTCATTGAAAAAGTGACCGAAACAAAAAAGTGACAGTTTCAGTCACTTTAAAATAACGAGCCACGAGTCGAGCTGATATTGGTTTGTTTCCCACAAGTCGTTAGTGGGCGATTTCGCCCACGAGCGGCTTGCCATTTGTGCGAGTCGAGCGTGCTAAGCTCGCTTGGCTCATGCTAAAATACGAGCCCGAGCCGTCCATGAGCCATATTTTCACGACTTGTCCACTCAGCCCGATTGTCATCCTTGCTCTCCGCGTTAGGGGAAGAAATCAAGAAGTTGAAATAATAACCATAATGCATCATTGCATTATATAGTCCTCACACAAGATTTGAACCAAAAGTTTGAAACATAATTTATTTAACTACATTTATTTAACAAAAAAGATTAAAATTAACAATATCACACACCAGCTTCAATACTCCTACTGAAATTGACGTCTTAGAAAGACTTTTTTTTATATTATATTCCATAAATCTATTGTATGTCTAAAGTATGATGACATTATATTTTAATACAAAAGTATCCAAAAGAAAATGGATCAAACATTAAAGATGGTCCTTTTGAAGAGACATGTGCTCTTGGTGAGTATATAGACACAACAAATTGTAAACACACCAGAAGAGTTTGAGGTACCTAAGATATTTAAAATTGAGATATATTATTAAGTGGTGTAGTTATGGAAAAATAAATGATATCGGAAAAAATGTTGTTGACGATACTTTTATACATATAGAGCTTCGGGTGAACGAGGATGATGAAGGAAAATCATCGAAAATTATCAAAATGGAAATAATTGACCAAATAAAAATACTCAATCCGTGTCAATTGAATCTACTAGAGAAACATAAATTTTCTAGACATACGGTTCGTACACTTAAAAGTGTAAAGCAAGTAATACATATGTAAAAATGAAATAAAAAATTAAATTAAATCGTGATATAATTATGTACCACTTTTAACATAGTGAATCTCACAAAAACTTGTAGAAGTAGATAAATTATCGTGTAGTGGATGCAATCTTAAATCTTCTGATAATACATGAAATTTTTAACTAATATATATACTTGTGTGTGTGTGACTCTCGAAAAGAGCAACAATAAAATTTATTATTCTATCACGTTGACTAAAGTTAAACAATGATAGTTGAACATATTATATGAAGACAATGCAATTTGCTTTGCTAAACCCTAATGAGGTTATATCAAATGAGAAATGACAAAGCATCTCTCCAAGGTTTCTACACACTAGTTTTAAAAGATCGGTGACATGGATGTTCAATATATTTGCTCAAGTAACAAAGAGGCGACGTACTTAAAGGTATTGTTGATGTATACATTAAAGAAATTGATACCGGAGATCTGAATGCATCTATTCAATGTTTACCGTGATCAACATTATGAGAATAGTTGTATTCATTTTTATTCTTTCAGGTTTTATTCCATTGGGGTTTTATTCCATTGGATTTTATTGGAAACACTTTTACAAAGCAAGTGTGTTTGAGCCCCATTTTTCTTAAGAATACATTTTGGAATAATTGATTAATGGAGAATGTATAATTGAAAAATAAAGAATTTTTTTTTTATTTGTATGTAATATTATTTTATTAAAGAATGTGTGGTTAAGAAGAGAGAAAAAAATGTATTTTAAAAATAATGAGGATCAAACATTGGTTGATTTTAGTACTCCAATGAACTATACTCATTTTCTTTGTTTACTTTTTGTCCTATTGGATATTTACTAAACAAGATTTTAACGCAACAAATATTGTGTAATTAATCATTGAGGACAAACACTTTTGAATTAAATACTAATTAGTAATGACCATTGTATATCTACGGTCCTAATTATTATGACTAATATACACCTAGAGCCCTAATCCTTACCTATAAAAAGGGTTTAATTCCTAATAAAATACTGACAAGTTTATTAAATCTCAATATTTACTTCTCTTTTTCTCTCTAATTTATTACATATTTATTATTCACATATTATAGTAACACCTAGTCAAGTAGCCCCGTTTGGCCCCCATTTTTGAGAAATGAAAATGGGTGGAATAGTGTTTTTTTGAAAAATGAGTGACTGAAAAAGAAGGAAAAATTTTCGATTTGCATGTAATATTATTTTATGAAAAATTTTGTAATTGAAAATAGGAGAGAGAAAAATATAATGTAATGAAATAGAAATTAATGAGGGCCAAAACGGGAGCTTAAGTAACCAATATCAAAAGACTGAAAGAGAAAAAAGTCGTATTTTAACTAGAGTGTCCTCAATACGGATTCTAAAAAACTTTAAAAATTATAAATTTTAATAAATTTTGTGAATTTGAAATAAATTTATATAGAATTCATAAAAATCTCATTAAAAATAGTGAAATTTCAAAAGAATTTGTTGTATATATTTTTAAAGTTGAAATTCATCCAATATCTTGAAATTCCTTTATTAATGAATTTCTTTTAAATCTACAAGTTATTAAAGACACCTAATTTTTCATTAGGGTGGATTTGATTGCAAGCATGAAATTTACATTGAAATAAAATAAATTTTAGGCAATTCAATTGCTTAAAACTTATTTGCATGGAAATTGTCAATTAAATATACTTTATTGATTTAATTTTTAACATAAAAAATATTATACTTGCTCATTTTTTATTTGTAGATAGATAAAAGAGAGTGAATAGATGAGTGTGAGAGGGAGGGAGGGAGGGAGGGAGGGTGAATTCTCAGAAAATAAAATCCTACGCCACTAATGAAAATATTTTTCTTAATTTTGAGAAAAATATAATTACATGATCAAAAGTAGGAAAATATTTTATATGTGATAAATGTCAATCAAACAGTAAAAAAATAAAAAATTTGATTGCAAAAACACATTTTCCATAGAAAATATAGAATTTTCAAGAGACTATCTACCTTTAAAAAGCATATTCTATAATTTAGAGAGTATGTATAAATTTAGATAGCAAAATTTTTTAAGTACTCCAATATATTCTTTACATTTAACACTTGATTTTCTTAGTCTTGAAAAAGCCTTTTTGACCTACTTGAATTGATTTAATATTATATCAACTTACCTGAAGCATCTTCTGTGTGGGCGACATATGGTAGTCAGCGATGCAAATGATCTGGTGAGCTATTTATTTATTTTTCCTATCTTTTATTTTTATTAACTTCCTTCAAATTACTATATTATTTTCCTTATTGAAAATTGAAATACTTTAAATGTATTTAATTATAGGGGGTGTTTGATAGTCATTTTTATGTAAAAATATATTTTAAAATAGTAAATTAATGTGAAATATGTGGTTGAAAAATAAGGAAAAAATTTTCATTTGCGTGTAATATTATTTTAATAAAAAATGTGTGGTTGAAAAGAAGAAAGAGAAAAATATATTTTGAAAAAAATGACTACCAAACGAGGCCATAAATAGTGGGATTAGTGCACACACACTCTCTCTCTCTTAAATTAAAATGTTAATTTAAGGAATATCTTTGAGTATAATTTTAAAGATTGACTCTTTAAAATCTATAAAATATTATGTTAAAAAAATAATGTCTTAAAGACGCTCTTAGTTGGAGACACCTAAATTTTATTGAATATTAATAGAATTCATCAAAATCTCTATTGAAAACACTTGAATTTAGAAAAACTTTTAAAATTCATTAAATTTCAAGTTGTGGACACCCCTTATTCTTCATCAAAATCAAGTTTAACTAATAAATTAGTTTGAAACTTGAACCAATAATAATAATTTGCCATTTGGTTAATGTTTTGGATCGATAAACTAATAATTGTCTAACGGGTTAACTGAATTATTTTATTCGTACCGAGATTAAGATTACAATTAGCAATAGTATTATTCTTTAGTCAATTATTTAATTAGTTGCTCAACAAAGCATAATCATAATAAGCCGAAAGATTGTTATGAGAAAGCTGCGAAATTGAAGGAATGTATTATTTTATTAGAATAGAAAAAGCTGAAAAGAGCCGAAATATTGGATGGGACACCAGCTTTCTCAATTATTATAATGCCATTTATTAATTATTTTAAAAATTACGAAGAAATAGAACTAGGGAATTACATTTGACCATTTTTCTTGATTGATTGAAATTACGTTATATTATTTCATATTTTGTTCAACTATAAAATTAATTTTAATTATATGTTTCATGAAATTCATAATTTCCTAATCACATATTCTTTTATTTTTATCAAAATTTATTAAAATTTTAATTTTATTTAAACCAACACAACGACATTACATGGTAGTTATTTACACATTTTTTTCCGAACATACACTCTACTTATCACTCTCAACTATTCATAGAGTTTCATAATTAGCTCTCATTAAATATAATTTAATTTTTTCCTCTCCTATTTTCAATCACACAATCTTCCTTAAAATAATATTACACATAAATCGAAAAAATTCTTTTTTTTTTCAACCACTTCTACTAAAAAAAATAAAATAATAAAAAACACTACTCCACCCATTTTAATTTGAAAAAATGGGTGCCAAACGGAGGCTAAAACTCAACCAATTGAAGCTTAAAATTTTTTTCATCACAATAAGAGGAATGGATTAATAGTAGAAAATCTCCATAGAAACGTTCTCATGTGAAATGACCAAAAAAAAAAAAAAAAAAAACTTTTTTAAAATTTTTGAGAAACCCCAGGGTATAACTAAAAACTGGAAAAAGAAAAAGCTTTCAATTGTCGAGATTTTGAAAATTAATACAACACGAAGCAAACAAATGACGAAGGAAAAAAAAAAAAAAAAAAAAAATTTTTTTTTTTTTTTTTTTTTTTTTTTTTTTTTTTTTTTTAAAACACCAAAAAAACATTTTTTTTTAAAAAAAAAAAAAAAAAAAAAAAAAAAACCTTGTTTGAAATCTTCTGTGAGAAAAACCCTCCAGCATTCAAGATCCGTCAAATTTATCGTTAAAAAGAGTAAAAAATGCGAAAATCAAAAAAGCATAATTGCAATTTCAGTCCTCAAACTTTTTTATTTTTCAACAAATTAAATCCAAAGGGTTATTAGTACAAAATATCTTTACTTTTTAATGTTATTGTACAAAACGTCCATACTCTTCATTTTAAGCACTTTTACCGTTACCTTTACTTTTTATTGTGGAAATCTTTTTATTAATCAAATTTCTCGTGTAAAATGACAAATATACCCCTATTTAAATAAAACAATAAAAAAGCAAAGCAAAGCAAAAGAATAAATTGTAATCATACTCCAAATATTTTTAAAAAGTGCAGATCAGTCCAAATAAATTATTAAAAAGGTAATTAGCATAAAATATCCATACATTTCATTATTATTATGCAAAACGTTCCTACCTTTCATTTTTTGACATTTTCGTCCTTATTTTTTATACTTCATTGCAAAAATCGTTATTTTCATCTATTTTCTCAATTAAAAGTTGTAAAATGACAAATCTACATCCTCTTTAAATAAACAAAAATAAAGAATAGAACAATAAAAAACAAATTGCGGCTATAATTTTTCGAAAAAAGTACAAACAAATTTAAAATAAATAATTAAAAAAAAGTCACTTTCTTTTTCAATTATTTTTTTGTGCTTTTTTGAAGATTTTAAAAAAAAATAGTTGCAATTTTTTTCTTTATTTTTTATTTAAAAATGAGTGTATATTTGTCATTTTATATCTTTTAATTGAGAAAATGAATGAAAATAACGATTTTCGTAATGAAATATGAAATAATGATGAAAATTTAAAAAAATAAAATGAAAGGTATGAATGTTTTGCACAATAATAATGAAATGTGTGAACGTTTTGTGTTAATTATTTATTTTAATAATGTATTTGGACTTAAATGCATTTTTTTAAAGTTTGGGATTATAATTGAAATTTATTCTTTATCGTTATCTTTTCTTTTCTTTTTTATTGTTTTATTTAAATAGAGGGTATATTTGTCATTTTACACGAAAAATTGATGAATAGGATGATTTCCACAATAAAATGTGAAGGTAAGGATAAAAGTGTTATAAAATGAAAGTCATGGATGTTTTGTACAATAACATTGAAAAATAATAGCATTTTGTGTTAATTGCCCTAAAATTTTATACACGCTACATACAATTTGAAATCTTTTTAGCATTTTTTACTGTTCTAACGACGAATTTTGACGGTACGAAGATTTTTGCACAAAAGGATTCAAACAAGGGATTTTCTGCGATTTCCAATAAATGGGAAGGTATATCGCACTACTATTAATCTTATGGGTGTCAATTTGGTTCGTCGACTTTGGCTACTCGTAGCTCGACCAGAAAAAAGCTCGAGTTGGCCCAGCTCGAAACTTAGGCAGAGCCCCATTTTGAAGCGTCGGCTTGAGCTCGGCTCATGTGGCTCGTCGACTCTGTCCATTTTCGAACATGGACGAACCAACCTTAAAAGAATCAAATTGAAATGACACTACAGGCAAGTAGCTGCCTGTGTGGTTGCCTGTGTTTTATTAAAAAAAACATGAGCCGACTCGACTCAATAAGGTCAAGTAGAAAGCTCAGGTCAAGACTAAGTTTTTTGGGCTTGGGTGAAAAAAGCTCGAAGCATTTTCAATCGGGCCAAGCCCGAGCCTCAAGTTTTGACTCTTGAGCCAGCTCAACTCAATTCGTTGACATCCTTAATTAATCCTAAGAGGAATTGTGTGTTTGAGGCTATTCAAAATAACAGCATTTTAAAAAACATAAAGCGTAATTAGACGTACAGGATGAGTTTCGAACTTTACTAGGCAAGCTTAATCGTGACCTAGGCATAAAAGGAGATTACTTATTATTATTATTATTTTAAATAATTAATCATTCTAAACATTATTTAATAATTAAAATAAAACATATCAAACATGTAAAATTATAAAATACTATATTTACTTAATAATTCCTTCAATTAATCAATTATACAATCATCACGTTTTCAAATTGTAAAAATTAGACTATTTTTCATAATTTTAACTTTTATCTAGACAAATTCTACTAAATAGATTTATAAGAATTTCATATATAAATTTAGAATTTTCGACAAAACGATAAGTCTCAAAATCATAATTATATAATATAAATAGTATTGTAACTTAAATCTTATCTAAATCTTTATCAGATAAATTAATTTAAAAACCTAAAACTAATGTCAAATAAAAACCTTTAAAAATAAAAATAAATAAAAGGGTTAATAAACTAAAATCGAATAAAAGCTTATTTTAAAAATGGAAAAATAATAAATAAAATGAATAAAGCTACCTAGGCTCGCTTAATCGTGCATTGAGCGGTCAACTTAGTAATTAATTTTTTAACTCACACTTACTATCAATGCAAATGTTTTGTTTGCACCATGCGTCTAGTATTCGAGATAATCCCTCGAGCGTATGGGATTGTTGTATAAATAATAAAATTTCAAAAGTATCATTTCCACGATGAATGAGGTATATTTTGTATTTCAATATTTTTTTTTTCAAATTCAAAGTGTAGTAATATCAAAAGAGAATTGAGTTTTTTTGTTATTTAAACTAAGTTTTACTCTAAGAATGCAAGTAAATATGATGTTTTTATCTATCTGAATGCTTGTATGCATGTATCCCCTTATTTCCATCTATTTCAACTCTCGATAATTAATCTATTCCATTCATGTAATTTTGATACCTTATACAGCTAATATATGAAATGTTCTTTTTCAATATACACCAATCTATGACTAACACGAGACGATCCTATTCCTAGTTTGAAATCATATGAAAGTCATACATCTAGTTTAGATTATCAATAAGATTGCATGTTTGAAAGAAATTATTCCTAATTCTAACTACACATGTTTATTTTGTTAAGTTTTAGATTTATCGTGAGTATTCTTATACTACAACAAGCAACTAACTATTTAATTGATGGTCTAACAACCAAATAGTAAAATGAATATGTAAAATCAATCAAATAACACAAGAACTTCCTAAATTAATGTCTTGAATTGATATAAATGAAAAATAGGATTCAAACACTCATTCAATACAATTGAAAACCTAGTATAACATATTTAGAATTAAATTACAAAAGAACAATTGCAAAATCATCGCTTGGAAAGAAGAAATAGGGATTTTCCACGTTCTTGATGTGAATCTTGAATTTGGATGAAGGATCTTCAATATCCTATGCAATTAGCCTTGATTCCAAGTTGTTAGCCTTGTTCTTTACCTTCAAAATTGATTAGAACCTATGAATTTTTAAATCTAAGGAGTTCCCCTACGTTTCGGACTACTTATGGTATATATAGAGTAAAAAAAATTGTATATCAAAAGTTTCAAAAATAAAATAAGAAAATACAATTTCTTTTCGGAATTGAACCACGCGTACGCATGATTCAAAGTGAGTGTACACAATAGACACCAAATAGCCTCAATCCATCCAAAGAAGGTTTGACTGTACTTATAGGCTTGTGTTGCCATTCTTGGATCAAATTGTATATTGGTCGCTAAACTTTCTCACTGTGTATTTTGATTATTTTCAACAATTTCTCATCCCTTTGACTTCTTTTTAACTCCAATTGACCAATGGCATTCTTAAACCGCCGTCTTACAATCTGACCAACTTTTGAATATTTACATTTTAGTCCCCATATTTTTGAAAGAACTACAAAATGTTATTATTTAAAGCCCCGAATAAGTGTATAAATTACACTTGTCATCTAGATGATGTCAAGCATTGTCTAAATGCGCTTTTTAGATCATTGCAAAATAGTCATGCGTCAAAAGTCTATATTGAATTGGATAAATTTGAAAATTAAAGAGAGTTTTAAAATTATTTGTTATCTTACATATATGATTGCCTAGTTAATATAAGATGTTATATGGTAGAATTACGAAGGGTTGCAACTCCAAATTGTGAAATTGTCTGACTTTGTTATATAATTGCTGATAAAATAAGTTACAGGTAAAAAATAAAAATAAATAAAATTGAATAAATAAAAAATAGAGAGTTTATAACTCTATGAATTATTATTATTATTATTATTATTATTATTATTATTATTATTATTATTATTATTATTATTATTATTATTATTATTTTTTGGTCAAATGTCAAAACCCCTCACGTTCATTTATATAATTCACAGCCTTGGGTGATTTTGGTTGATAGTTGTTAGACTCAATTTGCATTTTTAAAATTATAAAAATGTGTTGGACTTTCTTAGGCTAATTTTAAAACAAATGCACTTGCATTCTGGCGTTGAAGCATGTATATGTAGTAAACGAAATGAGTTGACCGTATTATCACCCGCATATACTATATGTGAGGCGTTTCAAAAATGTATTGAGCATATGCCTGCATTTTAGAACACTGCCTTTATTACTTTGACATCTAATAAGCCAATAAAAATAAAATCACAATCATTTTTTTGAAGTACAATTAGAACATATTTTTCAAAAAAAAAGTGCAAATTATCCTTGTTGCATATTAAGCGCTTGTTTGAGCCTAATTATTATTATTTTTAAGAACGCATTTTGAAATAGTAGATTGATGAAAAATGTGTGATTAAAAAATAATGACAAATTTTTTATTTGCATATAGTATTATTTTATTGAAGAATGGGTGATTAAGAAGAATAGGAAGAAAAATATATTTTGGCCCCCGGGGCACAGCTCAACTGGTGGATCAATCAACATTGTCTTGCTTTCAGCGGCAGGGTGGAGGTTCGAATCCTGGTAGGAACCTGCGGCCATATTTATTTGATATGGAACAATCATTTTGGAGAAGAATCTCTTGTACGCAAAAGTGTACAGGTGGTGGGAGGAACCTGTAATCCAGTTGATGCATAATCCGCGATTTAAAAATGAGTGATTAAGAATAATAAAAAGAAAAATATTTTTTGAAAATAGTGAAGATCAATCAAGGGCTAGGTGTCAAAAGTAATATAAAATAGAGTGTCATATCATCAATTCTTCACTCATGTAAGATGCCCGTTAGTGACTTTTGAAAGACTACATTTTGGGACTAATGTGTTTTATAATGGACTATTGAAGTAAACGGATTCTTGAAGTTCAATTTAGAGTTTGCACTTTTTTACACGTAGTGTAGTTTGTGCAATCGCCGCCGTTTGGCCTGTATTTTGTAGAAATGAAAATGGGTAGAATTATATATTTTTTTTAAAAAAAATGAGTAGTCGAAAAAGAAAGAATTTTTTCGATTTACGTGCAATATTATTTTATGAAAGATTGTATGATTGAAAATTAGAGAAAAAATAAAATGTAAAGAAATGAAAATTAATGAGAACCAAAATGGGGCATAATTTTTTTTTGAGTCAATTCTATGAATTGATGAATGTTCAAAAAAAATTATCAAAATCGACCGTTCAGATTTTTTACCCAATAAATAACTCTCACTAGTCATTATATTTGTCCGTTACCCCACTTAAAATAAAAGTAGATATCATATTCAGTTCTGAGTGTACAAACTACGAAGTAGAACCCACTTCTCTAATTCTGACACCATTTTTCCATTTTCATAAACGAAGGTTTCAACAATGGCTCTACATCCACTACTCCTCCGCTTTCTCCTCCTCCACTTCTCCGCTGTCGCCGTCGTCTCCTCCCTTTCTCATCCTCCCACAACCAATGGCACCGCTATCTCCCCCACCCATTCCCCCTCTGCCCCCACCCCTTCTTCCGCCCCAACTCCCAAGACACCTACCACCAATGGCACCGTTATCTCCCCCACGCATTCCCCCTCTGCCCCCAACCCTTCTACTGCCCCAACTCCCAAGACACCCACCACCCCTATTTCCACTTCCACATCTACCCTTGACCCAAAACAACTCAGAGCCCTCCAGTCCCTAAATATCCCAACCTCCAAAGACCCCTGCTCCGCCCCACGCCACATCTCCACTGCCGCCGCCTGTGACTCCTCCAAGCCCTTCCGCCACCTCCTCTCTCTCACACTCACCAACTGTTCAGATGACGTAGCTTTATCTTTCACTGCCCTCAAATCCCTCTCCACTCTCCACACTCTCCAGTTCATCAACTGCCGCGTTTCCCCAATTAGATTCCCCTATGAACTTACCTCAAATCTCCATTCCTTTACTTGCATCAACAGCCTCAAGAAACTCACCGGGGTTTGGCTTAGCAGGCTACAAAATGTATCCGATTTAACTGTTTCCCACGTGAGTATAACTGCTAGTGGCCCTTCCATTATCCTCAACAACATGAAATTCTTGCATTCTGTCACTCTTTCACACACGAATCTCACTGGCTATCTCCCAAAACATTGGCATCCGAATCTCACTACTGTAGATTTATCGGGAAACAATCTCAAAGGAAAGATACCCCTTTCCTTAACACGCCTAGAAAATCTTGGACACTTGAATCTGTCATCAAATTCCCTCAACGGAACAATTCCCACTACATTTGGGGACTTGAATGCTCTGCAGAATCTTTCACTGGCTTCAAACTCATTGTCGGGATCGATCCCGGAATCCTTAGCAGCAGTGCCCGGTCTAATGTGCCTCGATCTAGGGTCTAATAAGCTCAACGGGACTATCCCAAAGTTCATACAGGACATGAAGAAATTGAAGTATTTAAATCTTGAGAAGAACAGTTTCCATGGAGTTCTGCCCTTCAATGCAACATTTATAAAGAGATTGGAAGTGTTCAAGGTGGGTGACAATTCCAATCTTTGTTATAACCATTCGACATTGAGCTCAAAAGTAAAGCTTGGGATTTCTCCTTGTGACAAACATGGGTTGCCTATGTCTCCACCACCTGCTAAGTACTCATCTGATGATGATACTAGCGACAGTTCTGATGATGAAGATTACAGTAATGTTGAAGAAAAGCATCATTCCAATGGGCCAAGTAAGATTGTTCTTGGTGTTGCAATTGGGCTTTCTTCAATTGTCTTTCTCATTGTTTTCTTGGTTCTTTTGTCCAAATGTTGTAAATAATTTAGACCCAAAATGATTTATTGTTTCATTTAGCTCAGGAAAATTATCGGAGTTCTGATTTGAGATTAGATTTAATTTATATATCATATTATTAAATTAAAAAAGAAACATAAAGAATGAAGGAGAACTCGGATGTGGGTGATTCTTTTGTTACTTTTCGATTATGTTGCTGGAATTTGATTAGACTAAGAGAGGGGAAGTGGCTAATTTTGTATTCCAATATTTCCATGGTTTTAAGCTCACTTTATCCTTATTCCTTTGTAATCTGTATATTTCTTGAGATGTAAGGATTTGCTTTTCTTACACTTTCAGCCTTTAATTTGTGTCTTTTTGCTATTTAATTATTTCTTTTTGAAGGCATTATTAGCTTTAGCATCCATTGTTACATGGTACTATAGTCTATACTATTAGTATGTTCACTTTGTGATTCAGGTCTATGTGACAAATGTTCACTGAAATGAGCATGACTTCTAACTGAATTGTTGGTGGACTTGTCAGGAAGGCTTAATTAGCATTTGATTTGCATTTGACCAAGTAGTTTGCTTTAAATATTACCTAAGTTTGCTCAAATATATAAATGTTGATATTCATGTGATCACGTTGATGCAAGAAGGTTAGTTTGCGTGATAGCATCCTGCTGCGCTAAACCATCACCCACAGTTCAGCCACGAGCAGATGTGAAATTCATCTTTGTTTAAAAGCACTAGGTTTATGGTTAACTTTTCAGGTATTGCATTGGTTGACTTCTTTGACATTAGGTTTCTTACATTAATGACATCTATCTGCATCTATTCTAACAAGTCTGTTAACAAGTTCGTCCACGAGAAGGGTAAAATGAGAATTTGTTGGGTACATGACTGGCCAAATAAAACATGATTACCGAGATAATAGGAGGCAGGCTAGGTTCTTCTTTCCTTTGCATCTCCATTCATCCATTTGACACAGTACCCATTTATACAATGATGGAACGGACTCAGATTTGGCTTCAATGAATTTGAATGGCGAATGATCATTGTATGCGAAATAAGTGATCAAGAGATAGATATTCAGTTAGGTTTAGAACTATCACAAACATTGAGATCTTACAACTAGAATCCCTCTTTTTTCCGATCCAATTCCTCCACCTCAGTAAAAATAACAGAGTTAAAGACGAAGTCCACCAGAACTAGATTTATGATCTGCCCTCCGAAACTATATGCTACCATTAGATTTAGCTATGATAATCATTGATAAAAAATATCTTTTCGGTTCTATACTTATATTCAAATCGTGTCTTAAGGATCTTACTTTCCTTCCAACTAGTTGAAGGCGTTACACAATATAGAGGAATAGAAAGACTAGAATATGATCTCAGCATTGAAGTATGATTGAACTACGTTGGATAGGATCGAAGTATGGTTCTGAGTACATAGGAGAGACTGTTGATGTTGGAGTCCGAAGTAGTAATTTTTCTTAAGATGCAAGGTTTTACTTAGCTGAAATCTTCTCTTTCCGTCCTGATCATGTCTTTTTGGCTATTGTTGAAGACATCTGGATTATTCTTCACGTGTTTGTAGCTAAAGAATCGAGTATCTGATTGTGCGTGCTCTCATTTATGCTTTTAGTTAAAAGAAATTGAGTTCATTCCTTCATCCATATGCGTAGAATGATCGAAAATGAAAAAAATGAAAAGGCAGAAAATGGCATGATGGTTTTGCATTGTGTGGCTACTATGGAATATATGCATTGCTTTTGTGTGTTTTCTTTTTTTCATGATAAGGGATTTGATTTCCGCTGCCAGGGACGTTTGGTAGCAAGTGGATCAATGGCAGGTTGGCGAGCAATAATGAAAATTTTCAAGTAGGTAATTATGACTAATGATGATAAACTCCAGGTTCCTTAGTAAAAACCCAAATAGATGGAGCAAATAAATAGATTCTCATTTTTTATTTTTTAACCATTTCATTTTATCAAGAATTGAATTCTGTATTTGTATTAATTGAGTTTATAACTAACCAAGGATTCCGCCTGTCTGGGACAAGCTGGAAGGATAATTGTTGACACATAAAAATTCAGCTCAAATCGAACAGCCCAGAGAGTAAAGTCCAATTGGAGGATTCCCAAATCAGACAGCCCAAAGAACGAAATCCAATTGAACGAATCAAGGTGAATGCCCAAATAAGGGGCCCAATAGTGCGGTAA
>NC_036252.1:12914699-12915686 GCF_002742605.1 Olea europaea var. sylvestris
GAATTAACACGCGCGAAACAATAATCACATGATGTGGTTGCATCATATGATTTCATATTATATTGCACTACAAGATATAAATTCAAGGAGACTGTCCATTTTCTTTATTTACCTTACTCCAGACTCCATTGTTTAAAACGGATTGAAGAAAATAATTTGTGACTGATGTAATGAAACAAGAAATTAATTTGTTGGATCTATCTTCGTCAAGAGCATGAGGTCCGATTCCATATCGTTTCTCCTATGTAATATAACTGTTACTTGACATTAATTGCTTTGATCCAATGATTGAAGCCTTTCAGATGACCTGATTATTTATGAAAGTTGTGCTCAGCACAGCATTTTTTTAGCGATGAAAATGAATATGACATGAACGCCTGCCTTATCCTATCTCACATTTCGTAGTTCAGCAATTATCAGTACCTAATAAAATGCTGCTTCTATTATTTGTACAAAGTTGAAACTTGAAAGATCAAAGATCATAGTATTGAAAACTTACCTGGGAAGTGGTATCGGTTTGATTAATGGTCATATAACGGGAAAGCTTGTTACATGGGTTGTGAATGGGAGCTTTATTTTCGTCCATGTGACTTCGAATTGCTGTTACATATTTTGCTCTTGTTTAGCTACTACAACTAGGCGCTAAATAAGTTCTCAAAATTCACTTTCAATTACACAATTCATCAATAAAAAAACGTATATTCCAAATTTTTCATACTTTTTAATCACAACTTTAAAATAAACCATTTTTACTAAATCTATTCTAAATAATTATGACTGACACATGGGCTAAGTTCTAAAGTATGTTAAGGCAGGAAGACTGAGTTTAGAAGATGCAGAATATGAGAGAGAACATTGTTGCGGAAGCTTCTTCCAAGGATTTTCAAACCGGTGTTTTTCTACTTCAGTTTAACGTATCTTTCTCTATCAAACAACCGGCTCCAATCCACAACCAATATATTTATCTCGATTGATTTTCAATCTTAC
>NC_036252.1:12916713-12919061 GCF_002742605.1 Olea europaea var. sylvestris
TAGGATGTGCACTGACAAGAATAGAATTCTGAGGTCAGTGTATTTTTGTTTCATCTTATCTCATCGCCTTTGATATTTACTCGAGACTTTGATCAAGAAAATATGGGTGGAGGAGCTGTCTGCTATAATCATTTCTCTGCCTTCAGCGGACTCAAGTTCAGAAACCCAATTTTCTCTTTCAATGGTACGAACTTGCATTCTCATCTGGTTCAAAATTTTCCCTTTCAGTTCCTGGTCATTTATTTCTGTGATGAGCTTTTTTTCTTTGCCTATTTGATATCAGTGCTCATATTGGCCAAATTCATGATTGTCATTTAGGTATCTAATTGATGTTTCATTGCCCATATTTGTTGGTTCATCTTTTGTTCCGTTTTTCTATATTCATATTTGTTGAATGAAAACATAGTCGTTAATGAAA
This sequence comes from Olea europaea var. sylvestris, assembly GCF_002742605.1. NCBI lineage: Eukaryota > Viridiplantae > Streptophyta > Magnoliopsida > Lamiales > Oleaceae > Olea > Olea europaea. Next base: position 12,917,132 of record NC_036252.1, read on the forward strand.
GCTTAAACTGTTAGAAATGAAGAATTTAATATGTTCCCTATGCGCGACGTGCGACAACAAGACTTGATTACTGGACATTTATGTCCCCTCGTATCATGTTATACGAAGTTTAAGGTGTTGGGATGAGAAAAATGTATGGTGTTTCGTTAGTACTTGGGGTGCAACATTAGTGACTTCAAACTGAGGTACATTTTGGTGATGCAGCTTGTTCAATTTGGCAGAATTAGCAGATAGGGATTCAGTGTTCATCTCCCGAAGGGAGCTTCTTAATTTAGCTGTTTCAAGCACAAGGGCTGATGGGAACCCTGTCCCTGGAAGGGCACCAAAAGGAGAGTGGAAAAAGAATTCTGAATCAATGGAGACCGAGAAGAAAACATCCAACAAGGAAGAGATCCTAGCTCTCTTTAAGCGGATTCAGTCCTCGATCTCCAAAGGAGAGACCATAAAATCCAGGAATAGAAATTCAAAGCAAGCTGAAGATGTGTCAGCTGAATCGCTTCTGGAGGTCCTTCATCAATCAACAAGAAAAGGTGAAGTAAAAATGTCGCTCTTTCATTGTGTTGAGACAATTTATTTGAGAGAGAAACAGTTTTCTTTTCATTTTGCCTGTGCAACTTTCGATTACATCAACTCTGTAAGTTGATTTCTAAGAACAAGGATGACAGCATAAAATGCAAAAAACAAGAAGATATTTTAAAAGGTTGCAACAATACAAGGTTTCTAGTACGACACCAAACATGCACTTTAATCTATAGAATGCTATGGCATGTTTGGTACACCGAATCGGACATAACGTGACAAATGGTAATTATCACATGCCTCATTTCGGCTAGGAGCTCTAGAGATGCTCAGGCACCCAAAAAAGTCATAATCTTGTTTAAACCTACGCTTCCTAAGATACCAAACATGCACTTAACATACACTTCCCCTTAGTAAATTCTTGTACAAGAAAAGAGATGGTTTTTGAACCTCTTTGATCTTCATAATAACTTTGTTGTTTACATCTATTGTCCTAACACTACGCCAAGGGAGTTTCGTGTCGATTATTGAGTATTCTTTATTTCTCTGAAATTTCTGGTTTCGGACAGGGAAAACTGCAAGGAAGCAAGGGAATAAACTGGTGGCTTCAGGGAAAGGTTTGCAAAAGAAAGAACAGAAAGCAGAATATTCATCAGAGAAGGACGCAAGGTCGAGCAGGCCACCGTCAAATTTCACGAAGAGGTCCCCAATACCATCACCGTCAAGCCCAAGAAACAAAGTTGATCTGAAGAGTGAAGTATTGCCTACCATGGATGTCGACACCGAGATAATATCCAAGAAGTTTGAGGGAATGAAACTTGTTGAATTAAAAGAAGTGGCAAAATCTAAAGGAATCAGGGGTTATTCTAAACTTAAAAAGGGTGAACTGGTAGAGTTGCTAAAGAGATCATGAAATTATAGTTTGTGCATAGTTTATATACAAGACAACATTTTTTTTTATTGATTTTATGACTGACATGCTTAAACTTCCTTTGGTAGTTCCAATTTCATTCCATTTTGTTCAATATAAATGTCTGTTATTGGCCAGCTTGGTTATATGACTAGGAATAGCAGGCGTGTTTGGCTGGACTGAGTGACTGAATGACAAGAATGACCTGCTTAATTCCCTGGTCTGCTTGGTTACAATATGCTACAAAATAAAAAATTGGAGATACGACTGTCAAGAAAAGTAAGTTAAGAATCAAGTGACAACAATGTCAATATGTTAGACCCCCGGTTAAGTTCACCTACGCAAGAAGAAGAAAAGAGTAGGAGGCAGCAGCTGATTCAGTTTCAGTCAGTTAGTTGTATAGGGGTTATTTGGGAAATATTATGTAATGGGGTGGGGGCAAATTAGGAAAGTCTCTTGTAAGGGAATGAAAATAAATGTAATGGGGGGGGGGGGGGGTGG
>NC_036252.1:12919162-12961372 GCF_002742605.1 Olea europaea var. sylvestris
GCTTATGTCAATCTGCAGACCGAACAATCAAAATACATTCCCCAATTATAGAAAATGCCTAGAGAAGAAGGATTGTCACAAAAGAAAGGTCCAAGTCCACAAAGAGGTATTCTGTCTTGATTAACTATCGAGCCTAATGTTTACAGAAACCCGGGAAAAAACAATAACCAAAACGAAAAAGAAAGAATGGAAATGAAGGCCTAGAACTCAACACTGTTAAAACCGGCTTATTTCCAACAAAAGAAACTCTCAGATTCGAGATTGGAATATCTTTGAATTCAAGAACGGAAGCAAGGGTACAATTGCAGATATTCCAGGACAATGTAGTCGATATATGATGCTCATTCGTGAATCGTGCATACTTCATTGAAACATATCTACACGGAAAAACCAAGGAAGTATGAAAGCTATCACGAGACATGCCATTAAGAAGTTACATAACGGCTGTCCAGTCATACACCTTCTGCTGCCATCTGAAAAGTTAGTAGAAGCATCCAAAGATCGCCTCTCATTCCACTCTTCCATAAATCTGTTGTCACTAACACCTGTGATATTTGTTGCAGTCTCACCACAAATTTCACACAATCTGCTAGAGTGAAATAAAGCAAATCATATATTGCACAAAAAGGAGGAAACAAAAAAGTACACAAATTCAAAGCAAGCATAGAAATAACAGTATAGTAGATTTCTTCCCAAATTGATAATTTCAGATTCAATTCCAATCTATTTCTTCATGACTAATAGTCAATTCCAATCTATAGATAGTAATAATGCAAAACAGCAGTTATACAAATATAAAAGGGATCAACATGTCTGTTGCAAAAGTACAATTCCTCTGCAATTTACATAAAAACTTCCATTAAATCAGCAATGGAACCTAAAAGGCTAAAACAATTAATTTACATTTGATTCACCATTAATTGCATGAATATAGATAGCACAAGCAACTGAAGCACCAGAGGCATAATAAATGTGCAGTATAGTTAAGCATGAACTTGATTTCAGATTTTAGTTAAACTGAGTGCATATAGGACTTTTTAATTTAATAGTATATACTAGTATACTACTATTGAGAAATTTTACACTTTCTAGGAGAACTAAAAGGAGATTTCAACTCTCGTGGAATTGGAAATTTGGAAAAACACAATTTGAAGTATTGAACCCTTGATTTCCCTCTTTAAAGTTTCAATGTACTTCGCTACTTTGTCAACTCCAGAATGTAAATGTTCTAAATTATGCTTAGGAAACAGAAATAAATAGAGATAGATCAATCTACTTGATAATGGACTGATATAGCAACTTTATGTCTACTCTTGCTGATTCTTCAACCTGAAGTATAGCTCTATACTAACCATAATATCATCAAAATACCATTAACACAACAAGAAGAAGAAACTAGGCGTTATCCTCAATAAAAATAGACATAGTGGAGAAGTCAATAGAAAAAAATTACTACTGGAAATCTATATTTTGAGATAACCAAAGCTGTAAATATAAAACAATATGATTGTTCTCCAAAATAATGTTTTCCATATGTAACTCAATTCAGATGAATTCACTATCGCAAGACCAACCTCTTGCAGTTGCATTGAGTCATTGATAGAATAAGCTAAACTTTACATGTTATTAACATATAGATACATTATTAGGAGAGAATTTATCAAGAGGTATAGGAATAACAAAGTTTCTTTTATTTGGGTTTATAGTTTGCTTTTCATATTAGCTCAGTCGCTTGCTGTTAATAGCTTCAAAATCAAATTAAAATAACTGCTATAATAAATGTCATCATACATTTTCTCCAACTCAAGACTCGAATATTCATTTCAGACGAAAACCCTTCTTTTCATCTAATTGAAGTAACTATTGTCATCAATTTCTCACCTTCGTTAAAAAGGTCAAAACTTTATGCAATAAAAAAAAAATCTCAAAATTTCCATAGACAAGATTTACTTTACTTTTCCTCTAACTCACAAACAAGTTATAAATTATCATTCTTGCAGAAAACATACATATCCTGCCCTTTGAACAGACACCAAAATAACTATAGTGTGTTAGCCCCTGTTTCACCGGGCTATTTTTTCTAGTTCCTCTTATTCAAAATTTTCTCGTCTCATCTCATATGAATAGATCTAGGAATAACGATGGATCTAGCAAATAATGCACATATGGAAGCATTTAAATAAAAATTATTACCTATGTCCTTTGACCCTAAACCAGGCCTCTGCGCATTCTGAATGTGCAATCCCAAGCTCACCTTTACACCCACAACCAATCTCCATCAAAGCTATAGATTCTTTTCCACTTTCCTTCGCACTCAAATGGCATATTCTGCAGACCCTTTCGCCCTCTCCTACAGAACTCCCATTTGCACCAGAATCAGAACTCTTGACATCAATCACACATGACGGACAGTTGTCTTCCTCCTTCACTTTTGCTGGTTCATCCACTATCATTGCTTCATTTGGCGTTGACCCATCTGACTTGTCATTTAAATCTGCAGTTTCAGTCAGTTCAATTGTGATATGAGTCTCAGAATCTGCTGTATTGCGTGAATGATCACCCGCACTAATTTGTTTCATTTTTTGATTAATTTCTCTCGTCGAATCACTCGATTCTTGATCCATCAATTTTAAAACACCTATGCGCAATCAATGGCTGAACAAAAACACTCAATGAATCTACAACAATCCACAACTACAGCACATACTCCCAACCGGGACTATGTGAAGAACAATCAATAAAAAACAGCTAAAGGGTGTATTGTATATCGAAGAGTATAATGGATAGGGTTAACAATACAGGAATCCGCCAATTGGAAGGTGCTACGTGGGAAGTAGTTGCCCAGTTGGTAAGGTTCCATTAGTATTGGCGATGAAAAAGGGGTTTATATTTGTAGGGTGGATCTGATCTGTGGTTTGAGTATTTTGTGCCCTCAAAAATCTGAAATCGGATTAAGTTGACTTGGATGTCGAAGAGAAAGAGTCCTCCTTCGCGGATAATTAAAGAACTATGATTGAGTTATTTATAAATTAGGGAGTGGCTCTCTGTCATTGGTAAACGACAACTGGCTTGTTTCACGGTGAAACTATCAATTGCCGCCACGCCACGCGGCGGACGGCAAAATTCAGAATTATTCTAGACGGAGGCCCGTGGCCCTGTCCGCCTAACACGGTGACCAATAGCATGTTTTTACGACTAAATTATTCCAAATTGCATTTTTCTTCCCAATTCATTGTCTTTATTATTATTATTATTTTTTTGGCCTCTATCCTCTCAAAACTTTTAGCCATTTTTTGACACTCCTTTAACATTTTAATACATTTTTATCTCTTTTTTAATCACATATTTTTCAATAAATCTATATTATACGTAAATTAAAAAAAAATTCTTCTATTTTAACCACACATTTTCCCAAAAAATACTATTTTATAATACATTTTGCCAAAATTTCTCTCTATAATAGGGCCCCGTTTGGGAGTGATTTTCACCCCCAAAAAATTGATTTTTTGATCGTTATTTCACTATTTTAATTTCAACTGTAATTTTTGATTTCTTCTCTCGCAGCTGGCTCCCACTTTTTTCCTAACAGTCAAAAAATAAAATTTCAAAATCACCACCAAACAAACCCTAGAACTCAAACAAAGGCTTAATATTATTCTGTTCTTATTATAGGAATATATTTTTCAATATTAAAAACATCTTCAAAGCCACTGAGAGAGTCATATTAATTAAATTTAATTAATACCAAAAACTCTCCCTTATTTTAAATTCAGATATCTCTTTTTTTTTTCGACAACCCTAGTTGACGCGAGATGGAAACATGAACAATAATAAAAGGATCTTGTTTATAATACACGAATGAATGTTGATTAAATTTTGCTCAAACGGACGTGAAAATTATTGGAATCTACTAAATAACGAAAAAAATTTGAATTATTATTAATCAAAATGAATGTAATATTTTCAAAACCTTAACACATATTTAAATATTCAAAACAAATTCTTTTAAAAATGAAATTCTAAACCTGTGGATAAATTCAAATAAAAATAAAAAAATTGCAAAAATAAAGATAATACCCCTAAACTATATCAAACTTCTAAAATGCTAAAACGAACCCTAAATGAAAAAAATTTGGTCTCAAAAGTTTGACAATGTTGGCCAAAGGACATTGTCATCCTATTCTCAAATTGTACTTGTTTGTGTATTCTAATAATCGAGCAGAAAGTTATGCATATTTCCATATATCTTTATTATTCTTTTTCCTTTCTAATTGATTTATAATTTTCTCTTCCGATTGATTCGCATCACTAGTCAAGCCCCCCTCTCCCCTCTTCCACAGCGATAATCGAGAAATTTTAGAAAATAAGAAGAAGAAGTTATTTTATACAAACTCAACAATAACCTTACAATATTCTTTTACTTTCGACTCTCTTCTTTTCTCTTTTATTGTGCCTTTGTGTTCCTTCATTACCAGATCAACTTCCCTTTGGAAAGAAACATGTAATTCATGTAAATACTTGATTTTTTCCCCTTGTTTTGATATTGCAAATTTTGTAGTATCATCAAATAAACCTATAATATTTACAAAATTGAACATTCATAGACTTTCACTGTTTTTTGTGGGTCAACAAACATGTTTGCATGCCCACTAGCAACGTGGGTCACATGACACTTCTTAGTTGTGTACCATGAATATAACGCATTTAACAATTCCGTGCCCAACTTGGCCATAGGACACTTGATTAAGGTTGTACGCGTATCTTTCCTTCAATTTTCAAAAAAAATTCAATGACTGATTAAATCGGACCTTCAAATAGTCTGCCCTGACCATGTACTGCCTAAAGACCAATGTCAATTTCACAATAATTTTTGGTTATTTAGAGCCTGTTTGGTTTAGATTTTAAGCCAATTATAATTAATTTTTTGATCGTTATTTTACTATTCTAGCAGTCAGTTTTGAATTCCCCTCTCACAGGTGGATCCACTTTATCTCTAATGGTCAAAAAATCAATTATCATAATCCCTACCAACAAACACTTAAGCTTAACGCTGTAGCTAGGCTTGGTTAAAGAAAAATCCGTGTTTTGTTTGAATCGCCTGCTCGGATGCTTTGCTTAGGATGCAATTTGCATTACACGTTAAGCCAGAAGTTTTTCCTTATTTTTTAACCACATATTTTCTATCAAAATACTATTTCAAAATGTATTTTGAGCAAAAAATGGAGCTCAAATAGGCTCTTAAGTAACGTGCCTAATCAATTTTTCTAGAGTAATGTTATGTAGTTCAATTAGCAATTTATCAATAGTCTATGTAGACACGGTAGATTTAATTGAGTATGATCTCATAAAATTACATTTTATTGAACTTATGATTTATGTTACATACAAAGATTAGTGTAATTGTTTGGTAATCTTTTTTTTTTTTTTTTTTTTTGGGTGGAGACTCTAAGGAGAACAGTATTCTTAAGTGAACAAGGAGGGAAAGGGTGATGGTGACGTGAATTTGGATGGTGTGGAGTCGGCAGAGAACATATTCTGATTTGAGCTTCTGAGAAATTTCTATCTTCTCAATGTGGACTTGAGTCACAATTATTATAATTTGTGTTACTTTTACTTTTTTATGACGTGAGGAATAATTATGAATTAATGTCATAAAGTTACATGTTATTTTGCTGATAGACGGGTTATTTTTCATTCAAAAATCAGATTATTTTTATATGGTAAGGTTACATGCATTATTTTTCTCATGCTATTAGGCATAAAGTGACACACAGAGGCCAATGTTTAGTTATTAAAAAATTACATATACAGTGAAAATAAAATAATAAAATTGACGTAGCAAAAGCTTATATTAAAGAACGAAATATCATGAAAAAATCAAATTTGTCGATTTGTTCACGAGTGTCAAGAAGAGAGAATAATATTGATAAACTTTATAAGATTCTTTATTATGATCAAAATTATCTAAGACCGTTAAAACTTACAATTCATATTTAAATCATAATTAAAATTTGGATAATGACCAAACTTCTAGATTATGAAGAGAATGAAAGATAATGACCAGCTCTAAACAGGATTAAAATTTTAATGTAATTAAAATTAACAAAATTTATCCAAAAAATGAAAAATGTGTTTTTGGAGCTCTAAACAATAGAATTTGATTGAAAATAGACACAAAATTCTTCGGAAATGGACACTCCGAAAATTACTTCATTTGACACCAATCCCACTTTTCTATGAAATCTTCTTCTTATTCTATAGCACGGTAACATTATGAATAGGGGTGGGCGTGGGCTGGGTTGGGTTGGGTCGGTTTTCGCCTCAAGCCTAATCCAACCCAACATGATCGATTTGGTCGAAATTTAACCCAACCCAACCCGTGTAAAGTTTGAAACCCAACCCAACCCAACCCAATCAAGTATCGGTCGGGTTGGGTTGGGTTGGTCGGTTTAGGACAACTTATTAATAAAGATTATAGTTATTCATTTTTGGGTGTAAAGCATCATTAATATAGTCCCAGAGCCTCAAAATTTACAAAACTAATTACCACAGCATAGATAAAATTCAACTGAGACACTAAAGAGCAGAAATCACAACCAATTTTGAAGTTGGTTTCTCACAAAATTCTCTAATAGTGGGACGGGATTGGAACTTATAAGGTAAAAAAATTTCATCAATACAACATGCTCCAAATCATTAAATAGTGTCAGCAAAGAAGAAATAGCAGAGATGTAGTCAAAGAAGAGATCACTTGAGAGATGAGTCTGTTCAGATTAGTATATGTTGGCCTCTCAATGTCAAGTGACTTGCGGCAAATATCATAGATCGCTTCATTGTCAAGAAGCATGGCAACATCAGTGTGCTCCAATAAAGAGTGGGTCGAGAGAACAGAGTTGTATGGCTCAACCACAGCAGTCGAAACATGCAAGGATGGGTAAATAGTGAACCCCACCTTTGATTTCTTACCATTCAACAGAAAGCCTCTCAAGCAAAAAAGATTCAAGTCCAGATCCAATGCCCCCACCGACAGCATAGAACACCATGAACCCTTACAATCCAGTACAATTATTCGCAAGCTTTCGGAGCTTGAGTGAGAGCGAAAGCGAGAGGGAGGGGGAGGGAGAGGGAATAGAGAGATTTTAGGGCTTCTTTTGGATTTGGGAGTGATCGAGTGTTTAGCCATTTACGCTTTTTTTTTTTTTTTTAAGTTGGGGTTGGGTTGGGCGGGTTGGGTTGGGTTGGTTTTTATAGGTTAACCCACAACCCAACCCAACCCACCTACGTAGCCAAAAAATCGAACCCACTTAAAAACAACAAAAAAACCGACCCAACCCGGTCGGGTTGGGTCGGGTTGGGCGATTTGGACGGGTTGGGTCGGTTTTTGCCCACCCCTAATTATGAATACAAAGTGACTATAATAAGATCAATACAAATTGTAAGTTATAATTTTAAAATTTACATACTTTAACATTAGATAAATTAAAGCCCTTGCTCGGTGAATCAAAATCATAGTTTTAGTAAATTTTGATGAAAATTGATGAAAGTGAAAGGCATGACTAAAAAGTTGTGAATTTCATAAAATATGTTATTAAAATTAATTATTAACTTTGATTTAAATTAAAATCAAGATTTTAATTCCCATCAAAGGGCTTACCATCATTTTATTTTAATATAATATCTATTATAAAATAATGAGATAATTGTTGATAATTATTTAATATTATCATGATACATAGTTAAGTCTTGTCTAATTTAGAAGATCTATTTTATTCCAATTATAACTTTTATTTTGGGCTCTACGAATATAGGGGGTTGGTTGTTAATGATACATACTTGAGTTTTGACTCTTATATTCTTTTTTCTAATTATAGCACGTTATCAGCACGATGATCTCATTACATGAAGTTTGCCTCTATTGAATGAATTTTTTCTCTAATTTTTGATCAAATCTCTTTTTTTCTCTCTAATAGATATACACGCATCTTGAAAATTATGAAAAATGGGGGCATTAAAAGTGGATGATTTGACTGCCACGTGCATATATTGTAGTCAGGTTTTGTGGCTAGAATTTTGCTCGCAAGCTATCCAATTTACAGAGGGATTTTTCAAAAAATAAAAGAGAAGTACTTGGAGCATGGGATGTTGAAAATATATCGCTTTTATTTGTCGCGAAATCTTCTAGCTAGGTTTAATGCAATAAGCAAATAAAAAATTGACAATCATGCAACAGGTAATTGACTTTATAATTTTTGTTCCATAATAAAAAATAAATAAAAATAAAAATATGCTGATTATTGTTTCATAAAAAATTGAACGTGATGTATTTAATTGTTTGTTTCTTGTTTATCGTTCGATTAATTATCACATTCATTTTTTTAAGTACATTTTATAGTTTATAAATTTAGTAATTTGATGTCTCTCTATTACAAATAATTTGTTGGTGCTCTTGAAGTAATACGACACTATTAATATTCTAAAAGAATATAATTGTTTTTGAAGAAGCAAAACTCTGCAAATATTTACATTTTACTAGAAAAAATTCTCCTAAAGAGTTTGTGCTTTTAAATAATAATTCTTTGTTGTTCATTAAGTAGCACAATATTATTAATATTCCGGGAGAATAGCATTTGCTCCTGAATAACATGAATTATAATTTTCAATATTCTAAATAAATATTGACATATTGTTCATGAAAAGTATGAATTACAATTTTTAAAAGACTATTATTACTCTTGAAGTAGCATACTATTATTTATAGATATTTTAGTTAGATTTTACTTGCTCTCGAAGAGCATAATTAAATACAATCTAACATAAATTATGTTTTTACTCCTGAAGAGTAAATTCTTATATAATTTATTATTTCAAATAATAATATGTTAACTGAAGAGCACAACACTACGATTCCAATATTTCAGGAGAATATTGATATTACTCTTAAAGAAGGGATAAAAAATACAACGTGCTCTTGAAATAGAACTTCTTTTGAAAAATATATCATGTTTAATTTATGAATTTGTATTATTCTTGAAGAAAAATACATGACTTATATCATGTGGACATTGATCATTATATGATTATATAATGTTTAATAATATTTTTTGAAATCAAATAACTGAATTATATCTTATACAGAACTAGGAGTTCAATTTGGTCATGATCAGTTGGACCATCACAAGATCAATAGTGATGCGAGATGGGAAATTCAAATGACTATTCAATAAAGAATCAGAAGATTCTTCAATTCAATCATCTATGATGTTTGTTCTTTTTCATGAAAATTTTTCATTGACCATCACTAGCTAAAATAAGGATTAAATTTCCTTTCTGAAAATTGATTTGGGTGATAAATGTGGCCCCATCACCCTCCATGTTGATCATCTAAATATTATTTGTATCTAATAGATTTAATACATATACTAGATGATTACATGGTATTCGCAATTTGAAGTTTACGAAATTACTACTCAAATTTAAATTTGAGAGCTTAATTTTAGAGTATACAATCAAGACAATGTCCTGTTAATGCTAGTAATTCTAAATCTTAACATTTTAATAAGTGTTAGTTAGGATGTCGATAAATAGTTAACACTATTATTTATTAAACTCCTCCAATTAATTGAGAACAATGTACTTTCCATTTTTGTTTAGAGAATCCTATTACGCATCATACTGATATCATAGTTCTCCCTATTATAATTAATTTTACAGTCAGAGCCTACTTTTTTCATCTAATTATTTTGATAATGCGGTATATGTAAAATTGAACTACCACAATGCACTGAGATAGATAATAAAGAATGTTGAGAATAAATGCATAGTTTTAACCATTATCTCAAATGGGTGATATTTGATAATACAATTTACTGATTGTCAATTTGATTTAAAAATTCTCTCAGCATTAGGGGAGAGATTAAGAAGTTAAAAATAATGTATAAATGTATCATCATCTAAATTCTCGCAAAATATCATTCAAACAAGAATTTCGAAATATAATTTATTTAGAAACATATATTGACAAAAGATATCAACAATACTTCATACATCAAATTTAAATGCTCCAATATGAATTGATGTCCTAAGAGGATAATTTGATAACATTATATTTGATATATCTGTGGTATGCCTTAAGCGTGATAATATTCGATTCTAATAGAAAAATCTCCAAACGAAAATGGAGCGATTAGCCAAGATGGTCTCACTTAAGGAGGCTTATACTCTTGATGAGTATTTAGATATAACAAATTATAAAATTTCAGAAGAGGTTCAGGTACTTGGAATAATGAAATTTGAGATATCTCAATAAGTTATGTCATTATGGAAAAGTAAATAAAATTGAAAAAGAAAAGAAAAAAATGACAATTTTACACATGATGTACTGCATTATATAATGATGAATCAAAATAAATGTGTCGAAATATATCGATGAAGTAATGATTGGCCAAATTTTACTATAGAAACCTGAAGTTTTATGGATCTACAATCTGAACTCCAAAATGTGTATGTTTATGCTAAATGAAAATGAAAAAAGTAAAGCTGTAATATGAAATGTACGACTCTTTACATAATAAATATCATGAAAACTTATATAAATAAATAAGTTATCATGTGGTGGATGTAATCACACGCCTTTACCTTGTTAGAGTGATAGAACATGAAATTTGATATGCATATAATAAATGTGATTATAATCAACTTATCTTTAGATATAAATTTAATATTTTCATTGAAGGATTTAATATGCTTGTAGTAAATTCAAGTGATATTATCATGAAAGGGAGTAAATACGCGTTGTATTCTTTTTTTCTTGACCAAGATTTTGTCCCGTTGAATTTTCCTGGTAAGATTTTTAATGAGACAATTTTTATTGCGTATTCAAAAGAATAATGTACTCTTTTTCCTTCATTAGGATTTTTTCCAACATGTTTTCCTAATAAGATTTTAATGAGGCATATTCTTTGTGCAATGATGTCTTAGATTATACAAGCTATTTACCCTAAAAAAGTATACTATTATATAAAATTCTTGAAGAGATCAATAAACAAGAGATATTTTCGAATTATCATGTTACTATAGTTATCAAAGATTGATAAAATCAGGAGGAACAACTGTACTTTCTTTCCTTCGATTAGTTTTGTCGCACAGGATTTGCTTGATAAGATTTTAACGAAGCAGCATTTTATTACTCTAAATTATTTCGCCAAACAAGATTTCAATGAGATAGTTATTGTACAAATAATTATCAAATGAAGAGTGTTGTAAAATAATGAAATAATCATCAAGATTTTTCAATTTACTTCCCTAATCATGCCCAATTTTTGTAATATACTCTTAAACAATCCAAATATCCAAGTGATTGAAAACAATATCAAGTCATAAACGGTAACTAATTAAAAAGATAGCTATAATTAATTATTTAAATCTTATATTCTAAAAGAACAAGCACTAGGAAAACCCCTCAAGTTATGGATGTGGTTCGATTCTAATAAAAATCGACTCCAACGTAATCAAGAATCAATGGGGGTATAAGGTACCTTTTGCAATGCCTTACTATTAGGTGGGCCAATTATTTAATTGGGTCGACCTCATTATTAAAAAAAAAAAGGGGTTAAAACAGATTTTTAGTTTGAATTCTTGGCCCAGGGTCTAAAGACGAAACCTAAACTATTCAATTTTTGATCTCAAGAGTCAAAATTGGTTGAAACTTATTAAGGGATTGTTCGGTAGTGATTTTGATAATTGATTTTTTCGATCGTTGGAGGAAAAAGTCGGCCTTACCTGTAAGAGATGAAGTAAAAAATGATCGCTTAAATAGTGAAATAAAGGTAAAAAAATTGATTTTTTGAAGAGGCCCCTCCCTATTTAACTGACCGATTCAACGTGTTTCGTCTCAGCTTTGTAGCATTCAGTTTTCATATTATAAACCAACCATATTTACATTCTGGTTCTTGATTTTTTTTAATGAATGGACAAAATTAATACAATTTTCAAGGCATTGACCTTTTTGTCCAATCTGCAACGTCGCGTATGTTCGAGTGATCACTGGTCAATAATTTGTGATAGCGACTTTGACCTGCTAACCCTTTACCTCAATACAAATTTTCAAAGTCTATTAGCTTCACGTAACTCATTCCCAGAAAAAAGTTTTCCAGTTATAGAAAGCAAACACTAGGAGAAAGAATAAAAAATTGCCACGTCTCTAATCTGGTAAAATATATGTCAAAGAAGTACGAATTGTTAGATAAACGTTTGACTTTCATTGTACTATGATTTCACTTTTATATATCTTTTCGCAAGAACTCTAACTACTTACAGAAGTTTTTCTAGCCATGGACAGAGCTTTCTCCTTCTTCATGTTTGTTCATTGCCTAATGATCTTCTCAGTGAACTCGGAAAATAATATCAACACTGATCAATCTGCACTTCTTTCTCTGAAATCCCAAATTTCAGATCCCAAAAACATGTTGTCAAGTAACTGGTCTACGGTTACCTCTGTTTGCAGCTGGATAGGAGTTACTTGCGACTCACGCCGCCATAGAGTGATTGCACTTAATATTTCTGACATGGGTCTTACCGGCACCGTTCCTCCACAACTGGGAAACCTCTCGTTTCTTGTTTCACTTATCATGAGTAGGAATGTATTCTATGGCAATCTTCCCAAAGAGTTGGGCAATCTTCGCAACCTGCAGCAGTTAAGCATGGATCATAACCAGATTACTGGTAAATAAATGTTATAATCCATATTTTTCAAAATTAGTTCTGGAAAATAGAGGATTTATTTCTGTTTTTCTTTTCATTCAACTGGCAGGTGTGATTCCGGAAGAGATAGGTAACTTGAATAACTTGAAGAATCTGAGCATGGACAACAACCAAATTACAGGTCTTTTTACGGTGAATTTATTTAACAAATCATCTCTTGAATATCTGTCATTAAGGAACAACGAATTGAGCGGATACATACCAAGAGAGATTGGAAATTTTACAATGCTCAAGAAGCTATATCTTCAGAATAACACATTCACAGGTATGCATATAGTATGTTTCAGATGTGAACTGAACAGTAATAGAGGAATTAAAAAGAATAATAATTACTTTTGCCCTAGGATGATTGGACTTAGGTACAAATACGTATCTAAGTATCGAATATTTTATTTTTAAAATTTTAAGATATGTGGATATAACTAAAAAGAGTCCAAATTTTGGACACTTGTATATGGGTACGTCTTTCAAACTTTAATTTTTTATTAATTCAAGATGTTATTTTGAATAGGTCAAAATCAATTATTTACAAAGAAGGAAATCGGTATTGAATAAGGGGTTAAGACAAATAAAATAGAATTTTGTTACTTAGTTTTCAATTATGGAAATTACTAAATGACATATAAAATGGAAAATTAGGGACTTGATTGCAATTTTGACTTAACAGAGCACTATATGGAACATATTCTCATTTTATACAATTCATACTGAAAAGGCTATAGTTCGACCCAACCAACACCTAGAGGGGGGGTGAATAGGTGTCTATGCGGAATTTAACAATTTAATTAAGTTATGCAACAAGTCACATAAATTAAATGTTGTCCAGATTCATTCACATGATTTAACTACCTATGTTGAATTGCCGGTTGAATTGAAATTGACAGAAAGCAATAAATAACACAAAAGTTGTTGACGGAGAAAACCCAACTGGGTAAAATCTCCGGGCACAAGCCAGTAGGGATTCACTATAGAAGACTCCAACTTACAGTGCGCCAGACATGACTGTATTTAACAACACTCTGACCTCCTTACTGTATCAACCAAAGCTCTCCTGGATTCTGTAGATCTGCGCGAAAATTCCAGCCTTGTATTTCTTCTATTTCCCGTGAATCAACAAGAACTCCAGTTCTTCAATCAACCTCCTTCCTGGATCTTCAATCAACTGATCTTCTGGAAGTAGTGAGGATTTTTGATAGGTGTTTTGTTTGAAAAGGTGTTTGATATTTTTTTTTCTTCAATGAATCATATGGTGAAGAGTTTTGCAATTGATCCTTTGGTAGAGAGGAAAATATTGTGTTATGTGTTTTGCCAAAGGTTGTTAATGAAAAGCGGAATTTTTGTTTATATAGTAGGTCGTTTTTGGTAGTATGAAGCGTTTAAAATTCGCGAAGAAGGAAAATTACCAAACTTCGGATGACACTGTCGCTCGAGCGAAGTGCCGGCGAAACTCTAGCGACGCACTCTCGCTCGAGCGAAGTGGTGGCGAAACTCAAGCGACGCAGGTTCTGTTATTTAGGCTCGAGTGAGGTCAGGGCGAAACTCTAGCACCAATCTTGCGCCGTTTTCATCTTCAAAGCATCCAACTTTACCCTAGACCTATACATTAATTATTACGAAATTGCAACACAAGTCCCTGAACTTTTAGACATTGACAAATTGGTCCTTGACTTTACAAACTCGACAAATTAGTCCTTTTGGTCACAGATTGCCAATTACAACATTTTCCTAACAAACTCCCCCTTTGGCATTCTGTGACAAAATTACACAAGACAATCAAGAACACAAAAAAAAATGTAACTCCTAACGACCTATTCATTTAACCAAATCAACTATCTACTGTCGAACCCGTTTCCTGAAATATAGAAACTCAATACCAAGTGTAAAAGCACATGAAATGGAAACAGAGATAAAACAAGGAATAGTGCATATGTAATTAACCAGATTAAGAAGCAATAGTAATGTAAGTCAAAAAACACCAAAAACATACATCAATATTGCTAAAATATCAAAACTTAATCTAGTCATTAAATAGATATCAAACCATAGTTATACCACAGTTAATCCAATATATCACAGTTAAATTGAGATTAAACTACTCATCACTAGTCTCGTCACTCGAGCTCTCATCCAATCGATCACGAATCCAACGCAACTGATACTGACACACTGATAGAGCACGCCGAAATGAAGAAAGCTCAGCAGACTGATACTCCGAAGCAACACGTAACTGCGTGATCTCTGCCATCATACGAGCCTGCTGCGCGACTAAAGTAGACATCTGACCCATAAGCGTCACCATGGGGTCAACAGGCAAGGAAGCCACCCCTGGAGCAGAAGTAGATGTCGAAGGAAAGACAGCTCGAAGCGGAACAGCTGAAGGAAAATTCGAACGAGGCGGAAGAAAGACACGGGAACCCCTAGTAAGAATATCAGTAATAGGATCAAAGGGCTCCGAAAAATCAAAAAATATCAACGGGCTCAGCCTGAGTGGCAGCATGAGCCGAAGAGGACAAGACATGGGATCGACTCTGGTGAATGGTCTGCTGTCCTATCGGGCAACCTATACGAGTAGAAGACCCTCAGGGAAAGATGCACCAAGAGAAAGGACAGCCCGATGAATCAAACAGGCATAAGGTAACCCTAAACGACCCCCAGAGTACGAAAAGAAGCTAGAATCTGCTGGCACACAAAAGTAAGAAGGTCGATAGAGTCCCCATGAAGTAGGGCATATAGAAAACGAGCCCGTACCATCGGTAAAGAAGAAGTATGGGCAACAGGCCACAGGTTTGTGCACACGATGCGCAACAAAACCTGTCGATCAGTGGGTAATGAACCCGTGGCCATAGCCGTAGGCCCCCCAGTAGACGGGGTGTTCAAAAGAGTCAACCGAACAAGGGCATCGGCCGGAAGAGAAGCAGGGAGAAGATAGGGATACGTTGGATGAGGTATCTGAGGTATACCTAACGCAAGAGCTACTGCAGATGGAGTAACTCGAAAAGAAAAGAATGACCTCTAAGAAAACTCCTAAATGACGACCCATCCACCTCATGAATATTAGCATAAAACTCTTGAACGAGGAGTGGAGGCGACGGTGTAAGACCAACAAGAAGGGGCTCCCAACCCCGGGAAACAAAAATAGCGACGACGTCAACAGGAAGGTCAGATAGAATTACCTCACGCTCCATGAGAACGGGGCGTAAGGAGAACTAAGACGTGAGGACCTCCTGAGCTGCAGTAGAAATAAACCGGGATCTACTATAAGATGTCGATCCACTAGCGGGCTGTGCAGAGGTACGAGAGCGCTTACGAGCTATCTGGCACATGTGGAGATGAAAAGAATAGACATAATGTGAAATGCACGCATCACGATGCAACATGATATGAGAAGATGCACACACGGAAACACATATGATCCAATCACATAAACATGAATGAAAACACACACGGTTGCAACGACACTCAAACAAGTAGGAAAGAAATGAAGGAAAAGAAGGAAATAAAAAAAATCAAAAGAAACCAAATAAGCATAAAAAAGTGAACTTTCATCGAACACGTGGCGTGCGTGACTTCGGCACCAAATTCCAAGCACATACGAGAACCAATCACAAATCCAAACACATCCCTAAAAATTACATGCTATGGACTTCACAATCAAATAAACCACACATCAAACGAATCAACGAGGTGCAAGAACTACATTGATGAACATGGACCAAAAACTTAAATAAATGTGAAGAAAACCATAAGAATGCATTATAATTTGGGAAATGGAAAGCAATACTTGATGCAAAACATGTGTACAAGCAAGATGTAATACCAAAATAACACAAACCAACACAATGATCAGGAAAAAAAATCAAACAAACCAAAAAAAATTGAAAGCAAAGAAAGTTGGGTATTACCTAAAGATTTTGCCAAGAAGTCAGTGTTTCAGACCCAAGATTGTGTTAAAGATGTCGAATTGAGGCCAAAAATGAATTGGGAGTGAATAATTTCGATGGAAGAAGAAAAGAATTGAAGGAGGAGAAAAAAAATGATGAAATGCGCGAAAAATTGAAACAACCGCATTTTAAATATATATGTCGCTCGAGCGAGATCGGGGCGAAACTCGAGCGACATCCTTTCTGCTTTTGTCGCTCGACCGAAGTCCAGGCGAAACTCGAGCGAAAATGAAATGTCAAAAATAGCACCAAACATTTGAAATTTATGAAAAGTAGCACAATTTTGGAAAATAACGAAAATAGGTCCAAAAACTTTTATTTTTATTTTCAGTTGTATGTATTATTTTGTTTTTGTTTTTGTAAAGACAAACTAAAAAATCGATGATGAAGCACGTACCCAAATATGTACACGATACGAATAATATGCACAAAATCACAAACCCGACATTCAGAGCATGTAGACAAATCTTAAGTCCACACATAGTTCAAAATCCCATGAAGTAAATTTTATACAGAACATCAGCGTGAAATGTGCCACGTAGTCCACGCAAGTTAAACTCAAAACCTTAAATTAGTAAGAAAGGACACGTGAAAACAACTGTAAAAGAGTGTATATTGACCAAGTGCCAGTTAAACCAATTCCACGAGGACCTACATCAAACAGTATAATTGTCACAATTTTACTTCCCCTAATTGTATGCCATTATATATATATATATATATATATATATATAATAACATAAGAACTTAGGTGCAATCCTATCTTCATTAGGCGACAGAAATGACCTCTGTAATGAATTTTGGCCGGTGACTCTCAAGCCAGACGACCATAGGGCACCAGGTTAGAAACCCCTAAGGCTTAATTGTTCGAGTCAAATAGATCCCGAAGATAGAAATAAGTTCAAAGAATAATGTAGAAAATGGGGAAAGACAATATTGATTAGGTTACACTCGTCACAGATCAAATCAAATGAACAAACAACCCCAATCACAGAAGAATACCATCCCAAGTCTCACCCATGCGGTCAAGACCCACCTACAGGACTATAGTGTGTGCTGTGCGAAAATGCATGACAAGCCGTATACCTAGAACTCCACAGAAAGTGAGAACTACGATGGAACCTCAGACTCGTACACATGATGAAAAATAGAGTTTGATCCTGAATGCAAACATCATAACGTCATACATGATGCACACAAAAATTTTTATTTATTTATTTATTATTTTTATTTATTTTAAATTTCAAATGCAAACTTAATACTCAAAATAAAAACTAAAAAAAATAACTAAAAAACAAAATGCACACACACACATTTATCACGTACAATATATGAAATGAATAAGTGCAGATATGATAAATGCATGAATATGCATGAATTCATGATCAGATAGGCAAACAAATATCAACAGCCGTCCGAAGCGATTCAAACCTCATTCCATCTAGTGGTTTCGTAAGTAGATCGGCTAACTGGTTGTCAGCAGAAACATGATCTAAGGAGACAACATGTGTTTCAACAAGTTCATGAATAAAATGATGTCATATGTCAATATGTTTTGTTCGAGAATGTTGAATGGGATTCTTAGAAATATTTATAGCACTGGTATTATCAGAGAAAATAGTCATGGTCTCTTGATTAATCTCATAATCACTCATCATCTGCTTCATCCAGAGAAGCTGAGTGCAGCAACTTCCAGCTGCTATGTATTCGGCCTCTGCCGTGGATAGGGATATGGAATTTTGTTTCTTACTTAACCAAGCTACTAGATTGCTACCCACGTAGAAACAGCCCCCAGAAGTACTTTTCTATCATGTGCATTCCTCGCCCAATCGGCGTCGGAGTAGCCAGCCAAATCAAGATTAGAATTTCTAGAATAGAAAATCCCTAGATCAACAGTACTACTCACATATCTAATGATGCGTCTAACAGAGCTTAAGTGTGATTCTTTGGGATCTGCCTGAAATCGATCACACACTCCAACACTAAAAGCAATGTCAGGTCTAGTAGCTGTGAGATAGAGAAGACTACCTATCATGCTTCGATATAGGGAAGGATCTACACTCTTACTTGAAGAATCACGACCTAACTTCAAGCTAGTACTCATAGGTGTCCTAGTATGCTTCTTACTATCTAACCCAAACCGCTTAACTAGATCATTTGCATACTTAGACTGTGAAATAAACAAGCCATCCTCAGTCTGTTTCACCTGAAGTCCAAGGAAATAACTCAACTCACCAACCATACTCATCTCAAATTCTTGCTTCAAACACTCGGCAAACTCATATGCTAGAGACTCAATAGGAGAACCAAAAATGATGTCATTGACATAAATTTGAGCGATAGTGATAGTTTCTTCAATGTGTCTAATAAATAAGGTCCTATCAGCACCACTTTGAGAGAAACCATGTTCCTCAAGATATGACGTAAGTCTCTCATGCCAAGCTCTAGGAGCTTGTTTCATACCATAGAGTGTTCTGTGGAGTTTGTAGACATAGTGGGGAAACTTTGGATCAACAAATCCTTTTGGTTGTTCCTCCATTCAAGAAGGCACTCTTAACGTCCATTTGATGTAGCTTGAACCCTAAGGTACAGGCAACAGCAAGTAGAATCTGAATAGACTCAAGTCATGCAATAGGCGCAAAAGTCTCATCAAAATCAATTCCCTCAACTTGAGTATAACCCTGAGCAATTAATCTGGCCTTATTCCTAGTTATAGTACCTTGGTCATCTGTCTTGTTCTTAAAGATCCACTTAGTACCAATAACGTTACAATTCTCAGGTCTGGGTACTAAGATCCACACATTGTTTCTAGCAAATTGATTGAGTTCCTCATGCATTGCATTCACCCAACACTCATCACTAAGGGCCTCTTCGACTTTCTTAGGCTCTACCTGTGAAACATAGCTAGTATATGCTAGATTGTTCAGTACTCTCTTATGAAGCCTCATACCTTCATCCAGATCCCCAATGATATTATCCTTAGGATGATTAGACTTGACCCTAGTTGATGGTTCCTTAGGGATTGTGTCTTGATCTTGTGGATGTGTTTCCTTTTCAGGAGTTTCAGGAATTTTAAGAGATGATTTAGGCACAAGCGGTTCAGTAGGATCACTAGACCTTATAAGATTACCATTTCTATCATAATTTTCAACATTCTCCCCCTCACTCACACCATCATCTATCACAACATTGACTGACTTCATCACAGTACGAGTACGTGAGTTATATACTCGGAATGCTCGACTATTTCTAGAATACCCTAAGAAGATTCCTTCGTCATTCTTAGATTCAAACTTACTCAAGTTCTCTCTATCACGCAAAATGTAGCACTTACTCCCAAACACACGAAAGTATTTGACAGTAGGCTTTTTACCCTTTAGAATTCCATATGGAGTCTGATCGATTTTGGGTCTAAGGTAGACTCTATTGATTATGTGGCATACAGTATTAACAGCTTCTCCCCAAAAATGTAAGGCTAGCCCCTTGTCATGAAGCATGGCTCTAGCCATGTCCTGAAGAACACGATTCTTCTTTTCAACTACCCCATTTTGTTGAGGAGTGATAGGGGAAGAGAACTCATGTAGTATCCCTTCATCCATGCAGAAGCTCTCAAGATTGAAATTTTCAAACTCTTTTCCATGATCACTTCGCATTCTGGACACTTTCTGATTGAGTTCATTACTAAGTCGTTTACACAAAGATTTTATAAGGTCACATGCATCAGATTTTTCCCTAAGCAATTCTACTCATGTGAACCTCGAGAAATCATCTACCACAACCAGAATATACCGCTTACCTCCTAGACTCTTAGCCCTAGATGGTCCCATTAAATCCATGTGTATCAATTCCAAGGGTCTTTTGGTCAAAATTTTAGAAGTCTTTTTATGGATTCCTTTAATTTGTTTGCCCAGTTGACATGGTCCACACACAACATTTTCACTAGGACCTATTTTAGGCAAACCATCTACCAACTCTTTTTTAGCCAGTTGTACTAGACTCTTATAGTTTAAATGACCCAATCTTTTATGCTAGAGTTCACTCACATCAATTTTTGCACTCCTACACACATAGTTAGAATTAGGTAGGACTCCATAACAGTTATCAGACGTTCTAACCCCTTCAAGGACCACCCCACCGAATGAATCATACACGGTACATCTCTTTTCCACAAAGCTAATCTCAAAATCAGCATCACAAATCTGACTAATACTTAACAAGTTTGACTTTAAACCTTCCACATAAAGCACATTTGAGATCACAGGTAATCCATGTATTTGTACGGTACCTTTGTCAAGAATAGGTGCAGAGCCCCCATCTCCAAAGGTAACCATACCCCCATTGCATTCATCAAGAGTAGTGAATAAAGCTTTGTTACCACACATATGCCTAGAACAAGCACTATCAAGGCACCACATATTGAAATCTTGGGCTTTTAATGCAACATGAGCAACATAGCAATTTACCTGACCTGAAAGTCCAGCTAGATCCTCCTTTTTAACCCAAACTTTCTTAGATGACGTGGTACTCCTAGTCAGCCTAGTAAGCATCTCAGTCAAATGACTAACCTGATTAGTCAGAAAACTGACCTGACTTGGAATATTCTGATTTCTACGCTCATTGCCTAACTTATAACATCTAGGCCTTGTGTGTCCTAGAGCTCTACAGTGGTGACAGGTGGGACTGAACCTAGGCTCAAAGGTACGTGTCTGTGGGTGTTTGGGCATAAAATTTCTACGTGATTGATGACTTTGTTCCCTCGAAACATTCTTACCCTTATTTGGACTGTTGACAGCGTTAGACTTCCTAGAGGCGGAAATGAATACAGTTTTAGATGGACCAACACCATGTGTATTACCCTCAACATATCCTGGACCTTTCCTATCTCCCGTAGGCTTATTCATTCCCAAAATATCATCCAATTTCTTAGTTCCACTTATGAAAGTCTGAAGATGAGCATTAGATTTCTCAAATTCACTAGTTAATGTCTTAACCTTGTCTTCTAACTTCTCATTGACACATTTTAACTCACTGACACTCTTAAGTGAATTCTGGAGATTACTAGCATGTCTCTCTTTTTCTCTTTCAAGTTCATCAACCTTTTTGAGTAGGGCTTTATTGATCTTTTTGATTTTAAGACTCTCTTTGAACAAGAGTTGATAGGCCTCATGTATGTCTATGTCATCCTCATCCTCATTACTAGAATTATTGTTGTGAAGTTCTTCCTCAACCTTGTCACTCTCCTTATCAGATTCACTCTTAATAGTCGACACAAATGCCATATAGTTCCCTTCATCTTCACTACTAGATGACTCCTGCCTATCACTGGTCTCAGACTCGTTATCAGTAAGTGAAACAACTAAGGCCTTACCCTGCCCTTTTCTTTGATTCTTCTTATAACTAGGGCACTCATTCCTATAGTGACCTATACCTTGACATTCATGGCACCTAACCAAACGTGGTTTATCACTAGAACTTTTATTGTTAAACCTTTCAGTTTTTTCTTTTGAGAATCTGCTAGGGACTCCATTTTTCTATCCTGAGGCTTTCTCCTATTCTTGAGAGCCTTTTGAAATTTCTTCACAAAGTAAGTAATTTCATCGTCCCTCAGAGACTCAGTATCGGAAGATTCATCCTCTTTGATGGATTTTAAAGCAATGAACTTTCCTTTCTTAGGTTGTGTGATAGTGAGTTCATAAGTTTGCAAGGATCCTACAAGTTTTTCAATTTTAACTTCATCTAGATCCTTACTTTCCTCAATGGCAGTAACTTTAGGCCTAAATCTCTCGGGCAAGGACCTAAATACTTTTCTAACAATTTTAGACTCGGGAATTTTCTCGCCTAAATTGAAACTAGAATTAACAATATCATTCAATTTTGCATAAAATTCATCAAAGGTTTCGTCATCTTTCATCCTCACTTCTTCAAACCTAGAAGCTAGCATTTGTAATTTCGAGTTTTTTACCGTTTTAGTTCCTTCATGTGTAGTTTCAAGAATATCCCACACCTCTTTAGCAGTTTCGCACATTGACACTCTCCTAAACTCTTCGGGAGACACGGCCATAAACAAGGCATGAAGTCCCTTGCTATTCCAATTACACCCAGCTATCTCATCCTTAGTCCACAGTGATATATCAGTAAGGTTAACAGTTCCTGATACGATAGTGGATGGAGGTTTCCAGCCATTTTGTACACTCAACCAAACATGTTCATCTAAGGACTTAAGAAACGCATGCATTCTAACCTTCCAGTAAGCATAATTACTTCCGTCAAAGTACGGAGGTACAGAAAGTGATTGACTCATCTAGACAACTATGGGTCAGGACTTGAGATTTGGCTCTGATACCACTTGAAAAGGCTATAGTTTGACCTAACCAACACCTAGAGGGGGTGAATAGGTGTCTATGCGGAATTTAACAATTTAATTAAGTTATGCAACAAGTCACATAAATTAATGATTTAACTACCTATGTTGAATTGCCGATTGAATTGAAATTGACAGAAAGCAATAAATAACACAAAAATTGTTGACGGAGAAAACCCAATTGGGTAAAAACTCCGGGCACAAGCCAGTAGGGATTCACTATAGAAGACTCCAACTTACAGTATGCCAGACATGACTGTATCTAACAACACTCTGACCTCCTTACTGTATCAACCAAAGCTCTCCTGGATTCTACAGATCTGCGCCAAAATCCCAGCCTTGTATTTCTTCTACTTCCCGTGAATCAACAAGAACTCTAGTTCTTCAATCAACCTCCTTCTCGGATCTTCAATCAACTGATCTTCTGGAAGTAGTGAGGATTTTTGATAGGTGTTTTGTTTGAAAAGGTGTTTGATATTTTTTTTTCTTCAATGAACCATATGGTGAAGAGTTTTGCAATCGATCCTTTGGTAGAGAGGAAAATATTGTGCTATGTGTTTTGCAAAAACTTGTTAATGAAAAGCGGAATTTTTGTTTATATAGTAGGTCGTTTTTGGTAGTATGGAGCGTTTAAAATTCGCGAGGAAGGAAAATTACCAAACGTCGGATGACACTGTCGCTTGAGCGAAGTGCCGGCGAAACTCTAGCGACGCACTCTCGCTCGAGGGAAGTGGTGGCGAAACTCCAGCGACGCAGGTTCTGTTATTTAGGCTCGAGCGAGGTCAGGGCAAAACTCTAGCACCAATCTTGCGCCGTTTTCATCTTCAAAGCATCCAACTTTACCCTAGACCTATACATTAATTATTGCGAAATTGAAACACAAGTCCCTGAACTTTTAGACATTGACAAATTGGTCCTTGACTTTACAAACTCGACAAATTAGTCCTTTTGGTCACAGATTGCCAGTTACAACATTTTCCTAACACATACAAACAAGAGCCTAAACTAATGATACAAAGAGGGAAAGAAGGATAAAAAAAAAAAAAAAGGAAAGAAAAAAAAAAGAAAAAAAAAAAAAAAAAGGAAAGAAAAAAGAAAGAAGAAGAAAAAGAAGGTAAAACCTAACGCCGCCACCTTTCTCCACTCTCTCAGCGGCGACGCTAGATTTATAGGGAGCGAAAACGAGAAAAAAGAAAAGGGAAAGAAAAGGAAAAGGAAAAGAAAAAAGAAGAAGAAGTGTTCGGTTGAAACTTGGATGATCTGACATGTATCCTTTACCTATTCTCGTGTCTGATACTGGTATTCTAACTATTTCAAAGAGTTGGAGCATCAGAGGACTTTTGCCCAACACGTTGTATCAAACATGCACGTTATTTTCTTGTTAGACATTGAAGGTCCTTTTAATGCTTGAATTCTTTGTTTTGTGATTTGGCAGGTTTAATACCGCAAGAGGTAAGCAGTCTTCATAAATTGGAAGAAACCTACTTCTCGTACAATAGTTTAAACGGTTCCATACCTCCAGGATTATTCAACATCTCAACATTAAACGAGATTGGATTTACAAGTAATGATCTTTCAGGCTATCTTCCATTGGATTTGGGTAATAGGCTACCGAATCTTAAAGAGCTTAAACTGAACCTAAATAATATAGGTGGAATCATACCCCCTTCCATCTCAAATGCATCCAAACTTACTGTTCTATCTCTTCGTCTTAATAAATTTACTGGTCCGATCCCAAACTCCCTGGGGCGCCTGGAAAACCTTGAGTTTCTAAACTTAGCTCGAAACAGTTTGACAGTTGAACCGTCATCTCCAGAATTGAGTCTGATTACTTCATTGACAAATTGCAAATATTTGAGGTACTTGATAATAAACAATAATCCTTTAGACAGCTTTCTTCCAGGGTCTTTAGGGAACCTGTCTTCTTCTTTAGAAAATATTTATGCTTCTGAATGTAAGATCAAGGGAAGAATTCCAGAAGAAATTGGAAATTTAAGCAATTTAGTTTTATTAGATTTGTCTGAAAATAACTTGATTGGGCCCCTTCCAATAACATTTCAAGGTTTAAGAAAGCTTCAGCGATTGTCTTTCACCAATAACAAAATTGGAGGACCCTTTCCAAACTGTTTCTGTGAATTACCTAATTTGGGAATATTACAATTGAATCAAACTGAAATCTCGGGTCAAATTCCAGAGTGCTTAGGAAATGTTCTATCTTTAAGAGAGATTTATTTGAATTCTAATAGATTGAATTCTAGTCTACCTTCAAGCCTGTGGAACCTGAAAAATCTCTTGACTCTGAACCTGTCTTCAAATTCCTTTACTGGCTCTATACCTGAAGAAGTTAAAAATCTTGAAGCTGCAATCAATATAGATCTTTCTTCGAATCAGTTCAAAGGAGAAATTCCGGGCACCATTGGGAGTCTACAGAACTTGATCAATCTAACTTTGGCAAGAAATGGATTCCAAGGATCTATGCCAGAGTCAATTGGAGACTTGATAGATTTAGAATTATTGGATTTATCCAATAACAATCTCTCAGGTATGATTCCCAAGTCTTTTGAGAAACTACGACAATTGAAGTTCTTGAATGTATCGTCCAACAGATTAAGGGGAGAAATTCCCACTGGAGGACCCTTCAAGAATTTCACATATCAGTCTTTCATGTCAAACGAAGCCTTATGTGGTACTCAGTTGCATGATATCCCTCCATGTCGTCGTAGTTCTTCTCATGGGTCAAAAAGGAAAAAGCTTCTTCTAGTGATACTTATTCCCGTGGTGATTTCATCAACAATTCTTGCTTTGGCTTTTGTATATATCATAATAAGACGACAAAGGAGAAATAATCCAGCTCACTCTTATTCATCACCTGAAATTGCTCCCAAAAGAATTCCATACCATCATCTTCTAAATGCAACAAATGGGTTCAACGAAAGCAACTTGCTTGGTTCGGGTAGTTCTGGTTCGGTTTACAAAGCCAGTTTCCCAAATAGCGTGTCTGCAGCAGTAAAAGTATTTAATTTGCAATCAGAAGGTGGGTTCAAGAATTTCGACAGTGAATGCGAAGTTCTGCGCAATCTTCGCCATCGAAATCTCACAAAAGTCATTGGAAGTTGCTCTAATCTTGAATTCAAAGCTCTGGTGCTTGAGTATATGCCTAATGGTAGCCTGGAGAAGTGGTTGTATTCAGACAACCTTAACTTAAAATTTCTTCGACGGTTAAATATAATGATCGATGTTGCAACTGCACTGGAATATCTCCACAACGGCTACTCAGTGCCTGTAGCTCACTGCGATTTGAAGCCTAGCAATGTTTTGCTGGACAAAGATTTGGTTGGACATGTCTCTGATTTTGGGATGACAAAATTTCTGGGAGAAGAAACTGCAGTGCATACCAAGACTCTTGCTACATTCGGTTATATTGCACCAGGTGAATCTTCCAACTTTAAAATCTGGTGTCATTCTTCTCTTCTCTATTAATGTGAATTATTTTCTGGAGATTATTCTCCAGTAAGGACCTATTTTGAGAGTCAAAATGAAAAACAGGTATCAATTTTCAAAACTATGCAAAGAAGCTTCACCTATAAAATATCTCCACTCCCACCACCGCATCAACTCCTTGCAATGTTTCTCCCGAGAAAGAACCGGAAGGGGGCAGTGAATGCCTTTTCTATTAAGCCAAAATTTACCTTTTAGTACAACTGAAGACATTTAATAAAAAATAAATAAAAAACTTTAAAAACTTTAATGTAGACTTCTTTTATTTGGCCATGAAGAAGAGATTTCAATATTTTGCCTTCTTTTTATGTCACATATCAAGTCTATATATATTTCTCTAGAGTATGGAACAGAAGGGCTAGTATCCACAAGGTGCGATGTTTATAGCTATGGAATAATGTTGATGGAAACTTTTACAAGAAAAAGGCCAAGTGACGAAATGTTTGCTGGAGATTTCAGCCTAAGGCGATGGGTGAAGGATTCATTACCTGATGTATTACATCAGGTAGTAGACCCTAACATACTGAAACTTGAAGAAAAACACTTGAATGAAAAGCTGCATTGCATAGCATCCATCATGGAGTTGGCTTTGAATTGCCCCGCAGAGTCTACCTTGGAGAGATTGAAAATGACAGATGCCTTAGCTGCTTTGACCAAAATCAAGCTTCAGGTTCTTACATCTTGTGAAGGATCCTGATTGATTGTTCACACTTGAATTTGTTACCATGTAACCATGATTATGTCTAGTTGATGAAAAACAAAATTAAGGGGAAAACCCACCTCGACACTCGACACCACCGTCCATAAACCCAACAGGTAGATTCTGTTAAGGCATATGATGTCAATCCATGTGTTGTGCACAAGACTAGGTGTCAAGGACCGTAGCTTTACTTAGCCCCTTGATACTATCGCAGCCGCAGTTTGCCCAACTTCGGCCGCACATTGTCAATATTAATTCAAGTTTGAGTTGTAATTTTCTTTTCATTGTAATAGTTATTTTAGTTGTAAAATAGCTCTGATATTAGTAAACGTTATGTATGATTCCTCGTCATTTATACGTCTACTCCTGTCACTTAGATTTTTGTTTCGAATGCTATTATAGGGGGTATTAGTCATTTAAAAATCTTTCAAACTCACTAGTGTCCGCCCACTGCACTAGCAATTGTAATTTTCTACTTTCGTCAATTATAATATTCAATTTTCATCAATCAATGTTTAATTTTCTTTCAATGTATTCAAATTTTCTGTTGTAAGCTTTCTACAAAATTGTAATTAAATTTTCTTTCGTCCCGATGCGATCGAGTAAAGGGGAAAGGTAGTCTAGCGGAGCAGACCACTTCTGCACGGTGTTCCTTTTTGTGCCAAAAAGAAAGACACCCCGCGAAAGTTGGTATCAGAGCTGCAGCTCACAACCCTCGATAAGAAAGCTATCGATCCAATTACATCCCACACCACTGAGGTGGGAGAGCCTCAAAAGAAGAGTACTACTAAACAGCATGTGGATGCGCTTGATGAGACAACTACTAGATGGTGCTATGCTGTGGACGATCTCGAGGAAAAAGTCGAAATGGCAGAATCCGAGATTTGTGGATGACACATCCAACTGGATGAAAGCCAAAGGGCTTGCGCAGCAATAACTGAAGCTGTTGCAATCATTCTTGATATGCAGGATGAAATGGAAGCGTTGAGAGCTTAATTACGAGTACTTTAACGTGCAGTGAGCAATGGGCAAGCTCCCGTACCTGAGTATGCTTCTAGACTCAGAATTCCTGAACCGTGTACCTACGGAGGGGCACGTGATGCAAAAGAAGTTGAAAACTTCTTGTTTGACATGGAATAGTACTTTTTCGCAGCTTCGATTGAAGACGAAGCTAGAAAGGTACCCACAGCTACTATGTATCTAGGTGGAGATGCAAAACTATGGTGGCGAACCAAATATGCTGATATTCAGGCCAACAAGGTCCGAATAGATTCTGGGGATCTCCTCAAGGAAGCGATCAGATCGCATTTTTTTCTGAAAAATGTCGAGTATCAGGCTCGACAGGCACTTCGAGACCTGAAACATACAAGCTCTATCAGGGAGTATGTGAAAGCCTTTTCAGGTCATATGCTGAATATTCGAGATATGTCGGAAAAGGTAAGCTCTTCACCTTTATGTAAGGGTTGAAACCGTGGACAAGCACGGAACTTCAGAGACAGAAGGTTACTGATTTGAGCGCGGCCTTGGGAGCTGTCAAATGTTTGAGCGACTACCAAATGGAATCTATAAAAGATCGACCTTTGGGGAGTAATCAAGCAATTGGAGGTGGTAACAGACTTTACAGACCCAGCTCGGACTCAAATGGGGGAGAGCGTTACTCTCAAAATAAGGGAGGATCCTATCAAAGAACCTGTGGTTTTCAGGGAAATTATCATAATAGCCGTCAAGGAAATTATAACGGCAGCAACAGTAACAACTGGAACAAAGGAAAAGCAACAAAGGGTCAAACTGATGCCACTCCTAAATTGATGTGCTTTTTATGCGAAGGACCTTATTGGGTGTCAGAGCGTCCTCAGAAATGGATGG
Organism: Olea europaea var. sylvestris; assembly: GCF_002742605.1. NCBI lineage: Eukaryota > Viridiplantae > Streptophyta > Magnoliopsida > Lamiales > Oleaceae > Olea > Olea europaea. The sequence goes on from NC_036252.1 coordinate 12,948,288, forward strand.
TGAATGCATATTGTCAGCTAGCAAGTGGCGGATCAAGTTCAAAGCAAGAGGCCCCACAGGCTAGTTGTCATGGTAAGACCAACTCCGAAGAGGATGAGGACGTAGTTGGGGTACTTTTACATCGGTACAACACACTGTCGCATTGGGTTGCTAAAAAGGATAATGTCTCCTTGAAAGAGGCAAAGATGGAAGAAGCGAAAGCTCGTATTTGTAGGGCCAAACGCTTAATGTACATTGATGTGAAGATCAACGGGAAGCCAATCAGGGCTATGGTGGATACTGGTGCTACCTACAAGTACCTTTCATGTATCGAAGTAGAGCGACTCGGACTTGTTCTGGAAAAGGGTAGTGGGAAAGTCAAAGCAATCAACTCCGCTGCTCAACCAATAACTGGAGTGGCGAAATCGGTGTGGATCAAAACAGATCCTTTCGAGGGAAGGACAAATTTATCTGCAGTTCAGATGGATGATTTCGAGCTTATTCTGGGATTGGAATTTCTTCGAGATACTAAGATAGCAATGTTGCTATACTCATTCGTTAATGATGATGGGTAATAAGCCATGTGTCATCCTTACACAAGCTAGGAGGGTGGGTGAGAAGAGTATTTCAGCCATGCAATTTAGTAAGGGTTTAAAGAGAAATGAACTTTCTTTTCTGTGCACTCTTCAATTAGAGGAGATCGAAGAGGCGACTGGTCCTATTCCAAAACCCGTTAAAAGGCTTATTCGGAAATTTGAGGATATCATGCCAGACGAATTACTAAAGAAATTACCACTAAAAAAGACGATTGATCATGAAATTGAACTTATTTCAGGTGCCAAACCTCCCACTAGGGTACCATACCATATGTCTCGGCCTGAGCTTGAAGAGCTTAGGAAGCAATTGGGAGAAATGTTGGAGAGTGGAATTATTATGCCTGCGAAGTCACCATACGGAGCTCCTGTGTAGTTTCAGAAAAAGGTCGATGGTTCTCTTAGAATGTGCTGTGACTATCAAGCCTTGAACAAGATTACTGTAAAGAATAGCTATCCTATCCCACTGATTGCGGATTGTTTTGATCGACTGGGTCGGGCGAAGTGTACACAAAAATTGATCTTAGGTCCGAATGCTAGCAAGTTCGGATCAAGGAGGGAGATGAAGCAAAGACTACGGTGGTAACTAAATATGGAGCCTTTGAATTTAAAGAGATACCTTTTGGTTTGACAAATGCTCCAGCAACATTTTGTACTATGATGAATCAGGTACTTCACGGGTTCTTAGATGATTTTGTTGTTGTGTACTTGGATGACATAATAATCTACAGCGAGACATTGGAGGAACATGTCCAATATGTGAGGCAAGTTTTTAATCGGCTATGGGAAAATGAACTCTATGCCAAACCGTCTAAATGCTCATTTACTCAGACATCTATCAGTTTCTTGGGTCACATCATTGAACAAGGTAAAATTCGCATGGATTCGAAGGAAGTTATAGCCACCAAAGATTGGCAACCACCAATAACTGTATATGATGTATGTTTATTTCTTGGGTTATGCAATTACTATCGAAGATTTGTGAAAGGCTACTTAGAAATTGCATTGCTACTTATCGAATTGACAAAGAATTATAAAGATTAGGATTGGTCGTCCCAATGCCAAATTGCTTATGAAAGGTTGAAGAAGCCCATGTAGACGAACCCAATTTTAGCTTTATCGGATATGACTAAACCATTTGAAGTTCATACAGATGCTTTAGATTTTGTACTTGGTGGAGTCCTTATGCAAGAAGAACATCCGGTAGCATATGAGAGCCGAAAGTTAAAGCAAGCAGAACGTCGTTACTCGATGCATGAAAAGGAATTGTTGGCAGTAGTCCATTGTCTCAGATGATGAAATCACTATTTGCTTGGATCTCCATTCATTGTGAGGATAGATAACACTGCGGTTGGTCACTTCATGTCACAACCAAAACTATCGAGCAAGCAGGCTTGTTGGCAGGAATTTCTTTCAGAGTTCAATTTTATACTAGAGTATCATCCCGGGTCTAGTAATCATGTTGTCGATACTTTTAGTCGACGGACCGATTTGGCTGTCGTTTGCTCCATGGCTACTCTTTCAGGGAGTGCCATCACCACGAACACAAGAGATCAAATTCGGACACTTATGGAGAAGGAGCCGACTACTCAATATTTAGTCAACCTCATCAAGCAGGGTAAGAGTTGTTAGTTTTGGCTCGATGGGAAACTCGTGAAGATAAAGGGAGACTGCCTATATATTCTTAAGGGTGGAGATTTGAGGAAATCACTAATTACGGAATACTACAACACGATTTGGGCAGGCATCTCGGAGAAGAACGCACTTGTGCACCACTGCAACGTGCATACTACTTACCTTAAATGCAAGACAATATTGTAACCTATGTAAAAACCTATCTTATTTGTCAACAAGATAAGACAGATCATCAGAAAAATGCGGGCTTGTTGGAGCCCCTTTTCGTCCCAACCCGACCATTCGAAAGTGTATCGATGGACTACATTACTAGGTTGTCAAAAGTTGATAATTTTGGCACTATCATCGTCGTGGTGGACCGTCTATCAAAATACGCAACTTTCATTGTATCACCTAAGTATGTATCCGTGGAAAAGACAGCTCAACTCTTCTTCAAACATATTGTCAAATATTAGGGACTGCCTAAGGGCATCATCAGTGACCGAGATCCTCGTTTCACTGGTATATTTTGGACTGAGTTGTTCAAACTTCTTGGTTCAACTTTGAGCATGAATTTTAGTCTTCACACACAATCTGACGGACAGATGGAGCGCTTCAATTCTATGCTAGAAGAGTATCTTCGGTACTTTATCTCTACTTCACAGAAAAAATAGGTAAAACTTTTGGATGCGACTCAGATTTGCTTCAATGACTAAAAGAGCTCTTCCACAATAAGAGTCCTTTTGAGATTGTTACTAGCCAACAACCGTTACTTTCTCATACAATGAATATCGAACGAAGTACCAAGTCTCCTCAAGCGAAGAACTTTTCTCAAGAGTGCAAAAGAAATATTGAAATTGGAGTTATCTTGAGAAAGCTCAAAAATGGTATACAAAGTCTGTAGATCTAAAGCACCATTTCTTTGAATTCAATGTTGGAGACTGGTAATGGTTAAGCTTCTCAACAGAAATGTTTACAAACCAACAAGAGGAAAGGACTCAAGATTGGTGTCAAAATACATTGGACCATTACCCATCATGAAGAGGATTGGAAGAATCGCATACAGAGTTGAACTTTCTTCATGGTGTAAAATCCACAAGGTCTTTCATGTTAGTGTACTAAAGTTATACTTTGCAGATAAGAAGGATGCATCTAGGAATGAGCCAAATCGACCTGCGTTTGAACTGAAGAAAGTTGAAAAGAAAGTTGCTGTCTTGACCATTGAATCACTCGAGCTTCTAGAAAAGATCAACAAGAGTACTTGGTCAAATGGATTGGATGCAGCAGCGAGGAGAATACTCGGGAAAGAAAAAAGGATCTTGGAGCCTTCAAACCATTAATTGAAGCTTATCATGCATTGATGGCATCGAGGACTCACCAAAACAAATGGGAGAGAATGTCAAGGATCGCAGTTGCAGTTTGCTCAACTTCGGCCGCACATTGTAAATATTAATTCAAATTTGAGTTGTAATTTTCTTTTCATTGTAATAGTTATTTCAGTTGTAAATAGCTCTGATATTAGTAAACATTTAGTCTGATTCATCATCATTTAAACGTCTACACCCATCACTTAGATTTTTATTCCGAATGCTATTATAAGGGGTATTAGTCATTCAAAAATCTTTCAAACTACTGGTGTCCACCCCTTGCACCAGCAATTGTAATGTTCAGTTTTCATCAATCAATGTTCAATTTACTTTCAATGTATTCAAATTCTCCGTTGTAAGCTTCCTATAAACTTGTAATCAAATTTTTCTTCATCCCGACGCGACTGAGAAAAGACGGAGGGTAATCTAGCGGAGCAGACTACTGCCGCACGGTGTCCCTTTCTGTGCCCGTGAAACTAGGTCATACAATTTTTACTTTTTTGTCTCTGATTTTTGTTGATATCTTGGCTATATATTGCTTTCAAAATTGTAAAGCTATGTGTAAATATTCCCTTTGTTTTGTATCTTGCAAAAATAGATTTTAGCACTTGTTTATTTACATTGTACCAAAGCAATATAGTTTACGTTAAACTCCCATGCTTCCACTTTTATAGCATGGTTCCTCATCCAATTTTTCTTTTCCGATTCCCACGCAACTTGTCTCGATCAAACGTGATGAGACAAATAACCTTGCATATATAGACTGCCCAGTTCAAACCTGTCATCTAGAGTCATAACCTAATGAATTTCATTGATGGCTCTTCTTCTTCTCCTCTGTACATTGATGATGCTATTGAGAAAAGTGAGACTCCAAATCCAACATATATTACTTTGCATAACATTGATCAACATTTTCTCAGTTGGATCATCTCCTTTACTTATCCTTTACTAGTGGTATCCCTCTAGGGTTGGGACACATCGTACTTTGCATGTCAGTCTCTTGCTGCTCGTTATGTCTCCCAGTCCAAGTCTCTAATTTTTCAAACGTCAATTGTAGAACTTCCAATAGGGTTTTATGACTTGTGCTTCGTACCTTTTTAAGCCAAGTTTCTGGCTAACCAACTTTTTGCTGTCGGGAAGCTGATGGATGATCTCATTTCATTCACCATGGGTGGCCTTAATTCCAACTACACGCAGTTCATCGCCTCCTACTCCTTTCATCAGGGCCGACCCTCAAAAAAAGGAAGAAAAGACAACCTAAAATTTCTAGTCAACATTGTCATGCCTTAATTAAAAAAAAAAAAAAAAGAAAGAAAGAAAGAAAGAAAAAAAAGAAAATAAATATAAAAAGCCAGGTGGTGGAACTAATCCATTTCATATTTAATCCAAACAAATGCTATACTAATCCATTTGCCTACCAATTCATTTCCACTCAAAACACACACAACACACAGAGAAACCGAGATACGGAGAGAAAAGAGAAAAGAAAGAAGAAAAAAAATAGGAAAGCTTGTCAACGTTGTTAGAAAATAAGTTATTTCTACTATTAAACTTGAATTCTTCAATTTCAAAGGTAAGTAAAAAATTATTTATTGAATAGTTATATTTAATTTTAGAGTTGTTAGATTATAAGTTTAAATTCAATTTTATTGAAAGTGGAATAATTGAATTAAGTAAAATAAGCTATATGATTAAGTTAAAGGGAGGAAAAAATAGTTTAAGTGATTAAAGGAATTGGAAAAATTGCTTAAGTATAAAAAGATTAAGATTTAGTATCACCTATTTAATTATTGAAGTTACTCAAAATGGTTAATTGTTAATCTAAAAATTACATCATATCTTCAAGCAACAATATGGAGATCAGGACAACCTACCAATAGAGTTGATTTTGTATACATAGTTCTGTGAGTGAAAAAAATTAAATATTTTCAAGTATTAATAAATTGATTATACTATTATGTTATGTGGAATTATGTGAATTATTTCAACTACATGATTATTATTAATTGTTCTCTCACTATGATATAGGTGGAATTACAAAAATTGCATGTGGAATACTTGTGAATTAGTATATGAGACATATGTTCTATTGACCACTACTAGGGCATCGAGGCATGCCATTGTGTTAGCCGCGAGTGAGATTTCTCGGGTTATAGCAAGGGTAGTTAAGGGATGTACATTTGGTGATCACAGGAGGATTGACCACTTGCTTGTACTATGGTGATATGGTGATTATTAGTTTCTTGGGTGGGATACTTTCTGGGCGATCATGGGGTTGTCAGGGGATGTACCTCTAGTGATCACAGGAGGATGGTCTACTCAACTGTGATATTGTGATCATTAGCATCTTGGGTGGGATATTTCTTGGATGATCATGGGGGATGTCAGGAGATGTACCCCTGATGGTTACAGGAGGATGGGCCATTCGATTATGCTAGTTGATTATTAATTACTGATATTGATATTAAGCAGAGCTCTATTCGATACCTGGTAGGTGTGTCATGGGCCCAACAAAAATGAAAGTTTCAAATGAAAATATTTTGAGTTTACATTGATGATTTATCATGTCTGAAAGATGATGTTTTCAGTATTACAAGAATAATTCTATCTTGATTATTATTATGTAATGTTATATCATGACCTGTTAAGTGATGTAGACTCGATTTTGATAAAAATGTATGAATCAAAAGGTATAATTATTTTAAAACTTCACCACTCAATGAGCTATCAACTTATATATTTTCTTGCAATTTTTCTTATCGGGTAGCAGTTGAATTTTTGGGCATCTTTTGGAATTGAGCCTTTGATTTTGGAGTCAAAGCCTTACGATAGAGTTTGTCAGTATGACTATTTCATGGAGCATGTTGTCCATGTTTTGGGACACATGTTCATTTTTTTATGTGACATAGTAGATATTTGGCAAAGATTAGATATAATGAAAGATGTGGTTTTTGCATTGGACTATCTCCATTATGGTTATTCAACACCTATGGTTCGTGATTTGAAGCCAAGCAATGTGTTGCTAGACGACGATATGGTAGGACATGTCAGTGATTTCGGCATTGCAAAGTTATTAGGAGTGGAGGAGACCGTTGCACAAACGAAGACCCTTGCAACAATTGGACATATTGCACCTGGTAATATTGAGTGCAACAGTCGCTCACATGCAAATCGAATTCTTTTTTCCTTTTTTCTTTTTATCAAAAGTTCGATGTGATCAATTGACCCTTTTCTTGTATTGCAATGTAGAGTAAGGATCGGAAGGACCAGTGTCTACAAAATGTGATATTTATAGCTACGGGATCATGTTAATGGAAGCTTTCACAAGAAAGAAGCCCACTGATACAATGTTTGAAGGAGAATTGAGACTGAAAGATTAGATAGAAGAATCATGGCCTAATGCAATAATGCAAATTACAGATCCTGATTTATTAGGGCCATAGGAAGAGAATATAATAGCAAATTGCAGTTAATAATCCATAATGGGATTAGCTTTCAAGTGCTGTGAAGAATTACCAGAGGAAAGGATCAATGTTAAAGATGTTCTGTCAGCACTCAACAAAATCCGAATTTGATTTTTACAATTTTTTGTAGGCAGGGAATATGAAATATTATTTGAAAAATTTATGTTATTTCTTACACAAAGAAGTCCTTTAGTACTTGTTTACTTGCTACATTGTTGTTAAAACAAACAAACCAAAATTAATCACTTACTAAACCATAAATTCGAAATTGAATTACCAAAATCAAACTGAAGTCGACGGAGCTAGCACGTCTAGGTTAGTTCTGATTATATTTAAAGACGAGAACTAGATGGGTCCGGGAAAATTGAGACCCCTATTTATTTATTTATTATTATTTTTTAACGAATAATTAGTTCACCAACCATATTGAATAGGGGCTTGATATAGCAAGTAGAGCTCTCTTTGGATCATGATTTCAAAATGCCTAGATCGCTCTTCCAGGCTAGGTCTAGCCGGTAAGTCGAAGCAATATAAATTCTAAGGATGTGTTTGGTTTGGGTATTTGTTTTCTGTTTTCAATTTTGAATTCATTTTCTTTTTTCTAATTTGAAGGATTATTTTATGATTGCAAAAAATGGGTTTGATTTGACATTTCGATAAATGTTTCTCATAACAAAAAATTAGAAAATACAATTGGTTTAAAGATTTTAGAAATAGTTTTATGATATAAAATTTTCAATTAATTTGATTATTTAGTAAGACATCAATTTTATTCTAATATGTGATTAAAAAAATAAATTTTAAAGTTGAATTTGAATAGATTTTGTGTGATTTTATTAATTATTTTAATTTGAGAAAATCTTAAGTTCATTTTCCTTATTTTGAGTTTGTTTGAGTGTATGAAAACATTAAAAATGTCAAAAAGTCATTTTGAGTTTTATGTAGTAAAACTTTCTTATTTTCGAAAATGCATTTTTAAAAATAACATATCAAACACGTTTTGAGGAGAATTGAAAATTGAAAATGGTCTCAAAATAGCAAACCAAATGCACTCTAAAAAAAACTAGAATATATACATCAGTCAGAAATTAAACGAAAAAAAGGAAGAAAAAATTACTGAAAAGAGAATAAAAATAAAAATAAAAATCTGTCAACGAACAGTTAGGTAGTTTTTAGTTGGCTGATGGGTCCCTCTATGCACACGTCATTTATGGACCCTGCGAAGACTATCTTCCTCTCCTGTATGTTTTCCTCCAGATTTCTCCAGTTTGAATTTATAATCGTGTAGAGTTTATGCCAAGAACACGCTTTTAGTCAGAATTATGCGAAAGAAAACATAAGTGGAGCTTATCTTTTCTAGTCAATGGTTTCTTTTTTAATCTTTACAAACCCTTGTGAATCTAGAAGCGAAAGGTCGCAAAGAACAGACATTCTTTTAAATCGTTAAATTTTTTTCCCATTTATCGAACATAAAAAAGTTTAAAATAATAGAATGTTGGTCAACTACTCTGTTTGGTGGCAAGTAGTAGTTCATCGTCACCATGAAAGATTATAGGCTAAGTGTTCAATCCCATTCCTTCTGTTAAGTGGCTTATACTGCACTCATCTATAGTTTCATCTTTCAAGTATATTTTGATGTGTACAATGCAACTGTCACCAACTATTTTATTTTATTTTTAACTTCACTTCCAATCTATGCTTACTTTGATGCGCCCATTTTATCTTCTTGCACTACTTCTTACCCACGCAGCATCAAGATTTCCAAATCCCATCAAGTAGAATGTAACTTTTGCTGCAAAAGTGGCAATAGAGTTTATTTGGACTTTACTGCATTTGGTGTTTGTTTGGTGTAATTCTTGATTATCAGCAATGAATTCTTGAAACCAACGAATGGCAATGGAATACTAATTCTGTCTACTTGAAAGTTTGGAAGAGAAATATCCTATTTCCCAAGGAATGGGGAAGCAAGGATCTCCTAGAAGTCGTCTTGATTCTTTAAATTTTGATTCATCGTCTGGGCTTAAAGAGCATCAATTTAAGTGGACGGAAATGCTACAAAATGGTGATCCGTCTTTAGGTAGAAGGGTGCCTGGTGGAGACTACTATTGGGATAGTGTTGTATCTGGTAAAGGGTCTAAGAATGATACTATGAAGTCTTGTAAAGGAGTTTATGCTGGGAAAAGGCACACATGGTGGCTGCATAGACACATTAGGTCAATTATTTTCACATTCATGTTGGTGTGTTTTCTTTTTCTTTTGGATTCTGTGATGGTTTCCATTTTTGATCCCGTGATTCTCCATCATAATCTGGCTCCTAGAAAATCAAGGGTGACAGAGGTATACTTGATGAATTGTTTTATTCATATGATTTCTCTTAATAATCAATGTTTTGGAGATTAAAATGTTATATTTTATTATCTGACACAAAAGTTTTTCTCATTTCTGGTTCATCCATCCTGTTTCTAATATCTTTGAGCCCTTTGATTGATCCTATTCTTTATTTCACCCGATGCCAAAGACTGCTCATTCAATTGTCAAAGTTTCATTGGCTAGCCAATAGTGATGTTTATAATTTGAATATCTTTTCTTGGCGTGCCTGTAGGAGAAAAAACCTACATACTATGATCAAGAAAGAAGTCCAGTGAAGATGTATCATCGACTACTTAATTTGGCTTCTATTTCTCTTGCAGAGGTTTAATCCAAGTCCCTAATGTTATAATTCATGCATTTTGGTTTAAAAAAGATACATATTATATATTTTCATATGCATGCATATGCTACAGAGAGAAAATGAGCCACAACTATCAAAGTTTTGGAAGGAAACTTACCCTCAGGCATCCCTGTGGAAACCTTGTGCACATAAGAAAAATTCTCAAGGTATCTATACTGTATCATTTTGAACTTTGTTCATGAATGAACTTATTATATTGATTGCATTGAACATTTGTTACATCTCAAACAGAAAATATCGTGCTTCTGAACTATGGTACAATGGCAGGGAAACCAAGGAATAGCACTGGTTTTATATTGATAAGTGCAAATGGAGGTCTAAATCAACAACGAGTTGCCGTAAGACTTTAGCCTTTTTTTTTTTTTTAATTTGTGAACTTCAAAGGTGATCATGTTCCTTAATTGTGATGATAGTAACTCTATAATCTTGTTTGCACTTAAAGGTGTGATGTTCTGTCTGTATGTTATTAATCTGACAAACTTGATGACACCAAATAATTATAAGATAATTACTATTTTCAATTGTTTTGTTACTATTATATATAGCTGGAAGATTTTATATCAGTTGATTGTAGGTTGCTGTACTTCTGCATTACTTCTACAATATAGTAACTTACAAGCCTCTATTGTTGCTTCTATCAATACCTTGTCATCGCTAAGCATCAAGAACCAGAAAATAATAATCTGTGAAACTCAAACTATAAGCTCCTGCATGATATAAAACTGTGCCTGTTATATCTTTTTTATGAATATTTTTGCTTGCATGAAAATAAATTTCTCTTACTACTAGCTCAAGCATGATTCTGCATAAAATTTATCCTCTGCAGGTCTGTAATGGTGTTGCTGTAGCATCTCTGCTAAATGCAACTTTAGTGATTCCCAAATTTCTTTATAGCAATGTATGGAAGGATCCAAGGTAATCTATGTTCCTTCTATTCTCCATGTAAATATAATTTTTTGTTTGACTGTTCTCCTTTGCCTTCATTTCTACGGTACTAGTATATGATTACATTGAAACCAGAATGAAAATTGTTAATTCTGTAACTCGTTAATAGTAACATATACATTGAAACAAGAATGAAAAATGTTAATTCTGTAACTCGTTAATAGTAGAAACGATGCAATACACCCACACAAATACTAATATACATTCATTTCTACAATAATTTCTCAATGAATCCCCTTACCAACTGATATATTTCTATTTCTTGACCTCTATCTTCCGTTTAACTTTCTTATTACTTGGGATTGCAGCCAATTCAGTGATATTTATCAAGAGGAGAATTTTCTAAATGTTTTGAAGGATGATGTCAATATTGTGAAAGAGCTCCCTCCTGATCTAAAATCAATAGATTTTGAAGAAATTGGCAGTCTTGTGTGCACCTTTCCAGTTGATATTGTTGAATAAGAAATGCTTTTTCTTTGGAGAACAAAGTGTAAGCCTCTTGTATTTCTTTTCCAGATAACTGATGCAGATCTTCCGAAGGAGGCAACACCTCATGAATACATTAAGAATGTACTTCTTCTGCTACAGCGTAATGGAGTCGTTCACTTCCTTGGATTCGGAAATCGACTTGGGTTTGACCCATTTCCTTTTAACCTCCAGGTTTAAAACATTCTTATTACCTTCAGTGTAATTCATAATAGATTTAAGATCCCTGGGATATCAACCAGGGCAGGCCAGGTGAAGACATGCCAGGCCAGCCTATGACCCATCTCCCATTGAATCTTGGTTATCTTTTTCTATTAGACTGTACGGACCTTTAGGCCTGGCATGGCCCACCTTCAAAGGAGGGACAGTCCATGGCCCTGCCCCAATTCCAGGCTGCCACAGCCTAGATAGTCTGGCTGATTATGATACCACTACTTGTTTGCTCAAGATATCTTTGTTCTTCAAAATATGCCTGTTATTTAACTGTTTAACTCAAAATTGTGCAATTTTTTTCTTTGTTTGCAGAGACTACGATGCAAATGTAATTTTCATGCTTTAAAATTTGTACCAAGAATTCAGAAGGTTGGATCATTACTGATCAAGAGGATAAGAAAATATAATTCTGCAAGGAGCATGTTAGACAAGCAACTTCTTGGAGACTTCATCTCAGACGTCCCTTCTAAAGAGCATAACACCATAAGAAGCCCTTCTAACTATCTTGCTTTGCACTTGAGGTTCGAAATTGATATGGTAGCCTATTCTATGTGTGAGTTTGGGGGCGGAGAAAATGAGAGAAGGGAACTTCAAGCATACAGGGAAGAACATTTTCCGCTTGTCATCAAGCGGTTGAAGAAAATAAAGTAAGATTTCTAAATAATCATGCATTAACCAACATGTTTAAATTATTTAAGTTGTTTTCTGATCTCTTTCAATGACTGCAGACCTCTCACTCCACAAGAACTCAGACAGATGGGGAGATGTCCATTGACACCAGAAGAAGCTGCATTAGTTCTTGCTGGTTTAGGTTTCAAGAGTGGAACATACATTTATCTTGCTGGGTCCCAAATTTATGGAGGAAGAACAAGGATGCATCCTTTGACTAGCCTATATCCCAATTTGGTTACAAAGGAGGATCTTCTCTCACCATCTGAACTTGCACCTTTTAAGAATTTTTCTTCACAGGTAAATAGCCTTCTAGGTAGTGCTTCACAGCTTATGACAAATCATTTATAAAACATCATTCAGTGCTTTCTAAACAGAGTTCGTTATCAAGATACATGCATCGTATGTGCTAAGTCACAAGAATCTCTTTGAATGCAGCTAGCAGCTTTAGACTTCATTGCTTGTGCTGCTGCTGATGTTTTTGCAATGACGGACTCTGGGAGCCAGCTGTCATCCCTGGTGTCTGGTTTTCGGGCATATTATGGTAGTGGAAATTCTCCCATCGTAAGACCAAGCAAGAAAAGACTTGCTGCGATTTTACAAGAAAATAGCAGTATTGGGTGGAGTACTTTTGAGAACAGAATAGAAAAGATGATCGAGGAAGGTCAAAGAGTACATATGCGGCCTTTAGGCAAAAGCATTTATCGACAGCCTAGATGTAAAGAATGCATGTGCAAACATCAATAGTTTCCATTCCACTGTCAGTGTTTATTGACGACATCAACATTGTTTGTTCCAATGTCCTCAGCAAGTTTTATTTGAACCGGATATTGTCTGCCCATTTAGAGTAGCTAGAGTATTAGCTTAATGTTCCTCTCATGAAAATGAACCAAGCCTCTGTTAATGAGCTTTGGCATGGGGGTTTTAGACTCAAATTACCTCCTGTATATTCTTTTCATTATTTTGAGTGACTGAATACTACAAAATTATTAGTTTTTTTTTTTTTTTTTTTTTTTTTTTTTTT
>NC_036252.1:12961592-12982393 GCF_002742605.1 Olea europaea var. sylvestris
TTTTTTTTTTTTTTTTTTTTTTTTTTTTTTTTTTTTTTTTTTTTTCTTTCTAAAGACCTCTTTTCCTCTTATGTTTATATTTTTCACCATTTTCATGGGATTGTTAACATGCAACTATTACTACTTGGAAAACAATACAATCTTCTGATTCATATGGAAGTAAAGTGGCAGTTGAACTTCATATTACCCTTGAACCATCTGTAGTGGCTGAACCCACAACTCCATCCCAAGCTCACGAACTTCCCAAATGGCGTACAAATATGTGTGAGGAGTATGACACTCTTCTCTATTATTCCACACGGACCTTAGTACCGCGAAACAACAACACACAGAACATCATAGGCTGCAAGTGGATTTATAGAATTAAGACACATAGATGGCAAAATTCATATGCATAAAGCATGTTGAGTTGCCAAGGGTTTTCATCAAAGACCTGATGTGGACTTTGTTAGACATCATGTTGTCAAACGACCTCCTGGGCGATGATGAAAACCAGTTTTATCAGTCGACATGAATGACTGAACAATAAATCAATATCGAATAATGGGATGACCCGACCTAGCGTTGCTTTACCTATTGGATGGCTAATAACCTTTGTGGCTTGTTGGTGTGCTATTGGGACTTAACCCTAGTTGAGCCTACTTACCATATTATAACTTACCTTAAGTTGGTCATTGGACTATTATATATATTGGTAATTCTCTTCTTCCTTCACGTCCCGTTTTAGAACCCGAGAGAGAGAGGCAGTTTTCTTCTTCTTCCTTGTGCATCCTGTTGATTGATTTTCTCTACCTATTGCTTGAGTCTCTATGATCCTTACCTGTGTGGTATGCATCCTAAGTGAGTGGAAGACAAGCAAAAGGAGCAATAGCAACCATAGGAAGACAAGCACGCTGGCGGTCCTTCACCTCCAGTTTCTTGGTGTTGATTCAATGTTTAATGGTTAACTAAGCCTGGAAATCACTTTGAGCAGCTAGAGGAAGATCCTAACATATGGTATCAGAGCTTGGGTAGCAAAAAAGGCTCAAAATCGGCTGATTTTCGCATATTCAACATAGAACCCGAATCTGAAATTCTTCAATTACTCACAAACCAAAGCTCGGTTGGACAAACGGAGGCCATACCCATTACCAGCAGGTCGAGGCGCCCCTGGTGAGGCGACGCGTGGGCGGACAGTAGCGGCGCGTGGGCGACAGTCCGGCGAAACTGTCTTCAGGTAACTTGCTTGTTTCGATCTCCTAAATGCGCTGATATACTTTGTTTTGTGTTTCAGGTTACACAGAAAAAGTTGGACGATTTTGCCCCTGGTGCGACGCCGACTGAAATTGAACAGCAAGCTCGTTTTTCTCCACTCTACGGACTCAGATAGGTCTGCTCTGGTAAATTGGCTTAATCCATTTAAATTCAGCAATAGCAAGATCATCGTGTGGGGTGATCGTTAGATTTTGGGGTTACCGTGAAGGGGTAACCATTGCTTGTGCTAGAACTACGATTACTTGCGTTAATTGAGTGCTTGTTCTTTTGATTTAAAGTGCTTGGTATTTCTTGGTGGACGTAGCGTTTAGGTTCATTGTTACTTTTGCTAAGAATTAACAAGATATTACCTTATCATGCTTCCCAATACTACTTCGTGTGGTTTAATTAGTGTGTTAACCAATGACAACATATAATTTTGATTTGGGAATATTTAACGGTAAAGGGGACTTCTCTATCTGGCAACAAAAGATGAGAGACATATTAGTCCAACAAAAGGTGTCAAAAGTCATCGAAGGCAATTTTGCACCTGACATCTCAAAAGAACAAAAAGAGGAAGTCGATGAGGTTGCCTATACCTCATTAATATTACACTTGTCTGACGCTGTCTTAAGAAAAGTGGGAAAACTAAAAACCACCAAATAACTTTGGAAAAGACTAGAAGACTTATACTTGCTTAAATCTACACCGAATAAACTCTACCTACTCGAACGATTCTTCAGCTTTAATATGGATCCTTCAAAGGATTTCGACGACAATTTAGATGTATTTAACAAATTGGTGCAAGATATTGTCAATTATGACGAAGCCATGTCTGAGACCTATAAGGCTATAATCTTGCTCAATTCAATCCTGGACTCTTATAAAGAAGTTAAAAATGCCATTAAGTATGGTAGGGACACGTTAACACTTGAAATAGTCGTAGATTCTCTTAGGAGTAAGGAGATGAAAATGAGGGCTGAAAAACAGGATAGGAGGAGTGGAGAGTTGCATATGATGTGGGGTAGAACTCAATTTAGGCAAGCCAGTCATGATGGATACCAAAGTAGTGGCGAATCAAGTAGTAATAGTTGGAAAAAGAAGGGAAATGGTAGACCTAGGTCAAAGTCTAGAACTAAGGCTAGAAAATGCTATGGCTGTGGAGGCACAGGGCATTTTATAAAAGACTGTCATAAAGAAAAGGGAAAACAAAAGGTTAAGGAAAGAGATGAGGTAAATGTGTTATCCTCTACCTCCGATACCGAAAACGGTGAAGTCTATGTGATTACTAGTCCAATCGCATACATTACTGAATTAAATCTAACTACTAATTCTCACATGCATGAATGGATATTAGATTCTGGTATGTCTTTTCATGTGACGTCTGAAAAGAATTGGTTTAAAAACTTGCAAGAATCTAATGATGGGCAAGTAGTTCTGTGTGATAACTTTGCCTATACAATTGCTGGAATTGGATATATAAAGATAAAATTTAACATGGGCTTTGTGTACATGTTAAAGGAAGTTAGATATATTCTTGAATTATCTAGGAATTTGATTTCAGTAGGAAGACTTGAGAAAGACAACTTCACCGGTAAAATTGGAAACGGTATGTTTAAAATGATGAAGGGTGCGTTAATCTCTATTAAGGGAATAAAGAAAAATGATATTTACATCACTACTGGGGAAGTGATTATAGGATTAAACTCCTCTATTTCTTCCACCAAAATCAATCACACACATATGTGGCATAGTAGGCTTGCACACGTAAGCATTAAAGGACTTAAGCTACTTAGTGAAAAATGTGCATTTGGTAATGACTGTATGTCTGACCTATCGTTCTGTGATCATTGTGTGCTCGGAAAGTACCATAGAGTGTCGTTCTCCATTAGTACGCATAAGGCTAAAAGCATGCTTGAATATGTGCATTCTGATCTGTGGGGTCCTGCTAGTAATCCCACATCGGGTGGGAATAGGTATTTCCTATCTATCATAGATGACTACATCAGGAAAGTGTGGGTCTATCTATTGAAAGACAAAAACTGAAACCTTCCATAACTCTAACAACTGGAAGAAACAAATGGAAAACCAAACTAGCAAGAGGATCAAATTTTTAAGGACAGATAACGGCCTAGAATTTTGTAATGCTGAATTCGATAGGATGTGTAAAGAAAGTGGAATAACAAGGCACAAAACGGTTCCTTATACTCCCCAGCAAAACGGGGTAGCAGAAAGAATGAATAGGACCATACTAGATAAAGTGCGCTGCATGATGTTAAGTTTTGGGGTTCCTAAGTCATTTTGGGGTGAAGCCGTTGTAACTGCCTGTTATCTGATAAATTTAACTCCATCGACTACATTAAATGGTGATACTCCACATGAGAAATGGTCTGGAAAATTGGGTGACTACTCAATGCTTAAAGCGTTTGGCTGTGCTGCCTTCTCTCATCAAAGTGAGGGAAAGTTAGAACCTATAGCCAGGAAGTGTGTCTTTCTAGGATATCCCGAAGGGGTTAAGGGCTATAGGCTATGGGATAGAAGCCAAAAAGGAGTTAAGATCGTCGTGAGTAGGGATGTCACATTTAATGAGAGTGAGATGCCTTGTCTAAAGAACAAAATCGAACCTGTAAGTGAAACTGAATCAGGTGAAGAAAGAAATCGGTTTAAGGTGGAGTTAGGAAAACTTAACACATCAGTACCTAGTACTTCGAGTGAGGTGGAGATTCAGGTCTAAGAACCTGAAGAGGAAAATGAAGTAGTGATAGAAGAGTATCCTGAGGAAGAAAATCCATTAGCTAACTATAATTTAGTTAGAGATAGAGATAGAAGACAAACGAGAGAACCTAGGAGGTTCGGTTATGAATCTGAATTGGATTTTGCATACGCTAGTTACGAAGAACTAGTTGATAGGGAGCCGGAAACTTTTGAAGAGACTATGAATAGTGGTCAATCTAAGGAGTGGCTTAAGGCTATGAAAGAAGAGATGAGTTCTCTAGAAAAGAATCAAACTTGAGAGTTAGTACCGAGACCTAAGAATAAATCAATCGTTGATTGCAAGTGGGTCTTTAAGGTTAAGGAAAGTACTAGTAGTGCAGAACCCTTAAGATTTAAGGTTAGGTTAGTAGCGAAGGGTTACACACAGAAAGAAGGTGTTGATTATAACGAGATTTTCTCACCAGTTGTCAAGTACACTACTATTAGGGTCATGCTCGCATTGGTTGCGCTCTTTGACTGGGAACTTGAACAACTCGATGTAAAAACCACTTTTTCACATGGAGAGCTTGATGAACAAATCTTTATGAATCAACCAAAAGGTTTTAAAGACAAGTTAAAATCTGATTATGTGTGTTTTCTAAAGAGATCCCTATATGGTCTAAAGCAATCACCTAAACAGTGGTACAAGAGGTTTCATTCCTTTGTACTCACTATAGGATTTCGAATAAGCAAATTCGATCACTGCCTATACTTTCAGCACAACGAGACTGATAACAATTATTTGTTCTTGTTGCTCTATGTGGACGACATGCTTTTAGTTGGATCATCTCCTAAGTGGATAAACAATATAAAAGCAGATCTTAGTGGAGAATTTGACATGAAAGACCTAGGAAAGGCTAAAAGAATTTTAGGCATGGAAATAGAATGAAATAGGATAAATTCCATCGTATTCTTGCATTAGTCTCCATACATATCAAAGGTGTTGAAAATGTTTAATATGAGTGACTGCAAACCTGTCATGTTGCCTCTTGCAAACCATTTTGTTCTATTTAAAGAACAAGCTCCTTGCAATGAACGTGAAGTGGAATACATGAGTAAAATTCCATACTCAAATGTCATTGGTTCCATAATGTATTTGATGGTTTGCACTAGACCGGACTTAGGATTCGCTGTTAGTACTCTCAGTAGGTACATGTCTAATCCAGGTCCTGAACATTGGGAAGCATTAAAGTGGCTTTTAAGATATTTGAAGGGTACAAGTGACGTAGGTCTAAAATTTAGTGCTAATAAGGAAGGCGTGAAATTAAAGGGTTTTGTAGATGTTGACTATGCAGGAGATAGGGATGGTAGGAAATCAACTTCCTCTTACGTATTTACCTTATCAAATTCGTGTGTTAGTTGGAAATCACAGTTACAACATAATTGCACTATCCACTACAAAGTCAGAATATATTGCCACCACTGAAGCAATTAAAGAGGCTCTATGGCTTAGAGGTCTACTTCATAAACTGAGTGTCTTGAATGAGTATGTGGTTGTGTATTCTGATAGTCAGTCATCCATACATCTGTGTAAAAATCCTATTTTTCACGAACGCACTAAACATATCGATGTTAGGTTACACTTCATTAGGGATATAATATCACAAGAAGTAGTAAGACTTGAAAAAATTCACACAAAATATAATCCTTCAGATATGGGCACGAAAGTGCTGCCACTGGTAAAGTTTAGAAGTTGCAAGGAGCTTCTAAACATCGGTACAAGTAAATGATTTCCAATTTTATCGATTTTTTGTTAGAGGTGTCACTAATGGAAAACGTTTTTCTTTGCTGGTCCTTTGACACCAAGGTGGAGGTTGTCAAATATCATGTTGTCAAACGACCTACCGGGCGATGATGAAAACCAGTTTCGACATGAATGACTTAACGATAAATCAACACCGAATAATGGAATGACCCGACCTAGCGTTGCTTTACCTATTGGATGGCTAATAACCTTTGTGGCTTGTTGGTGTGCTATTGGGACTTAACCCTAGTCGAGCCTACTTACCATAGTATAACTTACCTTAAGTTGGTCATTGGACTATTATATATATATTGGTAATTCTCTTCTTCCTTCACATCCTGTTTTAGAACCCGAGAGAGAGAGGCAGTTTTCTTCTTCTTCCTTGTGCATCCTGTTGATTGATTTTCTCTACCTATTGCTTGAGTCTTTGTGACCCTTACCTGTGTGGTATCCATCCTGAGTGGAAGAAACAACAAGCAAAAAGAGCAATAGCAATCATAGGAAGACAAGCACGCCAGCGGTCGATCACCTCCAATTTCTTGGTGTTGATTCAATGTTTAATGGTTAACTGAGCTCGAAAATCACCTTGAGCAGCTAGAGGAAGATCCTAACAGACTTTGTTGAGAACTAGGCCAAATAATAAAGATGAGAATGATATGAGCAATATGAAAATAATGGATCACAAAGAAAACAAGATTTACGTGGAAACTCATATCCGAGAAAACCATGGGCAAAGGCGGAGAATTCAATATAATCAAAAGTAAAGGACTTACAAAGATATCTTTGGACCAATAACTAAT
This sequence comes from Olea europaea var. sylvestris, assembly GCF_002742605.1. NCBI lineage: Eukaryota > Viridiplantae > Streptophyta > Magnoliopsida > Lamiales > Oleaceae > Olea > Olea europaea. The sequence goes on from NC_036252.1 coordinate 12,968,124, forward strand.
TGGACAATAGATCAATTTCAATATGTGTAGTATACCACATATTTATAACCAAAGAATTCCTATCATACTAGGAGAATTAATACATGAAAAGATTAAATATAAGGTGAAGTCCCAATACAATGGGAAAAATCAATAATGGAGAATTTAGGACGAAATAGGAGTCAAATTCACATTGGACTCCTTCAAAACATTTTCAAATCTATTTAACAGTATTTTCAATCAAATACTCAACAAGAATTTGGATTACAATCCAATTCTAACAGATTTCATTGAAGCATAAAGCTCACTTGTTAAGCAACCTACTGTGCGCATTTTTCTCACATTGGTTGTTTCAAATGGATGGTCACTAAGGCAATAAGATATAAATAATGTATTACGAGGCTCAATAATAGATCACGTCTTTATGTAGGAACATCCAGATTTCATCCATCCTCATTTTCATGACACATATGCAAACTAAACAAAGCTATTTATGGTCTTTGACAGCACTAAGAGCTTAGTATAATGAACTTCGATCCTTCTTAGTAGGTAATGGATTCAACAATTCCCACATTGACAGCTTCCTTTTCATCTGCAAAGACCAAATACACTTAATTTATCTTCTTGTCTATGTTGACGATATTTTTATTATTATTGGTAATTTTGCTGTCAAAACTCAAAAACTCATTCAACATATAGCTAGTCGTTTCTCTCTCAAAGACCTTAGAAGCTTAAGCTAATCCTAGGATGAAAGGCATTTCCACATCATTTGGTGTCTTTCTATCTCAACAGAAGTATATTAAGGATTTGCATCAGCAAACTAATATGCACAATGCAAAAGAAGTTTCAACTCCTATGGCAACTTTTGAAAAACTCCAGGACTATGATGGAAATCCTTCCACAGATCATACAACATATCGCTACACTATAGGATCCATGAAATATCTCTCTTTGACAAGATCGAACATCTATTAACATCAACAAATTATCACAATTTACACATAAATCCTCTTTAATTCACTGGATAGCTGTAAAAGGAATCTTACTATACCTAAAAGACACTATCCATTACAGTATCTTCATACATAAAAATTTCCCACTCTCCATATTGTTGGGTATAGAAGAAGATAATTATGAGAAATATAAGAGTTTACTTATGAAATTTGAGGGATTACAAAGGAGTTGCTACAACACACTCTTTCTCTAATTTTTTGAGAGATTTTTCTTACTTCTTCTACATTCATAACACTAGATGGATACCTTCATATTTATAGGGAACATTGAGTAAGCTAGTCCTAAGAACTTATTGCAATTACAACAAGATAATAGGTGTATTTTATCATCATTTGCAGCTGTTGAATCTTCAGTTGCAGCTGTATTTGAACGTCAGACTGCTGCTTGGAGATAATTACCAGATTCCAGCTTGCATTGTTTGAATATTGAAGTTGAGTATTCAATTTGAGTTGAAAATTTTATCCATTTAATGAATCTTCCTTTGTTGCTTGAAGTGTTCAATTTGGATTTGAACTCTTGGAACATAGATTACAAATTAATCTTTTAACACCCCATCTTAATTTGTAATCTTCAAATATTCCTTGAATTTCTCAAACTTATCAATGGTCATTGGCTTTGTCATCATATCGGCCGGTTGATCGTTGGTATTTATAAATTCCATACAAATTTCTTCTTGACTTACCAAGTCTCTTATTAAGAGATGTCGAAGTTCAATATGCTTTGACCTAGTATGGAAGATTGGATTTTTTGTCATCGCAATTGCCGACATATTGTCGCAATAAATTATTGTTGGTCCTTCTTACTCGAATTTCAAATCTTTCAAAATTCTTCTAAGCCAACCAGCTTCCCAAGTTGAATCTGTAGTTGCGATGTACTCTGCTTCGATTGATGATAAAGCAATGGATTTCTAATTTTTTGAGTTCTAGGGAATCACATTTGATCCAAGGCAAAAGATGTATCCAGAAGTGCTATTCCGATCATCAACTGATCCAACCCAATCACTATCTGTATAGCCAACAAGTTTGCAATTATTCTCCTTTTTAAACTCTATGCCATGGTTTTTGGTTCTTTTAAGGAATCTCAAAATTCTTTTTGCTGCTGCAAAATGTAGTTTATTTGGTTTATTCATGAATCTGAATAATAAGCTAACTGAATATGTAATATGTGGCCTTGTATTAAGATAAATCAATGAACCAATCAATTTCTTGTAGAGTGTGGCATCAACTTTTTTTTGCATCATCATAAACTTGCAAATTTTCATTTAAGGCCATCGGAGTAGAGATTGGCTTGCACTCACTCGTTTTGAATTTTTTGAGAAGATTATCAATATACTTTTCTTGAGAAAGAAAAATTCTTCTTGCGCTTTGCTTTACTTGAATCCCAATAAATTATCTCATGAGTCCCAAATTAGACATTTCAAAATCTTTCATCATTTTCATTTTGAATTTATCCACCATGTGTTCATTTGTTAAAGTAGATAAGATCATCCACATAGAGGCATACGATAAAAAAATTCTTTTCGACATTTTTGACATAGAGATATGATTCACTTGTGCTTTGATTGAAGCCATTTTGAATGAAATAGCTATTGCTTTTGCTATTCCATGCTCGGGGTGCTTGCTTGAACCCATTTAATGCTTTTTGAAGATGATAAGCCTTGTCTTCTTTGCCTTTATTTTTGAACCATTCAAGTTGTTCAACATACACTTCTACTTGAATTTCACCGTTTAAGAATGCTGATTTTACATCGAGCTGAAAAACTTTTAACTCCAATTGAGCTGCCAATGCCAAAATTGTACGTATTGTCTCCATTCTTGCAATTGGAGCAAATGTCTCTGTGAAGTCGACTCCTAGTTGTTGAGAATATCCTTTGGCCATGAGCCGAGCTTTATTTTTTGAATTGACCCGTCTTCATTGTATTTGATTTTATAGATCCATTTCAAACCAATGGTCCTCTTTTATTCTGGTAGCTCAACGAGTTCCCAAGTTTTATTTTTCTCAATGGTGGATATTTCTTCATTCATTGCTTTGTCCAACTTTTGTTTTTTGAAGCTTCTTCATATGATTGAGGTTCACAAGAGAATAATTCGAGTTCCTGTGATTCATATATTTCTCCTAGTGAACGTGTTTTTCTTGGAGGGGTTTCTAATTCTTCTTCAATTGTTGGAATATTTGGAGTTGTATGTTGTTCAGTATTGAAAATTTGAGACGTCGATGGATCATCAAATTGATAGGGTCTAGGATCTATGATTTGCTTTCCTTTCCAATCATAAGTTGTACTTTATTGAACACAATATATCAGGAAACTATTATTTTATTGTCTTTGGATTTAGTAAACGATATCCTTTAGACTCATCTCCATATCCAATGAATAGAAGTTTTTGTCCTTTCTCATCAAACTTTTCTCTGTCTTGTGATGGAACGAAGGCATAGGAAATGCTACCGAAATTTTTTAAGTGATCTACCTTTGGCTTCTTTTTGTGCCACATCTCGAACGGAGTTTTATTTTTAGCAACTTTTGTAGGAGACCGATTGAGAATATATATTGTCATATTTACAGCTTCTGCCCAATAAAGATTTGGAACTCCTTTAACTTTTAGCATGCTTCTTGCCATTTCGACAATGGTACGATTCTTTCTTTCAGCTACTCCATTTTGTTGTGGAGTTCTGCTAACTGTCAGCTACCTTTGAATGCCATTAACTTTGCAATATTCAATGAAGGGATTGTAGAGAAATTCTCCTCCACGATTAGTCCTCAACATCTTTATTAGAAATCCACTTTGTCTTTCTGCACGTGCTTTAAACCGAAGAAAAGTAGAGAATGCCTCAGATTTTTGATTGAGAAAGAAAATCCACATCATCCGTTTGTAATCATCAACAAAGAGAATGAAATATCTCTTGTTTCCGGTAGGAGTTTACATTGGTCTACAAATATCTGAATGAACAAGTTCCAATGGCATTTTTGCTCGCCATAAAGTTTTAGGAATCCATATACACAACCTTCACGCACTTTGTCTCATTTGAATTTTAGGAAGCTTGATCACCATATTTTTCTCCTTAAGCAATTGAAGTCCTTTGCCATTTAAATGACCATATCACAAATGTCATAGATGTGACAAATCTGCATTTTCAAATGTAAGTGCACAATTGTTGTCTAGTGGTTACATGAGACAAAAGGTTTTGTTTTTCATTTCAACATTCGCCACTATAACATTTTTCTTTTTATTAAAGATCTTGCATCTTTCATCATCAAAGTGCACCGAAAAATTCTCTTGCAAGAGTTGTCCAATATTTAAGAGATTATATGAAAGATTTGGCACATAAAGAATATCAGTAATGAGTTTTCTGTTACTTCCCTTAGTCTGGACTGCAATGATGCCATTTCTTTCTGCGCTTCTTTGTGTTCCATCTCCAAGAATAATTTTTGAGGTGATATTTGGATTGATCTCTACAAAGATATCTTTATTTCTAGTCATGTGATTTCTAGCACCGCTATCCAAATACCATTGATTCTTGGATTCAAAGTCACCATTTTGATGAGAATAAAATAGAATTTCATTTTCACTCTCTTTTAAAAAATTTGCTGCATCTTCATTTTTCTCCTTATCTTGAAACCAACAATCTTTTTGAAAATGATTAGGAAATTTGCATCTTTTGCATTTAAAATAGCAATCTTTTGATTCACGATTGTTCTTTTTACAAATAATGCAAGATTGAGTCTTACCGGATTGTTGTGGTGTTTTGGCTTTCCAATTGCTTAGCTTTTCATTTTGACTCCACTTGCTAAACTTTTCCTTTTGGTTATTTGAACTTTCATGATTGCTTGAACTTATTTTTAATGCTTGCTTTGATTGAAAGGCTTGTTCAGTTGATTGACTAGCCGAACGATTGATTCTTTGCTCATGTGCAAGAAGTGATCCGGTCAACTCATACATGGTCATTTTAGACAAATCCTTTGATTCTTCAATTGTGGCGGCTACATGATCGAATTTTGAAGGGAGAGATCGAAGCACTTTCTCAACAATTCTTTTGTCTTTAATTGTATTTCCGCAACTTTTGATTTGGTTTACAATCTTCGAAACTTGTGAAGAGAAATCGTGAACCGACTCTCGTTCTTCCATTTTGAGATTCTCAAAATCTTTCCATAATGATTGAAGTTTAAAGGAAATAGTTTTCTCCGAGCCTTGAAATTCTTGATTTAAAATTTTCCGTGCATCTTTGACTTTTTAAGACCAAACATATGAGGAAAATTTGATTTTCCAACTCAATGTTGAATATATCGCAACACCATTGCATCTTTCTTTTTATATTCCTTTTGTAACTTTGGATCTTCTTCATCTCCTTCGGTTGAATATTTTACCACCTCATCATTTTCAATGACATCCCATAAATCTAAAGAGATGAAGAAAGTTTGCATTTGACTACTCCAATATTCATAGTGCTCACCTTCAAAGATTGGTACTTGACTTGGTGAATAAGTGAACAAGAGGCTGCTGTATTTGTTGCCATAGCTGCCCTGTTTTTGTTAAAAAAACTGTTGTTGCTATGGTGGTTTTTGAGGTTGATTTTGTTTCAGCTTTTGGTAGGAATTTGTTTATGTATTTAACCTGGCTCTAATACCACAATTTGTTATTTGTTGGGTATATAAGAAGATAATTATGAGAAATATGATATTTTACTCATGAAATTTGAGGGATTACAAAGGAGTTGCTACAACACACTCTTTCTCTAATTTTTTGAGAGATTTTTCTTCTTCTACATTCATAACACTAAATGGATACCTTCCTATTTATAGAGAACATTAAATAAGCTAGTCCTAGGAAACAAGATAATATGTGTATTTTATCATCATTTGAATATTCAATTCTAGCTGTATTTGAACATCAGACTATATCTTGAAGATAATTACCAGATTTCAGCTTGCATTGTTTGAATATTGAAGTTGAGTATTCAATTTGAATTGAAAATCTTATCCATTGACCATTTAATGAATCTTCCTTTGTTATTTAAAGTGTTCAATTTGGATTTGAACTCTTTGAAGATAGATTACAAATTAATTTTTTAACAATTACATGCATTTCCCAAGAGTGGGCGAGAAATTCTGGCCATTGTACGTCTATAATAGCATATATTGTCTTCATCGGAGCCAATCCTATAAGTTGGTCATCTCTAAGAAACAAAAGGCCATAGTTCGTTTGTTGTACAGCAGAAGCCCAGTATGGTAGCTTCCATTGCATAGAACTTCAACTTCGTACATCAACTCTCTCTACACCGACAATAAATTGCAACAACATAAGCGCCACATATGTAATACATTAGTTTAATTAAAAGAAAAGTGAAAAAAAGAACGGCAAACAAAAATTAAAAAAATTTCAGGCGATGCGTTTTCTTTATATATATCCATTTCCAAGCAAATCCATTTCATTGCTGTGCAAACATATGCACATAGAGAGAAGCCGAGAGCAGGGAGAAAAGTTAGAGAAAAGAGGAAAGAGAAAAGAAGGAAAAAGAAGAAAAAAAATAGAAAATTTTCGCCAACATGTTAGAAAGAAGCTCTTCTACTATTAGGTTGGAATTCTTCAAAGTTAAAGGTAAGTAAAAAGTTACTTATTGAAAGGTTATATTTAATTTTATAGTTGTTAGATTGTTAGATTAAATTAAATGTTATTGAAGGGATTAAGTGTAATAAACTATGAAATTGAGTAAAGTGAAAGAAAAATTAGTTTTAGTGATTAAAGAAACTTTAAAAATAGCTTAAACGTGAAATGATTAAGTTTGGGTATCGCATATTTAATTTTTGAAATTACTTAAAATAATTAATTATTGATTTAAAAATTATATCATATTTCAGACAACGATACAGATATCGGAACAGCTTACCAATCAGATTATTTTGGCGTACATAGTTCTGTGAGTGGAGAAATATAAATATTTTAAAAATATTTATAAATTAAGTATATTATCAAGGTATGTGCAATTATGTGTTCGATTATATGATTATTATGGAAATCCCTTTTATTATGATACATGTGGAATTTCAAAGATTACTTTTGGTACATTTATGACTTGGTATGTGAAACATATGTGATATTGAGATCGGCCAGAAAAGTACCCATGATTATATACTTCTTCTAGTTTACAGAGGGGCCTTGGCCTGTTCTATTCTACACAGAGGGATCTTGACCTGACATTAGTCTTGATCGTATATATATAGTTCACAGAGGGACCTTGACCGTGTTCTAGAATTGATTACCAGAGGTTTTTGAGACCGACTTTCATTCACGGAGGGGGCCAAAGGCCCGTGGCAAAAATTCATATTTCAGTTAGAGGGTATATTTTTTATGGATTTTTTAGTACGTTTGATGTGATGAGATTATAGCATGGCTATTAGTTGATGTTCATATCATGATTTTAAGACGATATTTTACAACCTTATGTGAATATTTCACTTTTTGGCTATAATTATATGATGATAGCTTGTGAATTATCAAATGATATGAATTTGATTTTCAATAAAAATGTATAAATGAAAAAGTATGTTTAACTTCTCTACTCACTGAGCTATTAACTCATATATTTTTCCACGATTTTTCCTACAGGTAGCAATTGATTCTTTTTAATTGGAAGAGCCTAATGATTTTGAAATGAGAGCCACACGACATGTTAAATATTATAACTCATATTAATGAAGCACGAATTAAATATTTTGGGCCCATCGCATTGTGTTTTATATAAGCATTTGATTTTGTTGCATTTTTTTTAAATTACTCATAGTCAGCTTTGATGATAGAATTGACATCTAGTCAGCATTTATCATCGACGCACGTCACGTTTTGTGTACACTAGGGTGATTCAGGATGAGTCGTGTCAAAGTGGTATCAAAGCATGGTTTTGAAAATTTTTATGGTTCATGCATGTTCAGTGGATATAATCACATGTCATGGTGGCAGAAATCACATGCTCTCTAGCTCAAATGTATGGAACCAAAAATGATAGAAAATACTTTTTTTAACGGATTTAGAAATGACTAGTATGTAAGTATGGTAGTTGTGATGATCCGATAGTTAGAAATGTTATCAGTTGTTGGGTTGGAACTATGTGTGTATGTAACCTATTTGTATGTAACCTATTAAGATTTGAACAGATTGTGATGATTTTGCGGGCATTCGAAGTTACAGATATTATAACCACTTAATTATCAATTTATTTGTAGAACTACATGATTTTTTTATGAGTACATAGGAAAATTTTTAGCTATAGTTTGCACGATAAATACAAGGAAATGATATGATGTTTGATTGGTGACAATCATTGGGGAATTTTAATTATTCTTGAAGCCAAATGGTTAATAATGCTATCAAATTTTGTGGTGATTTGTGGCCAATTTTATGGGATGATAATAGAAATTATGATGGTGTATATTTATGCTATAGATAAGAAATTGTAGAAGACACAATGATGATTTGTTGATTCATAGATGACAATGTGTTATTGTGTACTTTAGGCATCGAGGAAATTAATGATAATTCCAATCATTGCGATTATTTATGAGTGGTTTGATTACAAGGAATGTGAGAATAATAGAGATGAACTTATAATGATTACCTATTATGGGGTGATTTGTTGCTTTAAAAATATAATTAAATGGATCTGTGTATTTAGGTATGTTTATGTGAAAAAAAATTGAGAATGGTAAAATTGGAATTTATTGAGTTTGGAAAATTAACGTATGAAATCTTGATGATATATTGATGTATGAAAGTTTCGTATGATAAATATGAAGGTTATTATTTTGTGATCTTAAGGAAAATTGATATAACTAAAAGTTGGAAGACATATAGCATGGCCATTAGTATGTTATGAGGTTATATGATTACAATCTGATATGGTTAATAGCATATAAATGAATGTAATGACTGTTCTATAGCAAAATAATGTGATGAAAGATTTGGGTTACTAAGTTAATTGATTTTTTAAGGCCATTTGTTGGAGTATTGTGTTATATTCCATAGAATTTGAAAGCTTTGAGCCAAATTTTGAAGTTAAGGTGAATTCAATGAAGTTTTAATGATGTAAATTTTAAGTTATTTTCGATTGTATTTTTAGATTTCATGAATAAAGTATTCCATTCTTCTCGAAATCTGCAAGTTATAGAACATATGGATGATATGTTGGATAGCTTAAACTTTAAGATGATCATCATGTAAATTTATTCCAATTGTAGAACGGTATCTTTAGGTTATACTCTTTATTGAAGGTCTTGTGCGATATACAAGAAAACATATGCATTGGTGATAGGCTGATGGCCTCTTTATGGAATAAGAGTATAGAATTATCATGGATTAATTGTTATAATTGTCTCTTCATGGAAAGAAAGAGCACCAAAATTGTGTGGATTTAAGGATGTAAAAAGTGTCGCTATCAGATTAAATTGTGAGGAAACATTGACTCTTGCATCAAAAGTTGATGAGGATTTGATTTATGATAATGGATTATGTTAATGTTAAGAATGTGTTCTGAAGTAAAACGATGAATTATGAATTATATTATAAATTTTTGAAGAGGCATGATTAAAACATGATTTAGAGTTGGTTATATTGAGATTATGTCATCACATTGCGAGAAATATCAATACTTATCAATCATCAGAGTTTAAGTTATATTTTATTCGAAATAGTGGAAATGGAAATTGTGTATAGATTATCATTGGGTGATATAAAATTAAAGGAAAAGAACACCATATTGAGCTATCTCAATTGTTTTGTTGAGGATAACTAGAATTTTAGAAAATCATGAACGATTGAATTTTTAGAGATATTGTTAATTTAGAATGGAGGCAGTTACCCTCAAATATTTTTGTTTGGGGATTCCAAATACACGAAATGGAGACAAAATAGTATTTAAATCATTGTAGATATATTGATTAAGGTTACAAGATTTTTTTTTTAAATGATACAGTTAGTTGATAGGATAGACTTATAAAATTATATGTAGACAGTATTGTTAATTACATTGTGGAATTGGAATATTTATCTTTAGTTAGTTGTAAGAAGTTATATAATTAAATTATGTTATGCATCTTCTATTGATAGAATATTAGACACTATTAAGACAAGTTCAAAAGAATGGAACGTCAGACACTGTGAAGACAAATTCAAAAGAGAGATTATGTATCCTTAACATACTGAAACGATTGTCATTATTGCTATCAAACCAATAGAGATTCATACAAGCTAAATCTTCTAATCGATAATTAGGCCAAAGAAAGAACTTCAATCAATCATGGTTGGTTAATTAAAGGAGACTTGGATAATTATTTATTTTCATGAAATTGACATATAAAAACTAGACACGAGTGACGATAATTGATGTTATATATAATATTGAAATATTCCAAATACGTATGACGAAATGGGCGAAAGAATATTGTTCGATCTTAATATGTTACCATTGTTATAGAAAAAGAATGTGATTAGGGAATAGTTTAAATTAGGACGTAAGGTGAATATTTGGAGAACATGAAAAGTAGTATCTTAAATTCCAAATTGAAAAGATAATTGAGTTTTCCTAAGGTTTTGGAAAAAAAAATGAAAGATGAGAATATCATATATTGGCTTAGGAAGTTATTAAAAGTATGATAGGAAAGATTAAATTTTGGGACTAAAAGTTCATTGGAGAAATCATGTTGTAGAAGAAGCAACATGGGAGAGGGAAGAGCAGATGCGTTCTCAGTATCCACAACTTTTTTTGCATTTAATTTATTGAATTTCGAGGAGGAAATTATTTTAAGGGAATGAGATTTGTAATACATTATTTTAATTAAAAGAAAAGTCAAAAGTAAAAAAAAAAAATAGAATAGCAAAAAAAACTTAAAAAAATGTCAGGTGGTGCATTTTCTTTATATATATTCATTCCCAAGCAAATCCATTTCATTGTTGTGTAAACATATGCACATAGAGAGAAGTCGGGAGAAAAGATAGAGAAAAGAGGAAAGAGAAAAGAAGGAAAAAGAAGAAAAAAATAGAAAATTTTCGCCAACGTGTTAGAAATAAGTTCTTCTACTATTAGACTGGAATTATTCAAAGTTAAAGGTAAGTAAAAAGTTACTTATTGAAATGTTATGTTAAATTTTATAGTTGTTAGATTGTTAAATTAAATTAAATTTTATTGAAGGGGTTAAGTATAATAAATTATGAAATTGAGTAAAGTGAAAGAAAAATTAGTTTTAGTTATTAAAGAAACTTTAGAAATCGTTTAAACGTGAAATGATTAAGTTTGTGTATCGCCTATTTAATTATTGAAATTACTTAAAATAATTAATTATTGATTTAAAAATTATATCATATTTCAGACAACGATACAGATATCGGAACAGCTTACCAATCGGGTTATTTTGGCGTATATAGTTCTGTGAATGGAAAAATATAAATATTTTTAAAATACTTATAAATTCAATATATTATCAAGGTATGTGCAATTATGTGTTCGATTATATGATTATTATGAAAATTACTTTTATTATGATACATGTAAAATTTCAAAGATTACTTGTGGCATATTTATGACTTGGTATGTGAAACATATGTGATATTGATATCGATCAGAAAAGTACCCATGATTACATGTTTCTTCTAGATCACAGAGGGGCCTTGACCGTGTTCTATCATACGCGGAAGGGTCTTGACCAGACATTGGCCTTGATCACATACATATAGTTCACAGAGGGACATTGACCGTATTCTAAAATTGATTACTAGAGGTCTTTGAAATCGACTTTCGTTCACAGAGGGGGCCAAAGGCCTGTAACGAAAGTTCTTAGCCCGAGGGGTGGATTACATATTTTAGTCAGAGGGTACATTTTTGGTGGATTTTTCAGCACGTTTGATGTGATGAGATTATAGCATGGTTTTTTTCACTGATGTTCATATCATGATTTTAAGACGATATTTTACGACTTTATGTGAATATTTCACTTTTTGGCTATAATTACATGATGGTAGCTTGTGAATTATCAAATGATATGAATTTGATTTTCAATAAAAATGTATAAATGAAAAAGTATGTTTATTTTGAACTTTTCCACTCACTGAGCTATCAATTCATATATTTTTCTACGTTTTTTTTCTACAGGTAGTAATTGATTCTTTTTAGCTAGAAGAGCCTAATGATTTCGAAATGAGAGTCACACGACATGTTGAATATTATAACTCATATTAATGAAGCACGAAATAAATATTTTGGGCTCATCATAATATGTTTTATATAAGCATTTGATTTTGTTGCATTTTTTTAAATAACTCGTAGTCAGCTATGGTGATAGATTTAACATCTAATCAGCATCTATTATCGACGCACGTCATGTTTGGGGTCCATTAGGTTGATTCGGGACAGGTCGTGTCAACGTACTTTTGTGAAAATCTAGTATTCCACTCTTGCATGAAGCAAGTTACCTTAGAATTTCACTTGTTCGAGATCAAGTAAGAGTCAGCTTCCTGTTGCTCTTGTTCACAAAATATCGATCAGCTAGCCGACTCCCTTACAAAACCGGTGTCCAATATTGGGGTCCTTGATGGAAGCTCAGTCTTGTGGGGGCATTTTAGACCATAATTACAGAATACTATTCTAATTGCCAATATTTATGATTTTAGGAGGTAATCTCATTTCATATTTGTTAGCCTCTTCCAAATCAGCTCCACGTGGGAGCCAAATGGCAAGTTAAATTAGGCCCACAATCTATATCACATTCTACCTAGTCGAGGTGAGACCAAGTCGCGCGGGGTGTCAGATCATTTCATCCAATGCCTGTTAGACATTATGTTGTCAAACGACCCCCGGGCGATGATGAGAACCAATTTTATCAGTCGACATAAATGACTGAACGATAATTCAACATCGAATAATGGATGAACCGACCAAACGTTGCCTTACCTATTGGACGGCTAATATTCTTTGTGGCTTGTTGATTTCTTCCATTGGAAGTTAACCCTAGTCGAGCCTACTTACCATATCCCGACTTACCTTATGTTGGCCACTTGACTTACTATATATATTGGTGTTTTTGCCTTTGTTGGTACCGTCCAAAATTGAAGCCGTGAGGAAAAAGAAACTGCCGTGTCCAGCCGTGTCTTCTGCCTTCATCTTCTTCGTGATTTCTTCTCCACCCAAACTGCTTGAGTTTTTGTGAACCTTACCCGAGTGGTATCCATCCTAAGTGTGTGGATTGAATCAACCAAGCAAGAGAAGAAAGCAACCATAGGAAGAAGAAGCGCCGGCGGTATGGGTTCTTCCAGTTTTGATGTTGAATTTGGTTTTAATGGTTAACTGAGCCCGGGAATCAGCGTGAGCAGGAAGAGGAAGGTCCTAACATCTGGTATCAGAGCTTGGGTGGCAAAAAAGGGCTCAAAATCGGCTGATTTTCACACTTTCAACTTAGAACTCGAATCTGAAAATTTGCAATTACTCACAAACCGCAGCTCGGTTGGACAAACGGAGGCCATACCCATCATCAGCAGGCCGAGGCGCTCCGGGACAGGCGGCGCGTGGGCGGCACGTGGGCGATTTTTCGGCGACGCAGTCTTCAGGTAACTTGTTTGTTTCAATCTCCTGAACGCGCTGATATACTTTGTTTTGTGTTTCAGGTTACACAGAAAAAGTTGGACGATTTTGCCCTTTGGTACGACGCCGATTGAAATTCAATAGCAAGCTCGTTTTTCTCCACTTTACGGACTCAGATAGGTCCACTCTGGTAAATTGGCTTAATCCATTTAAATTCAGCAATAGCAAGATCATCGTGTGGGGTGATCGTTAGGTTTTGGGGTTACCGTGAAGGGGTAACCATTGCATGTGCTAGAATTAGGATTACTTGCGTTAATTAAGTATTTGTTCTTTTAATTTAAAGTGCTTGGACGTAGCGTTTAGGTTCATTATTACCTTTGCTAATAATTAACAAGACATTACCTTATCACGTTTCCCAATACTACTTCGTGTGGTTTAATTAGGGTGTTAACCAATGACAACACATAATTTGATTTGGGAATTTTTAACGAGTAAAGGGGACTTCTCTATCTGGCAACAAAAGATGAGAGGCATACTAGTCCAACAAAAGGTGTCAAAAGCCATCGAAGGCAATTTTGCACCTGATATCTCAAAAGAACAAAAAGAGGAAGCCGATGAGCTTGCCTATACCTCAATAATATTACACTTGTCTGACGCCGTCTTAAGAAAAGTGGGAAAACTAAAAACCACCAAAGAACTTTGAAAAAGACTAGAAGACTTAT
>NC_036252.1:12984946-13033357 GCF_002742605.1 Olea europaea var. sylvestris
AAGCAATCACCTAGACAGTGGTACAAGAGGTTTGATTCCTTTGTACTCACTATAGGATTTCAAAGAAGTAAATTCGATCACTGCCTATACTTTCAACACAACGAGACTGATAACAATTATTTGTTTTTGTTGCTCTATGTGGACGACATGCTTTTAGTTGGATCATCTCCTAAGTGGATAGACAATATAAAAGCAGATCTTAGTGGAGAATTTGACATGAAAGACCTAGGAAAGGCTAAAAGGATTCTAGGCATGGAATAGAACGAAATAGGTCAAATTCCATCGTATTCTTACATCAGTCCCCATACATATCAAAAGTAAGTTTAATATGAGTGACTGCAAACCTGTCACGTTGCCTCTTGCAAATCATTTTGTTCTATCTAAGGAACAAGCTCCTTGCAATGAACGTGAATTGGAATACATGAGTAAAATTCCATACTCAAATGTGATTGGTTCCATAATGTATTTGATGGTTTGCACTAGACCGGACTTAGGATTCGCTATTAGTACTCTCAGTAGGTACATGTCTAATCCAGGTCCTGAACATTGGGAAGCATTAAAGTGGCTTTTAAGATATTTGAAGGGTACAAGTGACGTGGGTCTAAAATTTAGTGCTAATAAAGAAGGCGTGAAATTAAAGGGTTTTGTAGATGCTGACTATGCAGGAGATAGGGATGGTAGGAAATCAACTTCCTCTTACGTATTCACCTTATCAAATTCGTGTGTTAGTTGGAAATCACAGTTACAACACATAGTTGCACTATCCACTACATAGTCAGAATATATTGCCACCACTGAAGCAATTAAAGAGGCTCTATGGCTTAGAGGTCTACTTCATGAACAGAGTGTCTTGAATGAGTATGTGGTTGTGTATTCTGATAGTCAATCATCCATACATTTGTGTAAGAATCCTGTCTTTCACGAACGCACTAAACATATCGATGTTAGGTTACACTTCGTTAGGGATATAATATCACAAGAAGTAGTAAGACTTGAAAAAATTCACACACAGTACAATCCTTCATATATGGGCACGAAAGTGCTGCCACTGGTAAAGTTTAGAAGTTGCAAAGAGCTTCTAAACATCGGTACAGGTAAATGATTTCAATTTTATCGGTTTTTCTGTTAGAGGTGTCACTAATGGAAAAACGTTTTTTCTTTGCAGGTCCTTTGACACCAAGGTGGAGGTTGTTAGACATTATGTTGTCAAACGACCCCCGGGTGATGATGAGAACCAATTTTATCAGTCGACATAAATGACTGAACGATAATTCAACATCGAATAATGGATGAACCGACCAAACGTTGCCTTACCTATTGGACGGCTAATATTCTTTGTGGCTTGTTGATTTTTTCCATTGGAAGTTAACCCTAGTCGAGCCTACTTACCATATCCCGACTTACCTTATGTTGGCCACTTGACTTACTATATATATTGGTGTTTTTTGCCTTTGTTGGTACCGTCCAAAATTGAAGCCGTGAGGAAAAAGAAACTGCCGTGTCCAGCCGTGTCTTCTGCCTTCATCTTCTTCGTGATTTCTTCTCCACCCAAACTGCTTGAGTTTTTGTGAACCTTACCCGAGTGGTATCCATCCTAAGTGTGTGGATTGAATCAACCAAGCAAGAGAAGAAAGCAACCATAGGAAGAAGAAGCGCCGGCGGTATGGGTTCTTCCAGTTTTGATGTTGAACTCAGTTTTAATGGTTAACTGAGCCCGGGAATCAGCGTGAGCAGGAAGAGGAAGGTCCTAACAATGCCTTTTGGAGGACGACCTATTGGGTCAAAGATAAGGTGCCACCTTTGCTGTACGAAGGCGTCTGAAGCAAACTAATAAGAAGCATATTCTATTTCACATATTCCAAGAAGATCTCTTGAATTACTTATGATTGATTGATGGGAATGTTCACGGCCACCTCCACACCATCGAAGAAGGTCACAAGTGACTAATGATTTGTTCAAGTGCACAAAAGTAAATCTACGTAGACATGAGTAAAGCTGGGTACTGCTGTCAACGATATTTTATGTAGTTGCTTTCCTAATTTTATTGTGTGTGGAATATCTTCTTGGCTGTCAGTTCATTATAATAGCAACACTCATATTGTATCTTATATGTATAGTCTTCACATCAATGCAATAAAAACGTTCTTCATTACTCTTCAGAAATTATTTAAAATTCGTGTGTAACTCGTAGCTTTGCATGTTCCCAGCTTTATCTGTCTATTTCAGGCTCCCACGTAAAACTCCCATCAAATTATGAAATGAACCAGACACTGTAGGAGTAGAGATTGATGACTTAGTTTATTAGATTAAACTTGAATAATCCAAGCTAAATTAATATAAATAAATGAAAAAATATTGAAAGAAGAGGTTAATCTGTCGATTCATGGATGATTCAAAACATACAGACTTACAGCTCAATCTTATCTATACTATAGGATAGCAACAAGCTATAAGTAATTGAGCATGATCCTTTTTTAGCTTATGATTTGTCTTCACTAATGATATTGTATCATGATGGAGGGAAGAACCGATTGAGATTGAACGGAAGGGTGTAAAACTCTTCATTCCGATTGTCTTCCTTGAACGTTCTGAACTTGGCCACCACGACATTCCTCGATCTCTAGCACTATCTTTAACGTCAAGTGTGTTGTCCAGGAATACAGCAACAAGTAGGGCAATAGTTGGGGAGGATAAAAAGATGGTGTTGAGGAAATCATTCAACTGCACACCAAGAGAACATGAGAGAAAAGATTGAAATAATGCATCATCATCGAGACTTGGAATTCCACTTTAAAATGACAACTTTAGTAAGAGGATTAGTCCAAACCCTCACATGTAGGTATGTAGGTCTAAATTTTGATAATTAACCAATGTGGAATTTATTCCTTAACAATTATCCTCGACCATCCTTCAATGAAATCCATCCATCAACGCTTTTGTATAAAAGTTGATCAACTCATCCATTCAGCATTTGTGTGTACAGGACTATAAAGAGCAACGGTGGTATATTTCCTGAAATACTCGAGGATAGATACGCTTAGGAAGAGGGAAACACCAGTGATGAAGAGGTTTCTCAACAAGTTTATGTTTGTGAATTGCAAGAACAACAACCCTACAGAAGCTGGAAACGATGGAAAACAATTAAGAGAAACAACAAAGTAGAATCCATTTACCCACCAACAAGACCAAACATAACACAATACACGGCTGCAAAGATTGTGAAAGGTATTGATGCAAACAATGCTCCAAATTTTCCTGCACGTGTTTTAAGTACAAAATTTTAAGTGAGAAGAAAGTGAAGAATACAGTTTCCTTAAGAGATTTGACCATATACATACCTAACATTGAGAAGAAGATCATAAATCTAGAAGAAATTTAGATTACCTTGCGGCTGCCAACGCGAGTACTTCCAAGAAGACCAATGTTTTCCCTACTGTTGTGAAGGTTGTTAAGCAAGCAACCATCATAGAAAATTAATACAAAACCAAATTAGGAAAAAAACACTTACATTGAAATAGTAGATCCAGTAACTGTCCCAAACAATCCATCCAAAAGAATCCCAATGCCCTATAAATAAAAGAAGATTTTATAAGTTTTAACTAAACTAGAATCCAAGTGAAAAATATATTATTAACTTCACATCAAACTCCTAGGTACGAGAAATTGTTCAACTTAGAACTTTCAAAAAGATGAGTCTATCCTGCTAAGCTAGTTTAGATTTACTCACTGATTTTAAATCATACACAAAGTTTAGTAAAGGTTCTTGAAATTATCTCAATAAATGTAGAAATTGTTTGATGGAAAAAATCTACTTCTCTCTCTCTCTCTCTCTCTTTTAGACCTGCCAACCAATTCCACGGCTAAGCGCATATGAGCAGGAGGAGGAGTAGCACTTGCTAATCGAGATATTGCCTTATATGCTCCAGTTGACTTCAGCCCCAAAAAAATCAGTTAAAACCACTAAGACTTTTACTTAGTCCGAAATTTCCAAAAATGCATTAGGTTTTACCTCAATTGTGGAGACTAGTACAGCAGTCATCATTCCAAATGAATCTCCAGCATCAACGGTAGGTACACCCTACTCAAGAGGGCACGGGATTTTGATCCTACTGGAAATGATATTTCACGGTGATCAAAGATTGCGTGAAATGTTTATAATTTTGTTGGATATACAATTTGCTTTTGGATGCATGCGACCATAATGATTCACAACAAAGAATGTGAAATTGAACCAACCATGGTGCAATCGAGATGAGGTTTGCTCTATTAGTCCGACAATTCTTTTGAGTTAATTTTGAACGATGCTTGTAAGTATCACTTGCTGTAAGGAGGTGTACGTAAGTCTAGATAACTGTAACTGAGATGAGAAAAGCAAATCTCTCCAATACAGGTAGTTGTTTCAATTGGAAGTGCTTTAGGTACTGTGCAACAAAATTGACAAGATTTTAGATAAATATTCATACTATTAATTTTGTACGGTTTCCTTATGGAAGTCTGATATGAGATTCTAGGGGAAAGGATAAGACATTTTTTTGCTGTTCTTTAACAAATATCCAAGTGCATTAAGTATTGGCAACGCATAAACTCCTCAACTAAAGCATATTGTAGCTTTTATATCTATGCCTCAAAAAAAATTTTAAAGACACAAAAATATATCAAAGATCATGAAACTTGAGAGAAAGCAACAAATAAGATGAGCATCAGAATGCCAATCTCCACACATCGTCCAACCTGATCAAAGCACATAAAGATAACAATATGCAATTAAGGGAGGCAGTTAACGCATAAAAAAGAAAGAATATGAATAAATTAAAAGCAATTGTGTTCAGCATTTACCAAAGGGAATCCTCTATCAAGTAGACCAAAACAAACGAGTGCAATTGTAAGGGAGAGAAATCATCAACTACCAAGGCGATATACAGGCTCAGTTTACCAAAATCCGAATCAATACCAAAGCAAACGACCCAAGAACACCACAAAGGTTTCACCTATGGTTGCTAAGCCTTTTGCCACTTAGAGAACACCACAGAGGGTAGAAATATCACCAAGATATATGCACTAAAGAAAATGGCAAAAGTTGAAGGTGGTGAGGCCGAGAAAGATCATGCAGGGAGGAGAAAAAGAGACAACAAGTCTTGTTCTCCAAAGTAGCGTGAAGACCAAAGAATATATATTGGGTCAAGTCACAAAATATGGTAAGTTAAGTTTTAGGTAATGGGTCAAGGTCTAATAACATATAAGTGGACAATAGTGTAGGCCTCAAAACTAGCTAGCCATCCAAGTAGATGAAAACATGGCCCATGAGCAACATAATTTAATTTGTTGCTTCAAATGGTCTAATCTCTTCTTAGGTCAAATCGTTACAATTTGGTATTGATTTATTGCTCAGTCATATCGCAATCGTCAACTGATAATTAATAAACGATTTACATCATTGCCCGGGAGGTCATTTGACAACAATATGTCCAACAACCTTCACTTTGGTGTCAAAAAACTTGCGAAAAAAAATGTTTCCCATTAGTGACACCTCTAACAAAAAACCAATAAAATTGGAAATCATTTACTAGCACCAATATTTAGAAGTTTCTTGCAACTTCTAAACTTTGCCAGTGGCAGCACCTTCGTGCCCATATTGGAAGGGTTGTAATGTGTGTGGGCCTTTTCAAGTATTACCACCTCTTAAGTTCCTATATCTCTAATGAAGTGGAGTCTAACATCAATGTGTTTAGTGCGCTCGTGAAAAATGGGGTTTTTGCATAAATGTATAGATGACTAACTATTAGAATACACTACCACATAATCATTCAAGACACATAGTCCATAGAGTAGGCCTCTAAGCCATAGAGCTTCTTTTATAGCTTCAGTGGTGGCAATATATTTTAATTCTGTAGTGGATAGTGCAACAACGTGTTGTAATTGTGATTTTCAACTAACACATGAATTAGATAAGGTAAACACGTAAGACGAGTCTATTTCCTACCATCCCTATTTCCTGCATAATTAGCATCTACAAAATCCTTCGATTTTACACCTTCTTTATTAGCACTAAAATTTAAACCTACGTCACTCGTACCCTTTAAGTACCTTAATAGCCATTTCAATGCTTCCCGGTGTTCAGCGCTTGGATTAGCAATGTACCTACTGAGAGTACTAATAGCAAAACTAAAATCTGGTCTAGTGCTAACCATCAAATACATTATGGAACCAATCACATTAGAGTAAGACACTCTACTCATATATTTTTACTTCACGCTCATTGCAAAGAAATTGTTCTTTCGATAAAACAAAATGATTAGCAAGAGGCAACGTGACAGGTTTGTAATCACTCATATTAAATTTCTTCAATACTTTAGATATGTATGAAGACTGATGCAAGAACAGGACGGAATTTGACCTATCTCTTTCTATTTCCATGCCTAGGATTCTCTTAGCCTTACCTAAGTCTTTCATGTCAAATTCACCACTTAGTTTTGCTTTTATATTATTATCCACTTAGAGGAAAAACCAATTAAGAGCATGTCGTCCACATAGAGCAACAAAAATAGATAATTATCGTCAGTCTCATTATGTTGAAAATACAAGCAGTGATCGAATTTACTTCTTTGGAATCCTATAGTGAATACAAAGGAATCAAACATCTTGTACCACCGTCTAAGAGATTGTTTTAAGCCATACAAGGATCTTCTCAGAAAACACACATAATTAGGTTTTGACTTATCCTTAAAACCTTTTAATTGATTTATGAAGATTTGTTCGTCAAGCTCACCATGTAGAAAAATAGTTTTTATATCAAGTTGTTCAAGTTTTCGGTCAAAATATGCAACCAAGGCAAGCATCACCCTAATAGTGGTGTACTTAACAACTAGTGAAAAATCTCATTACAATCAATGCCCTCCTTCTGTGTGTAACCTTTAGCCACTAACATAACTTTAAACCTTAAGGGTTCTGAGCTACTAATACCTTCCTTAACCTTAAAGGCACATTTGCAATCAATGATCGATTTGTTCTTAGGCCTAGGTACTAGTTCCCAAGTCTGATTCTTTTCTAGAGAACTCATCTTTTCTTTTATTGCCTTAAGTCACTCCTTAGATTAATCACTACCTATCGCCTCTTCAAAGGTTTTTAACTCTTTATCAGGTAGTTCTTCATAACTAGCATGGGCGAAAGCTAATTCAGATTCAAAACCAAACCTTCTAGGTTCTCTCATTTGTCTCCTCTCTCTATCCCTAGCTAGATTATAATTAGTTAAGGGATTTTCTTCCTCGGGGTATTCTTTTATCACTACTTCGTTACCATTCTCCACTTCAAGTTCCTGAACTGGAATCTCCACCTAATAAGGAGTGATAGGGGTAGGTGTATTAAGTTTTCCTAACTCCACCTTAAACCGATCTCTCTCTCTTGGTTCAGTTTCACCCACAGGTTCGATTTTTCCTTTAATACACGGCATCTCATTCTCGCTAAATGTGACATCCCTACTCACGATGATCTTAATCCCCTTTTGACTTCTATCCCATAATCTGTATACCTTAACACCCTTGGCATACCCTAGAAAGATGCACTTTCTAGCTCTAGGTTTTAGTTTTCCCTCGCTTTGATGAGAAAATGCAACACAGCCAAATGTTCTAAGCATAGAATAATCACTCAGTTTATCCAACCATTTCTCATGCGGAGAGTCACCATTCAATGCAGCGGATGGAGTCAAATTAATTAAATGACAAGCAGTCATAACAGTCTCACCCCAAAAAGATTTGGGGAAACCAGAACTTAACATCATGCAACGCACTCTATAAAGTATGGTTCTATTCATCATTTCAACTACCCCGTTTTGCTAAGGAGTGTAAGGAACAGTCTTATATCTAGTTATGTCATTTTCTTTACACATATTATCAAATTCCATGTTGCGAAACTCTAGGCCATTATCTGTCCTTAAAATTTTGATTTTCCACTTGTCTCTTCCAATTATTGAAGTTATGGAAAGTCTCAGATTTATCTTTTAATAGATAGACCCACACTTTCCTAGTATAATCATCGACAATAGACAGGAAATACATATTCCCACCTAATGTGGGATTACTAACAGGACCCCACAGATCAGAAAGCACATATTCATGCATGTCTTTAGCTTTATGAACACTCATGGAGAATGAAGTTTTATGATACTTACCAAGCACATGGTGATCACAAAATGACAAATCTGACACACAATCATTACCAAATGCACCTTTTTCATTAAGTAGTTTAAGTCCCTTAATGTCTACGTGTGCAAGTCTATTATGTCATGTGTGTATGCGATCAATCTTGGCAGAACAGATAGAGGGGTTCAAACTTCTAATCACTTCCCCAGTAGTGATATAGATATCATTTTTCTTAGTTCCCTTTGTGGAAACTAAATCACCCTTAATCATTTTTAGCATACCATTTCCAATTTTACTAGTGAAGTCATCCTTTTCAAATCTCCTTATTGAAATCAAATTCCTAGACTATTCAGGAATATATCTAATATCTTTTAACGTGTACACAAAGCCCGTGTCAAACCTTACATTTATGTCACCAATTCCAGCAATAGTATAGGCAAAGGTATCACACAGTACAACATGCTCAACATTAGATTCATGTAGGTTATAAAACCAATTCTTTTCAGACCTCACATGAAACAATGCACCAGAATCAATTATCCACTCAGGCATACTGGAATTAACAGTTAGATTCAATTCAGTGGTGCATGCAACTGAACTTGTAAGCGTATAGACCTCACCGTTATCTATCTCAGGTGTAGAGGATAACACATTTACCTCATCTCTCTCCTTAGTCTTTAACTTACCATTTTCTTTATGGCAATCTTTTATAAAATGCCATGTATTTCCACGGCCATAACATTTTCTAGCCTTCATCCTAGATTTTGATCTAGGCCTACCATTGCCCTTCTTTTTCCATTACCACTTGACTCGCCACCACTTTGATATCCATCATGGCTATTTTACCTCAATTGAGTTCTACCTCGTATCATATGTAACTCACTGTTCCTCTTATCGTGTTTTTTAGCCCTAATTTCCATCACTTTACTCCTAAGGAAATCTATGACAATTTCAGGTGTCAACTTATCTCTGTCATACTTAATGGCATTCTTAAATTCCGTATAGGAATCAGGGATCGCATTGAGCAAAATTATAGTCTTATAAGTTTCGGACACAGCCTCATCACAATTAACTATATCTTGTACCAACTTGTTAAACACGTCTAAATTGTCATCGAGATCTTTTGAAGTATTCATTTTAAAACTGAAAAAATGTTCGAGCAAGTAAAGATTATTTGGTGTAGATTTAAGCAAATACAAGTCTTCCAATTTTTTCCAAAGTTCTTTGGAGGTTTTCAGTTTACTCACCTTTCTTAAAACGACGTTAGACAAGTGTAAAATGATTGAGGTGTAAGCAAGCTCATCGGCTTCTTCTCTTTGTTCTTTTGAAAAATCAGTTGAAAAATTGCCTTCAATATCCTTGAAAGTTTTTGTTGGATTAAAATACCCTTCATTTTTTGTTGCCAAATAGAAAAGTCACCCTTTCCATTAAAAATCCTCAAATTAAAGTTGTGGGTTGTCATCTTTACACAATAGTCAAAGAGTGCACAAAACACAATCAAACCACACAAAATAGTCCTAGGGTCATAGATAAAATACGCTGCTTTAAATTCCTAGGATTTCGTAAGACTCGTGGTCTTAGATCAAGGGAATGTTCAAAATGTGTAAGTTCATGGTAATTCTAATGGAATTAATAAGTAGTGAAAATAACAATGTAACAGAAAACTAGATCTGATAGATAATCAATTTCACGGCAATTATATCACTAAGAATTAAAGACTGATTTAACTAAAAGACAAGTACTCAATCAAATAATTAAGAGCACGTAACTCTAATTTCTAGCACAAGCAATAGTTGCCAAGTAATGGCAACCCCCAAACCTAATGATCACCCCCACACAATGATCTGCTAGTGCAAAAATATAAAGGTTTCAGCCAATTTACCAGAGCGGACCTATCCGAGTTCGTAACGTGGAGAGATGCAAATTTGCTGCTTTAAAGCCACCACTATTCGCCCTGAAAATTCAACAAATATAACAATTCCGTTCAGCAACAAATGCAGATTAAGTTGGGGGCAAAATCGTCCAATTTTTTCTGTGCAACCTGAAATACTAAATCAAACAACGTTCAGGAGAATGAAATAAACGAAATGGCAGAAAAAATCACGCTGCAGGGCCTTCCACGCGCCATCGCTGACCACCACCACCATGCGCTACCTCACAAAGGGCGCCTCGACTTGCTGGTTGTAGTGGTGGCACTCGGCTCGACCCTTAACCTCACGAGCTCGGGTCGTTGATTTTAGGCGAGGTTGGAGCTCGTGGGCCGAGCCGAGCTATGACTAGTGGGCTTGTTTTTTTTTTTAAGAGAAAAATACAAATAAATGAAATAATGTAATGAAAACACTTTTAAAAAAATGTGTTAAAAGAATACATATAATTTAATGAAAACACTTTTTTATATTTATATCATATTGTAATATTTTTTATAAAATATAAGATATTTATATAATAAAGTCGGATTATTTTTTGAAATATATTTACAAAAAATATTTTTTTATTTCTTTTTAAAGTAGATAAAATGTAAATTCTCCTCCTTTATCCGGGTTGAGGACCGGCTACATCAATTTTAAGTATGCAGAGTTAAAAATTGTACACGTTAACATGAACAACTTGTCGTAACGTGTACAATTTTTTAAAGAAAATTAAATTTAACGAATAAAAAATAAAGATATTTTTATTAATATAATTAAATCAAATATCACTTACCTGACGGCATGCAATCTCAGCGTATTTATCTTGTAGTCGAAAATGAGCGTCCTGACAATCCTTCACACACATTAACGCTTCCAAAATATCTTCTTTCAGTTGGCTACTGATATCGGTCAAAATCCTTTTACTTGCACTAAAAGCAGACTCCGAAACAATAGTACTAACCAGAAGTGTCAGCAGAACTTTCGCACTTGCAAAAATAATTGGCTAATATCTTTCATACTTTCCCCAGAATTCAATTACTTCTTCTAAACTTTTTTTAATTGTTCTGTCTGTTGGCATATTATAATTGAAGTAATCAATTAATTCAAAAGGCTTCGCATTTTGAGTTTCGACCGATATTTGATGAGATGCAAATGTAGACGACATGACACTAGATGAATACATTGCAGTGGCATCATATATAAATGTATTAATACCTTGAAATAAATTTATTATTTCGACATCATTTTCTTCAATTTCAACCGAAAGAGTAGGTACAGAGAGTACTCGACTAACATTCGCACTCATTCTTTCCGCATATGAATCATACATTCCATATAATGTTTGCTCTAAATTCTTATAGATGATAGGTGTATCAAGTATTAAAACTTTATTGATTTGATCAATTACGTATTTAGTTCTCGAAATATTATATCGGGGGTTCATTGCGCATGCTAAAAGAAATAATATAAGCAGTTCTTCTCAATATTTTCTAAACTTTAATTCCACAGCAATTATAATTTCACTAAAAGCAGGATCATTTTTATATTTATGAAATGTTCTTGCAATTATATAAAGGCGTTCAAGCACCATACAACTTGTCGGATAAAATCTTTGTGGTCTCATAAAAAGATGTCAAAAATCGTTTAACTTTCAAAGCTAAAATCCAATCGGATTCATTTAACATACCATCGTCATCAATTCTAACGTGTCTATTATTATAAAAGTCAGTTATTAAATTTTCGAAACCTTCACATGACTTTAATAGCAAGTAAGTAGAGTTCCATCTATGGCCTACGTCGTTAACAAATGTTTTAGCAGTCGTCACCCCTAGTTCGGCACAAAAATCTTCAAATGCTTGTTTTCTATTAGGAGAGATCGTAATATATACTAATGCATTCCTAATCTTTTGAAGTTCATCCTTTATATATTTTAAGTCATCTTGCAAAATTAAATTCAAGATATGACACACACAACGAATATGAAACAAATACCTACCAAAATCAGGTTGAAGTGTCCTATACAATTTATCGACGACTACCTTATTAGCACTAGCATTATCAAAAGTAAAAGATCGAATTTTAGTCTTGCAATTATATTCTCTAACAATATTGATAATAACATTATATATATTATTAGCATTGTGAAGAAACTCAATAATTATAAAAGCAATAAATTTCTTATGCATGCACCAAAGTGGGTCTATATAGTGTACGGTTGCAGCTATATATGCTCTTTTATTAACCCCTTCCCATATATCATAAGTTAAAGATATAACACTCCCATATTGTTGCAAATTCGTAATTAATTGTTGTTTTGAATTATTGAAATATTGTATTGTATCGGCACGAAGAGTGTTTCGACTTACCCCAATGTACCTTGGTTGCAGATATTCTTTCACGAACGAGACGAAATGTTGGTTGTCTGCAATAGTCAGAGGCAACTCAGTGACGGCAACAAATTTCATCATTTCGGTTATAGTATTATCCTCCGAATACACCCACGTGGATAGGGGTGAAGTCATAGAACCGACGCTTGGATTGTCAAATTGTAATTGTGTTTAACCAGCTGGAAGAAATCCATGTCTAGCCGCACATACTTTATAGTGGCGGTTGAGATGGGTGGTACCGATTTCTTTTTACCATGCCAATCTTTGTTGACAGTATTTATATACTGCTTTAGATTCTGCAAGGTCGTCGATAACTTTTCCCATTGAAATCAATTTAAAGTGATCCCAACATTTTACTTTTTTTTTTTTGCACTTTGGCTTTCCCCTTACATCTGGGATGTTTAATTCGACATCTTCGTCCTCATGTGCTTCGTATACGTTAATATCATCCAAATCAATTGGATCGTGGCTTCTCTGATAATGAATGTGAACATCTTTGGGTATGGCTGTGACATTTAGACCGGCAAATTCATTTGGAACTTGACTTTGCGGCTTCCTAGGTGATTCGTCGTGATGTGGCCCACATCCCATATCGAATTAGCTCTCAACAAATGAGCGTTGGTCCATTTGTTTGATTGTTTATGATGAAATCCAAATATAATAACTAGAAAAATATAAATGTAGTGAGATTGTGAGAATTGAAAATTGGATGAATTGAAATTGTAACTAATAAACTGTAAAAATTGAATCGATATTGTATATTTTGCAGCACAAGAGAGTAAAAACTCGATAAGAGAGTTGAGAGAGTTGAAATATGTGATTGAGTAATTGATATGAAAAAAGGGGGAGTTAAAGGATATTCATAGTAGAAGGGAAAAAAATAAAAATAAAATAAAATGGTCACTGAAAAAATTTCAGTGACCAAGACGTCTTGCCCACGAGTGGCTCGTATTTAAGCTCGGCTCGCCTCCCGGCGAGGCCCGCTTGGCTCACGTTTGGGCTTGTGATTTTACAAACCTGAGCCGCCCACGAGCCCTATTTCGACGAGCCGACGACTGGCTCGGCCCTTTTGACATCCCTAGCTAGTTATGGGAGTAATTGAAGGATTGAGGTTCGGTCAGTTTGAAAAAATGCCGCCTCTCTCTCTCAATTTTGGACTGTTTTAACAGAGATTAAAGCCCTAGGCTCTGATACTAGATGTAAGGGAGAGAAATCATCCACCACTAAGGTGATATATAGGCTCAGTTTACTAAAATCCGAATTAATACAAAAGCAAACGACCCAAGAACACCACAAAGGTTTCACCTATAGTTGCTAAGCCTTTTGCCACTTAGAGAACACCACAAATGGGAGAAATATCACCAAAATATATGCACTAAAGAAAATGATAGAAGGTGAAGGTGGTGAGGCCGAGAGAGATCACGTAGGGAGGAGAAAAAGAGACACCAAGTCTTGTTCTTCAAAGTGGTTTGAAGACCAAAGATTATTGATTGGATCAAGTCACAAAATATGGTAAGTTAGGTTTTCAGTAATGGGTCAAGGTCCAATAACATATAAGTGGATAATAGTGTGAGCCTCAAAACTAGCTAGCCATCCAAGTAGGTGAAAACATGGCCCATGAGCAATACAATTTAATTGGTTGCTTCAAATGGTCCAACTTCTTCTTGGATCGGATCGTTACAATTTGGTATTGATTTATTGTTCAGTCATATCGCAATCGTCGACTAATAATTAATAAATAGTTTACATTATCGTCTTGAAGGTCATTTGAAAACAATATGTCCAGCAATTATTGGAGCCATTCCAAGTGGACTGAAAAACCTGAAGACACAAGAAACTTTTTATGCGATTCTCAGGGGCCATAAAGTTACTTTTCTAAAATAAGTACAAACAAAAAATTTAAAAAGGTAAAACATGCAGCTGGATAAAATAGCCCACAGCTGACTATATCCCATAATAATCTGAACGCTAGATGCTACTATGAGTGCACCCTGTATTGCACGCATCGTACTGATATAAGTTGGAAACAATACATCATCAGTGTTTCCAGCATTAGATAAACAAGTGTGAAGAAACATAACCATTAATCGTAATTTTATTTTCGTACATTCTAAGCTCTTACGGGATATGCTGCTATATCCTGAACATAAACCGGGAATGATTCTTAAAGTGATTTCCACCTTAACAAGTATCCTCTTAACTGCAACTATTAGGAAAATGGATATCAGGATATGCAATCACGAAATACTCATGTCATCCTTGTCGCCTTTTTGGGGATAAAAATAAACATATTTTCCATCTTTGTATTAGTAGATTACACAATGCTAGAGCAGCTAGACGATATTGATGAAGAAAAAGATGCTGCGATTATGGCCTAGTATTATTTACACATGAATTCTAATTTGGGAAACCATGTAACAATGGTCGGGGAAATGTGATGAAAAGCTCAAAGAATGCCACAATTAGAGTACTATAGAAGGTTCATTTACATTGTTAATTTAATGTTGTAGAATGCACAAATTGGAAAATATACCATTCCAACTTACAAGTCAATGAATGTCAAGAGTTCATTAAAATAGCAAAGAGAATCACTTTCAAAAATTGCATGACTAATAATTTACAACATATTGCAGGACTTACGAAATGAGGGTCGGGGATTCTTCCCAAGGAAGAATAGTGAATTATTGAAATTGTAGGTACAATGAATGCCCATGAACCTCCAATAACTGGCAAATGCAGAAGTTTTTAGTTATGGGGCACAATCAAATTCTATATCAATTGAATACTTTATTTTTGATTTTTGAACGATTTATACTCGATCCAAGAAAATGCAGATTTACATTTAAAAAACATTTCTTCATTAATATTTTGCTCATTACAAAAAAAAAATTATAGTATATTTAATAAAAATAATCAATTCGAGTGATCAAAAGGAAAAACATATAACCAATATTCAATCAAATAAATACAATTTGTTAAATATAAGTTAAATTAGATATAATTAGTTCAAACATATTCTATGTACACAAATAGGATAGGGGAAATGCAAATTTAAGTTCTAATTAATTTGAATATTTGATTGGAAAGTGAAAATTTGTAGAAAATTTTTTATAGAAAAATTTTAGAAAATTATAAGGGTTAAAATTTTGATAAAAGGTGTGAGAGAGTGTGTAAGATAGAGTAAGAGAAAAATAAAAAATTAAATTTATTGTGATTTTGTCCTAGTTTGGTGGAGGTTAAAATCAGATTTTTAGTGTATTTTGAGTAAATTTAAAAAGTTAAAGATTCCATAAAATATATTATTAAAATTAATTGTTGACTTTGATTTAGATTAAAATTTAAATTTCAATTGATATCAAACAGGATTTATCCACACCAAAAAATAATAATAATAATAAAAAATTCAAAAGTGTGAACCCCCCCTCCCCCCCAACCCCCTTGGGTCCGCCCATGTTACTGTCGGCAATCTTGTTCTGAATAGTTTTTGTCGGCAATCCTTTTTTTTTTTTTTTAGCTCCCCTTCGGGTGCGTACTGGATAAATCATCGGGCTGACGCAATAGCCTGAAATCACGCTAGCCAAGTAAACCGTACTAGACAAACCCGATACGACAATCTCGATCGAGAAAGTGTTGGTACAGTACTGTCAGCAATCTTCTTCTGAATAGTGTTTGTAACAGTGTTTATTCCCTCCACAAACAGCAGAGTTTGCACTACCCTCACTTTATCACCCTGATTACAACCATAATATAAACCCAAAAAATAAAATAATAAAAGAATGTAAGAATTAATCAACACCATTAGCTGCTTGGCAATGAAATTTACACTGCTTGAGTGAATCGATTGCTTAAAGATGAAGATTTTAAGAATGCAGATGACTTTAAATAAGAATTATGAATAACTAAAGAAGTCTTTTTTTCCTTAATCAACAATCTTTTAGAATCGAGTTACATAAATACAAGAAAATATTAATTAGCTCACATCAGTTCCACTCATCAAAGGAACGAGAAAGGAAGGAATCATCACAGCTGTATAGTGTTGAAATTCCAGTGCTATTGCGTCCCCTGTTTTCACAGCCAAAAATTCAGCTAACCCCGTTTGAAAACTCATGAACCAAAAAAAAATAAAATAATAAAATAATAAAATAATAATAATAATAATAATAATTAATTAATTAATTATGCACTATTAAACAGAAAATAAAACATAGCCCAAGAAGGATTAGAATCTATACAATACTCTTAAGCCTTGAAGTTGGTCCATTGGAGGTTGACTTATTTCCTCAGGTTTTGGATCAGCCATTTCTAAAACTCAGTTTTACCACCCAAAATTTAGACTCAAATTCCAAATGGGTTTTCACCAAATGACTCGACGGTAAGATCGAAAAAACCAGTCTGGGTTTCTCAAGAAAGAAAAGTGAAAAGCTGTAAAAGAATTGAAAGCAGAAAAAAGCAAAAAAAGTGATTGATGAGAGAGAGATGGATAAAGATGAAGTCAATTTGATTGAATATATATATGAGGTTTGGAAAATTTAAGGGAGCGAAAGCACTTGCATCGACTTTCCACTTTGAAGAGCACTTTGTCCATTTGCTGTCTCTGTGTGTACTGCTTTATGAGTTATGAAGCTTTCTGTTAACATTTCTTATATTCCAAAACTGCACCACAGGGAACTGCCAAACCAGATGTTACTTGCTCCTTGTTCCTCTTCCGTACTTTCTCAAGTTACAAAACATGTTCAATTAATATTTTTTAGATTTTAAGTTATTTAAATTTAAATGTACCAGCTCTGAATATTTCAATTATCAGTAAATTCTGCTACTTGAATGGTACAGAAAGGGTCAGGATAGTCATTCTGTCCTAATTTCTTCAAAAAATTCGGAAATAAGGCATATATATATATATACACACATATATATATATGTATATATATATATATATGTATATGTATAGATATATGTATGTATATATATATATGTATGTATATGTATATGTATATATATATATATATATGTATATATATATATATACATATATATATATACACACATAAGCTTTAAATTGAAAAATATATTAACTAATTAAAAAGTAAAAATGTAAGAGTCGTGGTGGGTTTGAGACATGAACTACGTTCTCCATCCCGTCCTATAGAATAGAGATAAGAACAAAGCAATTTTCATCCTTAATTAGTAATGAACATAATAGAATAGCAAAGTACTTATTTGTGTTTAACTAATCGTAAATTTCTTGAAAATAGAATTATTTTTTTTTCCAAATTTTTTTTATGTAAAAAAAAATTATTCATGGAATATTAAGATATAAATATCGAGAGAAATTTCATTTAATAAATGAGTTTTCACCTTAAAAGTAGAGAAAGGAAAAAGGAGGTTAAAAAGACGGGCATTTTTTATTTTCTTTCCAAAAGATAATGGATTGGTGATCCCATCGACTAATAAATAATAATCTTATCCATGTTCTTCCAATTTCATTGAATTTAGATTAGTAAATGTACGCACAATGTGCACCTTGAAACAAAATTTTAAAAACATATTTAAAAATTTGGGACAAAGTCGAGTTTAGGAAGTTATTGTACACAAAAATAGTGAATGCATAGTGGATTATCCACGTTTATAGCTTGACAAAATACGCCAATGTAAAATGGTCGACTAGAGCTAGTGAACATGAGCACGAGATCAATATGATGAGAACAAATATGTTAGATATAGGTCTAAATTACAAAAGACCACATAAGGGAGAGTTCATATAAAAAATAAAAAATAAAAAAAAATACTAAGCATTTGTTTGGAAGAAATTTTTTCTAAGTGAAAAATAATTTTTTTAGAATATGTGATTAAAAAGTGAGAAAATATTGTTATGTCTCATAAAATGTTGGTAGAAAATGATTTTAAGTAAATAAGCTCTGCCAAATATGGCATTACAACATAGGTTTGCATTACTATATCGGCCAATAACAAAGTGAGAACAACTAAACAATATTGTGTGGGATCATGAATTTGACAAAAGTTCAATAGGTACAAAAATTTATCAGGAAAATGAGCGAATTGCTGCAGATTCAAGACGTGCAAGCCTTTTGCTCAAAAGTGTTCGTTGCCACAAGAATCTGGTTCTCTGTTCAGTGCATTGGGACTTGCACGGAAAAGGTTATCATTTAATGCCACTTCCAGACTTATTATCCAAGAATTACTCTAAGCATACATTTTATGGGTTCCATTTGGTGTACATTTTGTGGGAATTCAAAAAGTGTTAGGCAAAAACTGTGTTTTTTTAAAATTGTCCAATCTTATGTCGTCACGTGATCAATGTCAACCATGATATGGAAAAAAATATACATATAGCATAATTGTACTACCCAATGTGACGAGACAAATTATCGTTGAAGTTAAAAATTTAAAAACAAAAACAAAATGCGGTCAAGTTAAAATGGTGTGAGATCTCAAGCTCCTAAAGTAAATACGGATAAGTCCTGAAAGATTTTACAACTTGATTGAACTTAATTTCAGTTTAAAATTCTTGCTTGAAAAAATGATTTCCAAGATCTTCATATTTGAATCATCTTGCTGTTTCATATTTCAAAGTTT
Organism: Olea europaea var. sylvestris; assembly: GCF_002742605.1. Classification (NCBI taxonomy): domain Eukaryota; kingdom Viridiplantae; phylum Streptophyta; class Magnoliopsida; order Lamiales; family Oleaceae; genus Olea; species Olea europaea. The sequence continues at coordinate 13,003,973 of NC_036252.1, forward strand.
GCATTTTGCTGCACTCTCATGGTTTCAATCTCAATTATAGTGGATGAGATCATTATTATTCACCATCAAGTGTCAATTTTTTTAAGACTTTTCTAGTCAAAACCATGGTTGAATGTCATTTCCAATTTTAATGTAGTGTTCCATACGAACTTCAATACTTTATGCCATCTTTTCTCTCATTTTGTTTAAGAGAAGTTTAGCTCACTTGCGGGGAGTTAATGAAGGTTGAGGAAAATTGTAGACTTGAATTCCGAGTTCCAACCAATTCCACCTTTTTACTTTAATGTCTGTGGTCAGGTTATCCCACATGGCAACCCATGACTTTATTTTCTAAAACGTCTCAATTCACTTTGTCTTTATCGAGCTAGAATAAAATAGATGGAGACATAAAAATACTAACATGGCACTTAACTTCTCTCTCTCTCTCTCAAAGGAAAGTTCAAGAGTGTGGCTTATTTTATATCATAATAGGGAACAAACATATAAAAGGAGGGAGTATGGACCTGACCTCCAGCAAATACAAAAGTAAGATAGTGAACAACGCACGTATTGAGTAGAGCACTCAATCCCCCTCTCCTCTCTAATGCTATTCCTCTATTCACAATAAAGTAAGAAAGGATAACTTTTATCTTACTTTACTAAAACCCTACCAAAATCTACACAATTGGTGAAATAGTATCACTCAACCTCAAAATTCCAATAGTTGAGTCGGCAACCAAATCAAATCGACTACTCCTTAATTATGGTGGCTGAAGTCACTGATCAACATTTACTTTGCAGAATTTCTAGTAACTTCAAGGTCTCAATATTGATTGCTAGAATCTAGAGAGAATAGAGAGAAAAGATGAGAAGATTAGAAGTGTAACCATGACTAATGTTGTTGCCTGATAATTCATTGGTGCAACAAGAGGTTGCTACAACTGCTGGAGAAGCCATGGAACAAGAATAAATGTTGGAATAATAATTCACACCAAAGGAGATAGAGAAGAAACAAAGAAAAATAAGATGAAAAAATGAAATTGAAGGTTTAAATACGTAATCATTGTCTTCAAATGATATTTGTCCTCTCTTGAATTTAATTTTGGTGCTTAAAGAGACTCTTGACAAAAGGTTTGCAGGATTTATCAAGCATTTAAAATGAATAACACTTAAACACTAGTGAAATTCTTTCAAAACTCAAAAACATAAAAGAAGATTTTGAATATGCAGAAAAAATCAAAATTCTATACTTTTTTGGGATGAGGATTTGATCTCAAGTGTTTCTATATATTTTGTATTTATTATCGACCACCTATTTATAGGCATCAATCAATGCTATACGAAAAGTTGCAGGACTCACTTCAAAAGCTATAAAAAAAAATCAAACAAAAAGGGGCATTAATGGCTAGTTAATTGTTCTATGTGACAACATAAGAGCAGTCCTATACGATCACATAGAAAATCACCATGCGGACCGCAAGCCACACATGCCAAGGCGGTCACATAGGCTTATGTCTTGGGCTTCAGGATCAATTTTCATTCCAAATACTATTTTATTAATTTTTGAACAATAATATCAACTATCCTCCACTTGTTCAATATTCAATAAATTTCATATTCAAAATACACGATACTCATACTTAAGGATTCGATTTGAATATAACCATAGTGTAACTCCACAGAGTAGAGTCGAAATTAAAGGTAGCATAAAGTTTTGAATCAATTATTTCATTTGACAATACCGTTAAAAATACACACAAGTATCACGCATTCTCGAGTTCCTCGATCTCACTTAGAGCTAATATCACCTTACGTTCATCATTTTCAACAAACTTTTAAGAGAAAAAACTCTAACTCTCTATTGAGGCGGTACCACCTCAAAGTTTATTTAGGTGAAGTTCTTTCAGTATCTTTGTTATCTTTAGAGATACTTGTACTTAGTTTTGAACATCATTAAGAGATTTAAACTCAACCCTCACTTCAGTAACAGTCAACATTATTTAAATAGGATAGGGTTATTGCGGATTTTATAATGCTGAAATTATCCACATATCGAATGATTAGTTGTTACCCTTTGAACTCTTGGATTACTTGTTAAGTAAAGACAGATAGGGTTGCCATCATTAATAGATATATTAGTTTAAAAGTTTTAATATCATTCTATTCAAAGTAGATGTTGCTATATCTCTATTTAGATGTTTAGTTAAAAGATCCACTAAGTTCTCGATTGACTTAACATAATTTAGGGAAATTATTCAATTCTTGACTAATTTCCTTATGTAGTCATATCTAAGACTCATGTACTTAGACTTTCTATTGTATACCTAATTGTATGCCTTTGCCAATGTGGCTTGACTATCACACATGATAGATATTGAAGATATATTCTTTGGTCCCAAAAGTGTCTTATAAAGTAGATCTCTAAGTCACTCACCTTCTTTCCCGGTTTCTGATAATGCTATATATTTAGATTTCATAGTTGAGTGTATTATACATATCTATTTCTTTGATTTTCGAGAAATAATATCATTCCAAGAGTAAATACCCAACACAAAGTAGATTTACTTACACTCGTCCTATATATCCAATTAGCACTGATAAATCCTTTTAATATAGCCAGAAATTTAGTATATTTAGCCCTACGTTCTTGGTTTTCTTTAAATATCCAAGAACTCATCCAATGGCCTTCAAATGGTCTTTGTTCGAATTACTAGTATTCCTCCAAAACTTATTAATTCCAAATACTATGTTCGGTCTTGTGCATTGAATGCATGCATTAGACTCTCTATAACACTTGTATATCCAATTGAGCAACTAATCTTCCATCATTCTTCATAAGTTTTAAACTTGGATCGAGAGGGGTACTAAATTTTTTTTATGTTCCAATGTTTGAACTTTTGTATCACATTTTCGATAAAATGTGATTGACTCAAATTGTAACCCTACTAGTTTTAGTAACTTTGATACCTAAAATAGTATCCACTTGTTCAAGATCTTTCATCTTGAATGTGGAAGATAGAAACTTGTTTCTTTTATTCCGTGATTACTCAAAATCATCATATCATCAACATATAAGCAAATGAATAAAACATAATTATCCCATAATTTAGAATATAAATATTTATCTACACTATTATGTTTGAAACTGAATGAAACAATAGGTAAGTCAAATTTTTTATGTCATTTCTTAGGTGTGTTGCTTTAAATCGTATAAAGATTTCGCTAACTTGTACACATTATGCTCATTTTTGAGTACTGCAAATCCTTTGAGTTGTTCCATATAAACCCCATCTTCGAGATCTTCATATAAGAATGTCATCTTGATATCCATTTGATAAACATACAAGTCATGTATAGAAAGCTAGTGCGAATAATATCATAATTGACGTTATTCTATCTACTCATGCATAAATATCAATATAATCTAATCCTTCATTTTGTCGATAACATTTGGCTACTAATCTAGCTTTAAAGGCATTAAGAGAATCATCAACATTATATTTTCTCATAAACACTCATTTACATCCAGTAGGTTTATATTCGGGTGGTAAATCGTCAAGTTTCTATGTATTGTTTGAAATAATTGAATCAATTTCATTTTTAATTGCATCTTTTCAAGAGGTGCTATCATGAGAAGTCATAGACTTTTTATAAGTTTTGGGATCGATTTTCACTTGTAAAACAAAATGAGTTATTCTTGCAACATTTTTCTCATTTTCCTATACTAAGTAAAAGGAAATAAGTTGAGAATCAATTTCATCCGATCCTAAGAATTTTTTTATTCGAGATCTTTTGCTTCTTTAAGGTTCACTGGATTCATGAATATCTTTAAAAGATGTTTCATCTTATGTTCCACTAGAACTTGAGATCTCTTTAATAACTTTCCTTAATTCAAAGTCTCAAAGAACTCTACGTCATTAGATTCAATAATCACATTTGTCTCCAGATTTAATAATCTATATGATTTGATATTATTAGCATAACCAACAAAAGCAAATTTAATGCTTCTTGGACCCAACTTGTCCCTGTTAGGGTTTGTATAATAAGCAAGACACCTCTACATTTTGAAGTATTCATGCTAGATTTTCTTCCTTCACACAATTCATAGGGAGAAATCTTTGTAAATTTAGAAGGAATCCGATTTAGTATTTTACACGCACTCAACAATATTCACCTCATAAATTAAATGGCAGCTTAGTATAAGTTAACATGGCACTTTATCATTTCGACTAAAGTTCTATTTTTTCTTAAAGTCAAACAATTTTGTTCGGATATCTTAGGTGTAGAATATTGATGAATTATGCCTTCTTGTTGACAAATTAATTAAAATCGTTGTAAAAATATTCATCCATCTATCACTTCTTAGAGTTTTTAGTTTCTTACTTAAGTGATTTTCAACTTTATTTTTACAACTTTAAACATATCAAGATTTTCATGTGTATGTTTCATTAAATAAACATATATGTATATCTAAAGTAATCATCTACAAAAGTAATGGAATACTTATTTCCTCCTCTAGTTGACAGAATATTTAATCCACATATATCCATATGAATTAATTCTAAAATATTAGAAGTCATATTTACACTTTGATAAGGCTTCTTAATCATCTTAGATTCTACACATGTTTTACATTTAAATAAATCATTTTCATTATATGATATTAAGTCACATTTTAACATTTTTTTCATGGTACTCTTACCCATGTAACATAATCTTGTATACCATAAAGTAAATATATCAATCAAATAAGCAAATTCAACTTTATTATTAATTAATTTGTCAACGGTGCAAAGTTTGATCATTCCTTCACAATAATAACATTTTCAACAAATTTTACATTTATGGATAGTACAAATTTACCGAACTCATAAAGACTTTTTTATGCCCAATTTTTGTAAGAGATTACTACTAACAAAGTTATATTTCATGAACATGTAGTACATTTATTAAGGTAACGATCTTGCCGAAAGTAAAGATGATCTTTATATTTCCTTTCCCAACCACTTTGGACTGAACTTCATTACCGTTTGAATATCTTAATCTCCATCCACTTCATAATATATTTTGAAAAAAAGCTTGTCATATGATACATGTACAGTTGCCCCTGTATTATACCACCATCCAAAAGCATTTCCTTTGATTGCATCAATCTCGCCTATGGTGGCTACAATACTGTGTTTTTTGATGGAGTTTACCTTTCCTTCGAAATTGTTTTATTTTCAGTATCGACATTCCTTTGCATAATGTCCGAATTTTCTACATACAAAGTAACCACCTTTGCACTTCTTATTAAACTTGTTAAAGTGCCTTAAAAGCTTTCTCTTATTGGATTTGTTAAAATGTTCTGTATTCTCCACAGTATTGGCCTTTGAAGTGCCTCTACAAGAATTGTCATTCTTATATTTTGCCCTTGACTCTTCTTTAATTCAAAGATGTTAAAATTTGTAATTGTTCTAAAAAATATTCTTCGGAACTATGTATGATTTTCTTCCAAAATCAAGTTCCGTGGAGTTTTGCAATGATTGGTCCCACTTGGAAAGATTACAATATTTCAATTTTGACCACCTTCAACTTATTAACAAGAACTTGCAATTCGTGTATTTTAAGAAGAAGGATAATGTTATCAGGGAATTTAAAATCAAAATACCTTAAAATTAGAAATTTCTTGGTACCTTCTTCTTAGGCTTTGTAGTTATTTTCCAAAGCTTCCCATATTTCTTTTGTCGAAAATGTATTTGCAAAAGATCATACAATTAATCAGATAGAGCGTTAAGAATATGACCGCAACATACAAGTTCATATTTCAGGAACATGTAGTTTATTTATTAAGGTAATGATTTTGCCGGAAGTAAAGATGATCTTTATATTTCCTTTCCCAACCACTTTGGAATGAACTTCATTATAGTTTGAATATCTTAATCTCCATCCACTTCATAATATATTTTGAAAAAAGCTTGTCATATGATATATGTACCGTTGCTCCTGTATTATACCACCATCCAAAAACATTTCCTTTGATTACATCAATCTCGCCTATGGTGGTCATAATACTGTCTTCTTTGATGGAGTTCACATTTCCTTCGAAATTTTTTTTTTTTTTTTTTGATATCGACATTCCTTTGCAAAATGTCCGAATATTCCACATACAAAATAACCACCTTTGGACTTCTTATTAAACTTATTAAAGTTCCTTGAAGGCTTTCTCTTATTGGATTTGTTAGAATGTTCAGTATTCTCCACGGTATTGGCCTTTGAAGTGCCTCTACAAGAATTGTCATTTTTATCTCTTGCCCTTGACTCTTCTTTAATTCAAAGATGTTAATATCTACAATTGTTCTAAAGAATATTCTTCGGAACTATTCATGATTTTCTTCCAAAATCCTTTTCAAGTTCCAGGGAGTTTTGCAATGATTGGTCCCACTTGGAAAGATTCCAGTATTTCAATTTTGACTACCTTCAACTTATTAACAAGAACTTGCAATTCATGTATTTTGAGAAGAAGGATAATGTTATCAAGGAATTTAAAATCAAAATACCTTAAAATTAGAAATTTCTTGGTACCTTCTTCTTAGGCTTTGTAGTTATTTTCCAAAGCTTCCCATATTTCTTTTGTCGATAATGTATTTGTAAAAGATTGTACAATTGATCGGATAGAGCGTTAAGTTCATCTTCTTGACACTTTTGTCTTTCAACTCTTAAAGCATCAGTTTTTCTATTTGTTGGTTCTGGTAATGGTGCCAATTCTAGATCAAAGATGTAAAATATCTTCAACATCGTGAGAAGGAATTTCAACTTGTCTTGCCATCTTCTGAAATTTGTCCCATCAAAATGGTTCAAAATGAACGATGGTTTAATTCATCAATTTGATCTTCGGCGTTGTAGTTTCATTCTCCATTATTGGATATCGTGGAGATTGTTGGAATAATAATTCGTACATATGGGATGGAGAAGAAACAAAGAACAAGATGAAGAAATGGAAATGAAAATGAAGACTTAAACATCTAATCATTGTCTTCAAACGATAGTTGCCCCCTCTTGAATGAATTTGGTGCTTAAAGGGACTCTTGACAAATGGTTTATATAGCCTTGTAAAGGAATAACACTTAAGCACTAGTGAAATTCCTTCAAAACTCAAGAATACAAAGGAGATTTTGAATATGAAGAGAAAATGAAAATTCTATACTTTTTGGAATGAGGATTTCATCTCAAGTATTTCTATATATTTTTATTGATCATCCAATGCTACATGAAATAGTTCTAGAACATACCAAAAGTTGCAGGACACAATTCAAAGGCCACCACAAATTCAAACAAAAAATGGGCCTTAACAGTTAGTTAATTGTTCTATACGATCGCATAGAACAATTCTATGTGGTCACATAGAACAAAATTTCACACGGCATTTACGCCCTGTAAATCACCATGCGACAACAAGCCACACGTGCCTATGTGATCGCATAGGCTTAAGTCTCGGGCCACCAAATCGATTTTCATTCCAAAGCTTATTTTATGGATTTTTAAACAATACTATCAACAAGAAATTGCTCCAGCAGAGGGTGGTGATGGTGCGTCGCGTAATGAGATGCATCATTAAGAATGCCGGTTCTTGATTATCGTTGAAGAGGGTAGGGACAGCAATGATTTCTCGGAGTAACCATAGATACATTAGGCAAAGAAAATATTAAGTGATGCACATAATAAAGAAAAGAGCAAAATGAAATGATTCTCCATTGTGAACTCCACATAATGACAAAGCTAATGATGCAAATTGGGAAAAACAAGTAAAATATAACATGGACAAGGATGGCAAGGTAGGACCTTAACTTCGTTTGGATTACTATTGACAAATTCCTTTTGGCTGATCCATAACAAATGATCAGTTTCACTGCATGTGATTAAATAGAAACGGGGTCCAGCGTACATGCATGTGAACGAAAGGGAAAAAGATCGGCTCAAACAAATGCAGGCTTTCATTGATGAAAAAGAAGAAGTGAAGAACATAACTAGGAGTCGGGCCTTCCTTTTACACTACTTTGGATATGGGAACTCTGATTCAAAATCAATCACCCTACTTTGGGGGTTAGAAATATCAATTTCGTATCCCAAATTCACACACACAGCATCATCAAGTAACTATGTCCATGAAACTATAATGCGCACCATAATAACAATTGTTCGAGCCACCTATTCCATTTAATAAAGAAAATATATGCATCAGAATTAGTAACAATAGCCCTAAGTTCCAAAATTTTTAAAATTTTATCCATGCAAATGCTACTATTTAGAAACTTGAATGTTTAATAAAAAAAATAAGTATTTTATTATCATAGCCTGCCAGGACATTTGTAGCGTAGTGCAAAGAAAAGAAGAAAGAAATGATCAGCAAAAGAAATGGAAGGCTTCAGTGTTTACTCCGATGAGAAAAGAGGAGTATAATCTATATGCGATAATATATATTTTATCATTATCTAAGATACCTACTATTGTCATTATAGATTCAAGAGTTTAATGATTTACGCATCCATTTACTTCTAGTACTTTTTTTTTTTTTTAACCAAGATTGCACCAATTATAGATATAACAGATAACACCTTTGCTATTAAAGGTAGACTCGTACCTTTTAAGATGTAATATTAGGTGTTGACCTCGGAAATTGGTCCTTTCACGTGGCCAACTGAAAGCTACTCCACGTATTCCTCCCTGCGCAATCAACAAATAGTCAGGCACACACTGTCGGAACCAACGGGGGTGGTGGTGGCCGTATACACTCCGACGGTCAAGTCAGGTTTGGGTGATCGAAACAGTACCCAGGGGCTACACAAATCAATCCATAAAGGGGGAGGAGAATATATAAACTTGTTATGGAGTGCTATGTATTAAGAGTTTAATTACCTTTGCCTCTTGCCAAACCTTGGGTATTTATAGGTGGTATGAACCGTTGGATGTGGAACGTGTGCATACATCTGACGGTATGAAGCGTCTGCTCATAGGCGTCAATCAGTCGCGTTTGTAGAGTGGGCGGACAGTTTGTTTCCTCTGAGTTGAATTGACATATAGTTGATAAGTCATATCAACTAACCTCATGGAGACGTCAAATCAATTTAAGCCTTAGGTATAGGACAAATCTCAAATTGGCGACGGATCTTCTAACCGGGGTCCACTTGATCTCGACCTTGGAGGTGAGATGCTTCGGCAAATCAGTAGTAGGAATCGCTATATCACTTCGGAGAAGCTTCGGAAGGGTCGGTGAGATGACACTTAGGAATCGCTATATCACTTCGAAGAAGCTTCGAAAGGGTCGGTGAGATGACACTTCGGTATCGAGGCGTAAATAATCGGGGCGTAACAGTGGTCCCCCAAGTCCGGGGATGAATATTTATATCATGCGTGGATTTGCTTTCCTGACCGGATCGCAAGTCATGGGAGTTTTGAAGGTTGATCCGTCGCAACAATCGAGGTTATGATAATATGCAGATGTGCCAAAGCTTCGTTATTGTGCGTAACGTTCGAGGCGGTCAAGTAGCATGGGACGTCGTGTAAGGTGCACCGAAGCTTCGCGAATGACTGAAACTTTGTAAAGCATGGGAGGGAACGCGGCGTCCGAGGCGATGACCCAATAGGGCCTTCGCGTTAGGCGCGTCCAAGCTTTGTAAAGTTGGAGGAGGAGCTCATCAGCCACCGGTGCGCTGACCCAAAAGGTCAACGCGTTGGGAGATGGCTGAAACTTTGTAAAGCATGGGAGGGAACGCAGCGTTCGAGGCGACGACCCAATAGGGCCGTCGCGTCAGGTGCATCAAAGCTTTGTAACGTTGGAGGAGGAGCTCATCTGCCACCGGTGCGCTGACCTAAAAGGTCGACGCATTGGGAGATGGCTGAAACTTTGCAAAGCATGGAGGGAACGCAGCGTCCGAGGCGATGACCTAATAGGGCCTTCGCGTCAGGTGCATCCGAGTTTTGTAAAGTTGGAGGAGGAGCTCAATCCGAGGCGACCCAAACGTCAAATGATTTGACAACTGTTGCGTGTTTTCAAGGTGACAGTTGGGTGCCATGCCCATTCTCCTAAAAGGTTGCTGCGGCTACTAATTATTATTGACGGCTGATTGTAACCGAGGTGACGCGTTTCAAGTTAGCGTGAAAGTCACAGCGACATCTTGGGCGTAGATCAAATCTAGCGTTTCATTTCAATGGCCTAGATTGAGGATGCGACAAACGGTTTAGATTGATCGCATTTGAATTCAACGGTGGAGATCGGACTTGTTTTTTCTATAAAAGGAGGATTCTGGGGTTTTCTCAGACTTTCTACTTTTGCAAAACTAAAATTATACTTTGCTCTCAAATTTTTGGCGATTTTCCGGCGTTTTGGAAGCAATTCCAGCAAGAAAGAACTAGACTTCCGGGGAGAAAAACTAGGCTTCCGGTGACCTTACACCATTTCCGGCTAGAAAAACCTCCAAACCCGTAAGTTTCAGCACCTATTTAGGCTTTTAAATTTTTAAAGAATGGCCTCGGATGGGAGTTCTGGTTCGGCGAGGGGCTTAGAAATAGTGAGGGTGGACGAGCCCATTGTGGCGACCTCCTCAGAAATAGCTGGGGCAATAATGGGGAGGGAGAACATATGGAAATGACCAGATAGCCCACTAGATACCTCTGTGCATTGGAGGGCGTCGGACTACCCATCAAAATTAAGGGAGGCCGACCTAGGTAGACTTAGGACAGAGTATAGGATCCCTGACAGCGTAGACTTAATCCTCCCCGGGCCGGAAGAGAGAGCTTGTTACCCAAGGCCGGGCTGTGTAGCCATTTGTGAGGCGATCCTTAGGGCCAGACTTTAGCTGCCTATCCACCCATTCTTTAGGTTGGTGCTTAGGTCTTATGGGCTAGCCCCGACGCAGCTCAATCCGAACTCCTGGAGCCAGATGGTGGGCTCCTGGATGTTGTGGAAAGAGGCGTCATTAGGGGTGGAGATGCCCCTTTCCGTTTTCCAGACCCTCTATATTCCCAAGGTTACTGTCGGGGGGATAAGACCCGGGGTTGGTACTACCTTACGTCATGGGGTTCCCATACTCCATTCGTAATCGATCTGTCAAGCTCCATCAAAGAATGGAAGAGCTCATGGTGCTGGGCAGCGGGGCGATGGGACACAATAGAGGGGGACCCCCTGGCGCCTCTTACAGTTCCAACGAAGTTTTCAACACTTAGTGAGTATAGTAGTTGCTTCTTTTATTTTCTCTTCGGTTCGACTTGTGTCTAACAGTTATGTTTCTTTTGTAGGTTCTCTTCCTCGATGCGAGCTATCAACGGAGGACTTCGACACTATCTGTGTCATTTATCAGCTGCCTCAGAAGATGAGGTCCTACCACAGGCTGATCCGGAAGAACATCCATTTCATTACTCACGATTTAATGGCGTCTCAAGGTAATAGGACCGAAGTCCTTACTTTTTATTTCGAACTCTCTAGACTTGTACTAATTCCTTATTTGTTTTTTTGCAGATAACTTTAACAAGAAGCTGTCAGTGCACCCCAACTTCAAGACCATCCAGAAAATGATGGCTGAGGCACGGGCACTGAAGGCCTCCTCCTCCTCGTATAAAAAGCAAATGGAGGAGTTGGTGGAGGCCAGTAGGAGGCTCCAGCCTCCGACGGAGGAGGAAGTTCAGGAGGACCCGAAGACTGACCTCCGAAGGAAGGGCAAGAAGAGTGCCGCCCCTCCCAGACGCCCAACTGTGGCGAGACCACCCCCAGTTTTGAGGCAGACAACTATTCCCACGGGGGTGGCCCTCCCGAAGAGAAGCCCCGCTCCAACTGAGCCTGTCGCTACCACAGACACAGCACCCCTTACTGCAGTGCCCATTGATCAAGCTCCGGGGCAGCAGAGGAAAAAAAGGCCCCGTCTCTCTAAGGAGGTTTATTTCCTGGGCACCAATCCTGAGGAGCCCGTAAGAGAGGTATTGGAGGCTCTTCCTCCCGAAACAGCTGCGGTGGCGGTGGTCCACAACAAATATTGGACAGAAGAGTGGAGGGACCACACCGCCTTCTGTACGGCTGAAGATCTAGTGGCGGCGAACAGCGCCTGTGTGGCTCGGGCCCTAAGCACAAGCATCCAGCTCGAGGGCTTTGTGAAGGATCTGAACTCTAAGAGGGAGGACCTCGCCAAGCTCCTCGAGGAGGCGATGCATTATGGGGATGCTGTGCTAGCGGCCCAGGCCAAAGCCACAAAGGCAGATGAGGGGAAGAAAGCTGCTGAGGCCTAGCTTACTGTTGCACAAGCAGAGGTGGAGCGGCTGAAGAGAGAGCTCTATGAGGTGGAATGCCAAGTGGCTGCTGTGACTCGGCAACTTGATCACGCCAATGAGCACCACAAGCTCGCCACTGATGCTCTGGAGGCCTCTAATAGAGAAAAGTAGAGCTGAGGCAGCAGACAGAGGCCTAGTCAGAGGAGATTGCCTCTTTGAAGGAGGAATTGAAGTCTGCGGGGGAGGTGGTAGTCCAGAACTTTATTGACCACTTCGAAGACCATCCCCTGTATAAAGACTTCGCCAACTTCTGGGCCTCATGGAGTGCCCAAAGCTTACTGGGTTGACTGAAGGAGGTTCATCCCACTCTGGACATCTCTCCACTGGATGCAGAGTTTGGGGAGCCAACTGGAGGTCGGCTTGATAAAGTTGTCGAGGAGGCTCCAGAGGCCCAGGAGGCGGCCAGTGCTGAAGTCCCTCCAATAGACTAGGGTTATCTTGTAATGGCTTCGGCCCCCAATGTACTTAAATTTATGAAATGAAATGAGAAATTTTTGTTAAGTATTTGGGCTTCTGCTTCTTTGTATTTTCTTTGTTTATACTTGTATGAACGACAAACGTTAGACTAATTGCCTCGCGACAATGACCAGTTAATAATTGTGGACCGGACCGCTTAAGTTAACATAAGTTTAAACATTTAAGCGAGTATGAAGCGATTCTTAATGCTAACTTATTAATAATCTGAGATCATAACAATTAGGGAAACATGAAGAGCCGCTTGATGTTAATCAGCTAATAATTGACGATCGGATCGCTTAAATGAACCTCCTGAAGCACTGAGGAAACTATTCACTAATGATGTGGCTTGGAACTGAAAATTCGTTACTAAGATAAATTGCACCACCCTTTACAAAGGCGATTCCATCACTTAGGGAATTTTACAACTGAGATCAGATTGGGACAATCGATTCACTATAACACATTAAGATCAGATCGGAACACAGTCTTATCACTGGTAGTACTTCCTCAAGTGTTCGATGTTCCACTTATGAGGCAGCATCCTTCCTGACATATCTTTGATTTCGAAGGTACCAGGTCGGAATTTCCCTCGAATGCAGTAAGGGCCTTCCCAGTTCGGGCCGAAAACTCCTGACCCGGTTTGTTTTGAAGATTGGAAAACTCTTCTGAGGATGAGGTCGCCCAAGCGGAGAGTTCTGTTTCTGACCTTGGAGTTGTAAAAGCGGGTCATCTTTCGATAATATTTTGCCAGGGTCATTTGGGAGGTATTTCTCTTTTCCTCGAGGAGGTGCAGTTCGCTTATTCGGGCCTCGTCATTGCTGATCTCATTGAAATGTATCCGTCGATGTGATGGGACCCCAATTTTGATCGAACTCATTGCCTCGGCTTCGTAGGTCATGGAAAATGGGGTTTCATCGGTTGCAGTCCAGCAAGTCATCCTGATAACCCAGAGGACGTGGGGGAGTTCTTCAACCCAGGCCCCTTTTGAGGCATCCAATTTCCTTTTTAGGGTGTGCTTGATAGTTTTGTTCACTGCTTCAACTTACCCATTCGCCTGGGGGTGATGAGATGTCGAGAAGTCCTTCTTTATGCCCAATTCGTCGCATAAGTCTCGCATCTTCCTATTGTCGAACTGCGGCCCATTATCAAAGACGATGGAGTGGGGGATGCCGAATCTACCAATGATGTTTTTCCAAACGAACTTAGTAGTATTAGCCTCGGTAATTCGGGCAAGGGTTCTGCCTCTACCCACTTAGTGAAGTAGTCAATGGCAACAATGGCGAAAGTTGTGCTTCCTCTCCCTTTTGGGAGTGGACCAATGAAGTCGATGCCCCACTTGACGAATGGCCAAAGGCTGGTTACTATAGAGAGGCTCTGAGCAGGCTGTCTTTGTACGTTCGAGAAGCGCTGACACTTGTCACATTTCTGGACAAATTGGCAAGCATCCCTTTTCAGGGTTGGCCAGAAGTAGCCTTGACGGAGAACCTTGTGTGCCAGAGCCGTTCCTTTGGAGTGATTTCCACAGATCCCTTCATGTATTTCTCTGAGTATGTATGTGGCCTCTTCGCCACCTACACATCGAAGAAGGGGCGAAGCGAAGCCTCTCTTGTAACGGGTGTCTTCTTGCAGGATGAAGTATGCAGCCCTTCTCCTTAATTTCCTCGCTTTGCCTCTGGAAGCAGGCAGTGTTTGTTCCTTCAGGTACACGATTATGGGCTGCATCCATAATCGGGTGCCTTCTATCCACAGTACCTCTTCGCCTTCGGAGGTGGAAGGCTTTGATAAGTGCTCAATAGGGACGATGTTTAACAGCTCTGAGTCCATGCTGCTGGCTAATTTTGAAAGGGCATCTGCATGTGTGTTTTCTAGACGGGGGACTTGAGTCAGTTCGAACCTTTCAAAATGGGGAATTATGTTCAGAACCAACTTCAAGTACGCAAGCATGTTACCATCTTTGGCTGCGAAATTCCCATTTAACTGATTTACTATGAGCTGAGAATCACTGCTTGTTAGGAGCTTCCTGACCCGCATTTCCTTAGCAAGCCTTAGACCTGCTAGAAGGGCCTCGTATTCGGCTGCGTTGTTCGAAGCTTTGAAGTCGAATCTTATCGCACAATTTAGCATATGGCCTTCCGGACTTTCCAACACGATCCCTGCCCCCACGCCAGCCTCTCCTGAGGACCCATCTACAAATAATTTCCATGTGGGGGGCTCGGCTGGTTCCATTATAGCCTCCATTTCTAGGGCTTTGGTAAACTCAACCATAAAATCGACAAGGTCTGGCCCTTGATGGCATGTCTAGGTCGGAACGTGAGATCGAACTCGCTGAGCTCGATGGCCTATTTCAATAGGCCTCCTGACGCGTCTGTTTTCTGCATTACCTGCTTTAAAGGGAAATTGGTGAGGACTTGTATTGAGTGGGTTTGGAAATATGGCCTCAGCTTTCTTGAGGTTGTGATAAGTGCAAGTGCCAATTTTTCCATGTCTAGGTAGCGTGTTTCAGCTGGGAGAAGTGCTTTGCTGATGTAGTACATTGGCAATTGAGGCTCATTTTCTTCCCTGATTAGGACTGCGCTGACTGTCACGTTCGAAACTGCTAGATACAGTAACAGAAATTCATCCGGTTGAGGTTTTGACAAGAGGGGTGCTTCCCCGAGGTGCTTTTTCAGAGACTCGAAGGCTTCTTCGCACTCCAAAGTCCATTGGGATTTCTTTCCTTGCTTCAATATATTGAAGAAAGGCAAGCTTTTATCAGTGGCTCTGGAGATGAAGCGGCTGAGTGTAGCTATCCAACCATTGAGACTTTGGACCTCCTTCGATTTCAAAGGTGACCTCATTTCTAGTAAGGCCATTACCTTTACCGGATTTGCCTCAATTCCTCTCTGATTTATAATATATCCCAAGAACTGGCCTGATGCCACTCCGAAAGTGCACTTGAGGGGATTCAATTTCATATTATACTTTTTCAGTATCTGGAAGGTTTGGTCAATGTGACTCACGTGTTCGGTTGCCTGGAGGCTTTTAACCAACATGTCGTCTACGTAGACCTCCATGGTTTTGCCAATGAGTTTGACAAACATCATGTTGACTAACCTCTGGTATGTGGCCCCGGCATTTTTCAATCCGAAAGGCATAACTTTGTAGCAACACAGGCCCCTGTCCGTAATGAATGATGTAGCTTCCTCATCAGGTCGGAACATGGGTATCTGGTTGTACCCTGAGTATGCATCCATGAAACTCAGTAGTTCATGCCCAGCAGTGGAGTCCACAAGTTGATCAATTCTCGGAAGTGGGAAGCTATCCTTGGGACACGCCTTATTTAGGTTTGTGAAGTCCACACATATCCTCCACTTCTCGTTGGACTTTTTCACCAGAACTGGGTTGGATATCCACCTCGGATATATGGCCTCTCTGATGAAACCACTGTGGCTAAGTTTACTTACTTCGTCTTTCAGTGCCTCGTACCGTTTCGGGTTCAGGACGTGCCTCTTCTGTCTATGGGGGGCATAGGAGGGGTTAATGTTAAGGTGATGGCAACTGATCCTAGGATCTATTCCCACCATATCTTCATGTTTCCATGCGAAGACATCCAGGTTTCCTTTCAGGAATCGTATCATCTCAGTTTTTGCTTCAGGTGATAATGACTTCCCTATGCGCAAGACTTGATTGGGGTCTTCCGGGTTGACAAGGAAAGTTTCCAGTTCTTCCATGGGGGTCACATTTGGTTCATAATCGATTATTCGTGGGTCTAACTCATCAAGAGGGTGTCCTTGTTTAGGGGCCTCTTCCATTTCGACGTCTCCCTCTTGTTCAGGGGTATGCCCTTGTTCAGGGGTGTCGAGCATTTCCACGTCCGTACCGATTTCAGCGGGTACCTCGGCTAGGATTACATTAACAGTTCGGGGCTCGAATTTGCGCAGTGAGTTTAGGTAGTATGCCCTGGAGCCCATCTGATCGCCCCGGACTGTTGCAATCCCATGTTTAGTTGGGAATTTCATGCACAAATAGTAAATGGACGTCACAGCCCAAAGATCTTTCAGAGCGAGTCTGCCCAATACTCTATGATAAGTCGATCTATGATCTACCACCATAAATTTCATGAAATGCTGGGTGACTAGGGGTGCCGAGCCCATTTCCACAGGCAGGGTGATCCGCCCTCGTGGGATGATGCTGTCCCCAGTGAATCCGAACAGTGGGTCGATCATGGGGATCAACCCATGTTCAATTTGCATTTTGTCAAAAGTGGAGCCGAACAATATGTTCACGAAACTGCCATTGTCAACGAGCATGCGTTTCAATCCGTTTCTAGCTACTATGCAACCAAAGCATCGCAATGGGGGTAGTAAACTCCTTCTGAGTCTTCCTGGAAGAAGGTGATTGGGGCCATCTTATTTGCTGATTTCGATTCGTCAACAATGTAAGTGATCATCGGGGGATCCTTAGCTTCTCTTGTATAATTTCTCTGGGCATTCCTGGTGTTGCCACCGACGTGGGGTCCCCCAATGATGGTATCGATTTCCCTGATGACTTGGCCTCCCGAAAATTGGGCTTAGTTCCCCTGCCTGGATTGGCCTCGGTTCCTCGATTCTCTTCTACGAGGAGATTGTTCCTGGTGACCTCTCCCTCTCCTCCTCGAGGAGGTGGATCTGCGAGGGTGTTCGTTTCTGCTGGAAGTGTGAGGGTTGCTTCGATCAGGGCGCCAATTGGCATCACGACACTCGCTGGTGTCATGTTCGTATAGTTGATGGAATGTACAAAACCTTGCTCCTACCAAGGGTCTGATTGGCCTCTTTTTCTTTTTCTTATTGTTATTAGTTCTTACAGACGGTCCCGCCTCAGCAGGGGCGTTATCATATGCCAACATCGGCACTGCATTCAATGTGGCGAAAGCTAGGGCCTGTCCGGATGTGGGAGCTATGGTATGCCCTGCTTAGGTCCATTGCTGAGTAACAAGGTGTGCTGCGGGCCTCAACCTACCTGCCTCTGTGGAGGAGGGAGTCCCTGCGCGGCACGGTTGCGATGATCAATCATTTCTTCACTAACAATTTCCACTCTCATCATTTCCACTAGCTCGTCGTATGTGGAGGGATTCTTGTTGCGCACATCCCTCCAAAACAAAGTGTTCATGTTGAGCCCACCTTTCAAGGCTGAAAGGGCTTCTCTGTCAGTGACCTGTTTGCAGTAAGTAATTTCATCTGTAAACCTGGTGAGATAGCTTTTTAGCGTCTCTCCAGGGGCCTGTCTCATGTCTTTCAGGCGTTGAATTGGTGCCTCTCCTTCCCTGCGTGAGAGGTACTGGTTCAAAAATGTTTTCTTCAAGCCTGGCCAACTTCTGATGCTTAGGAGAGGAAGCCTGATGTACCATACCTCGGCGGCTCCACCTAGTGTTAAATGGAAAGCTCTGCATTTTAGAGCAGGTGAGGCTCCCCTAAAGCTCATTTGTGTCATATACTTTGTGAGGTGCTTCTCCGGATCCCCCTTTCCCTCATACTTAGGGATCTTAGGGGGCATGAAGTTAGCTGGCATTGGGAAGCTTCGAATCTCCCTTGAGAAAGGGAGGTTATCGTCATCATCGTCAATCTCATAAGATCGACAGGGCCCCTCTGACCCTTCATCATCTTGGATGTCCTGGGGTGGTGGAGGTACTTCTCCTCGACTCCCCGAATCGACTAGGTTTCTCCTCTCCCTCCTATTTCTAGGAGGAGGAGGGGGAACATGCTCTTGTTCACGATCCGGACGAACTGATCCTCTTGCTGAGCGGACCCTATTGCTAGGATCCTCCCCTATCCGGTCGAAGACGCTTACCGACCTTTGGTCGTCGTGTTCTTGAGGAAAGTTGTCCCCCAAGGGTGGTTCTGATGGATGACTCCCTTGCACATAAGATGTTGCTTCGGCATTCATCTCTCTTTCGAGGGGGCATTCTGTGTGCCGACTCATGTGGCCCCGAGAGTGAGATAAAGGGATTTCCTACACCGGATAAGATCCTTGGGGCCTTTGATAGCTCTGGTGTCCCTGGGCTTGCATGAGGAGTTCCCGTATCGCCATATTCTGAGCTGCTATGTCTCTCATACCCGCAGCTATCTGAGCCATTTCTTCAGTGAGTATGACTGTTCTCCCGCCTCGGTGACGCCGATGATGCGGTCTCTGATAAGTAACATTGTTATGGAGTACCTCTTCTTCAGAGGCCTCTCTCATGGGATTGTCGCCTTCATGGTTATAACTCATCCTACCTCTTTTTTCAAGGGTAGTAAGAACTTAGATTGTAACTCGACTTTGTTCTTTTTCAAGAATGCCCCCTTTTCAGGGTTAGTCGCCAGTTTTTCGATATCTTCTCCGATGGAGAACGTAAAACTTCAAATGGGGAGTGATTCCCACAGACGGCTCCAATCTGTTAACCTCGAAAATTGGTCCCTCCATATGGCCAACTGAAAGCTACTCCACGTATTTCTCCCTGCGCAATCAATAAATAGTCAAGCGCACACGGCCGGAACCAACGGGGGTGATGGCGGCTGTATACACTCCAACGGTCAAGTCAAGTTTGGGTGGTCGGAACAGTACCCAGGGGCTACACAAATCAATCCATAAAGGGAGAGGAGAATATATAAACTTGTTATGGAGTGCTATGTATTAAGAGTTTCATTACCTTTGCCTCTTGCCAAACCTTGGGTATTTATAGGTGGTATGAACCGTTGGATGTGGAACGCGTGCATACATCTGACGGTATGAAACGTCTGCTCATAGGCGTCAATCAACCGCGTTTGTAGAGTGGGCGGACAGTTTGTTTCCTCTGAGTTGAATTGACATAAAGTTGATAAGTCACATCAACTAGCCTCATGGAGACGTCAAATCAATTTAAGCCTTAGGTGTAGAACAAATCTCAAATTGGCGGCGGATCTTCTAACTGGGGTCCACTTGATCTCAACCTCGGAGGTGAGATGTTTCGGCGGATCAGTAGTAGGAATCGCTATATCACTTCGGAGAAGCTTCGGAAGGGTCGATGAGATGACACTTCGGTATCGAGGCGTAAATAATCGGGGCGTAACATTAGGTATTAAGAAGTTAAGAAGTAATAATGCAACCATCCTCTACTGTGAGAAGTAGGTTATGTTTCAAGCTTTAGATAAGAATATTTTTGGTTCTTCAAGGCACCCCAATATATATCAACATTGAAAAGGAAGAAGATCTTGACGAAGGTTACATGTCAATGATTCTTCTTAAGTATCACTACTAAACCTACTTCTGCATGGAAAGTAGATGGCGTACTAGTGGTTTAAGATGTCATGGAGTTTGTTATGGTACTGAAATTCTCAGAGGTGGACATTTATCACACCCTTGAGAAACATCTAAACTATTAGTACATGAGTTGATGAAGGACCAACATTAATTGGTAAGCTATGCACTAGTAGTATATTGTCATAACCAATCAGTTATTCGAATAGCAAAGAATCCAATATTCCGCGCAAAAACTAAGCAGTTTGAAGTATACTATCACTTCGTTAAAGGAAATGTGTGTAAAAGGGACATTGACTTGAAACGTGTCAACATCGAAGAACAAGTGGTAGACGTGATAACTAAAACGAATTAGTGCTTCAAAATTCGAACTAGATTGTGAATGATGAAAAGAGAAAAGTTAAATCGAGGAGTCAATGTTGAGGCGAGAATTGAAAGAAGCATCACTGTTGTGAATATTTGTATTGCAGGCATCTATTATTGTGAGAAAGAATTTGGATTATAGTTCCCACGTAGACTACTATCTAATCATTTGTTCAGTTATTCCTATCTTCAATTCGATTAAAAGTATTTTTTATTTTTATCACATAACTCTATTAAAACAATAAAAATATGCATAAGTGGAAAAGTTTGGGTTTTTAATAATGGTTAAAGTGTTAAAATTCACGAGTTAAACATAGTGATCCCCTTAATCTGAATCATTAAAAAAATTGATAATAATTAATTACACATACTCGATTGAATTCTTTTAAGTTAATGATTTACGTTTTTCAAGTTCAAATCAACTCTACTGAATTATCAACTCTCACATCACCGTATGAAATCAAATACATCTTAATTAAGAGCATTAAATTACCAAAGGATTCAATTAATGACTATGATGACCATAAAAGCGTATATCTACCCTTTTATTCCAATTACAAATTTTTACTACACTGTAACATATAACTCACTTCTATGTATAATTATTACTCAGAAATCAATGTAGAAGTCGCTTTATTTGGTAAGAGCGTTGAAAAGAGCAATTCTTAGGCTAAGAGAAGAAAGATTTGACTAATTGTCCTTGCTTTCTTGCTATCTAGTGAGGAGTGAGCGTAGTAGAGAAACTGAGTAACTTTCATCACTTACTTTTATGCATAACTATCATCACAAATCAATGAATTAGTGATCAAGTAATTCAAGTCATTTACAAAAGAAGTAAAAACAATTTACAAAAATCAATTGCATATTAAAAAACTTCATTATTAAAATTAAGGTTGAAAATAAGGTTACGATCATCCATCCTAACTATTTTTTTGTTACAGATTATGAAAAAAGAAAAATACAAGAAAAATTTGGAAAACACCGCTAGATTTTAAGGAAAATGGGAAAAAAGTTGAATATTTTGCACTAAGAATCTATCTTCCTCGTGTAAAAACTTTGAAATTCTAGGGCCCGTTTGGTTTATACTTCAGTTTTGAATTTATTTTTAGTTTTCTATTTCGATGGCCCATTTTAAGATTGCTAAAAATATGTTTAGTTTGTTATTTTGAAAAATTATTTCTCAAAACAGAAATATGTTTTAGTTTGAAATTTTGAAAAATTATTTTATGACATTTAGTTCTGTTAAATTTGATTATTTGGTAAAATAGAAGAATTTTTTGTTAATATATTATCAAGTAATATATACATTTTCAAGTTAATGAATCTTAAAATATATTTTCTCTCTATACAAGTAAAATGAAACAAATAATAAATAGAGTTCAAAATATAAGAAATAAAAATAGAAACAATCATTAAGAGTTTAATTTATTTTATTTTTTATAATTTTTATTTTTCTATAAATTTTTCAAATTTTTTTTTTCAGATTTTTTTTTTTTTGAATTTTAGATTTAATTTTTGAGTTTTTTTTTATTTTTTAGAATTTATCAATTTTATTTTTGAATTCATTTTTCTTGAAAAAAAAAATTTAATCTTAAATATTATTTGTTAGAATTTTATATTTTTATATTTGAAACTTTTTAATTTTTACGCGTTTTGAGTTTTATGTTATAAATTAATAATTGTTTTCGAAAATGTATTTTCAGAAATACCACACCTAACATGTTTTCGGTATTTTACAATATTGAAAATTGAAAACAATTTAAAAACAGCAAACTAAATGTACCCTTAATTTCTTGAATGATTTCCTCAATTTTTCCTCTCTTTTGCTTGAATTAGTCAAAGTTGTACGTGAATTGCACGTTGTTCTAAAATATTTTATAAGTGATGTAAAAGTAATATTTAGTACCAACTTGTTGAAAGATTTGATAAGTCTCGGACGAATTAAAGAAAATATAATATAACATAAAAATTTAAGAGAAAAAAATTATACTCTCAAAATTCAATTTCTATGATTCAAAATTTTTGTAATGATAAAATACTATAAACGAGGAATCTTTTTATATTATATTTGATACGTAAAAATTAATTGTTAATACATAAATTTAAACACCCATTAAAATTTATGGATACATGAATATGAATAAATTCTTCTATAATAACTGTAGATTCATGTAAGTCAAGATTTATCAAATGAAAATTCATTGAATTTGATGCGATATTTTAATATATTATAGATAATATTTATATAATTAATTTCCTCAAGCCCCCTCTAATTATTGGATGAAGATATGTATTTATGGCTTAAGAATTTGGTCAAAATTTGTACCCAATAGCCCAATTCATTATCAAATACAGTTTCAATCGAAAAAGGAAAACAAAAAATCAACATGCCTGACTAGCCACAATACAAGGCTCAACTCACTGTTGAATCCTTTTTTTCACCTTTAGTCCTTCATCTTTTTATCTTCTAAATTAAATCCTCATCATCCCAAAATCATCACTAATTGATCAATGCTAAGTTATTAAAATTTACAATTTGATTTTCAAACTTTTTATATGTTGAATTTAACTCCTGAAACCTACGTATTTCCTCTTATTGCTTTATTAATACTTCCAAATGTTTGATTGCAATTCGGTTGATCTTCAAGTACTTCGAGTCAACTCCAATTAATTTTCAATTTCACCAATTTAATGTCAATTGCATCCACGTTAGGGGCTCTCCTACAATTAATGTAATTTATACAAAGCTAAGTAGTTATTTGCTCACTCTAACAATGATTTTTCTAACGAGGAGTAGACCCCTGACTTACAACATGTATATATACGAGATCCATGCATATGTAATGCCATTGAGAGAGTGAGTGAAGAGAATTGAGATATAAGTGAGTTCCAATGAGCTTGTTATAGTAAATTGAAATTATGTCTTCATATCGTTCAATCAAATTGTATATGCTGCTTTCTTGAAAATAAGTTCCCGTTTGGTTCTGATTTTTCATCTCAAAAAATCAATTTTTTAGTCGTTACTTTCTGTTGTTAACCGTAATTTTTTACTTTTTCACTCACAGATGAACCCACTTTTATCTTTATTGATTAAAAAATTAATTCTCAAAATTACCACTGAAGATGCCCTTAAATAACTTTATTTGGTGTAGTCAACGTATTGAAGATTTCGGTCTTGGAATGGGGCTGACCAATGTAACTATACTTTTTCTAAAAATTAGAAAACAAAAAAAGTCAATTAATGTGTCTAATCAACTTGTAGAAGCCGGACAAACTACATGGAATGCTTGTGAGCCTACAAAATTGACAATTCGTCCAAAGAATAGATGGAGTTTTCAGAAGTATTATGGGCTCTGGCGCCATCCAATAACCAAAATTGCAGCTAATTTAATGTGAAGCCTTCCAGAAAATACACAAACATGTAGGGTCCAATTTTTTGGACAATATTTAATTGGATCCTGCTATGTATAAAGGCAGACTTCATATAGAAGCTTGCCAGAACATACATATATGGGGTGTGTGGGGATATTTTTGACAATTTTTTATTTATTGTGGGTCCTACACATGAGAGTAATCTGGCCAAATTCTGTGGAAAAATTTCTGTACAAATGACATTCTTCTATTTAATTTACAAGAGTCCTCACCTTTCATGTGAGTATCTGTATGACTTCTGTACAACATTTTCTGCACAAATGATTTTTTCCTTCCAATAATTATACCGACTCTTTGCTAAAGATTGTTCAGACCGGAATATTTAAAAAATCAAAGGAATAAAGCTGCAAATATTGACGAAAAAGAAAATAACAAAGGAACAGTACAAAAAAATAAAGTAGGATATGATTTTAACTTTTGAACCTCCCATACCATACTAGAGACAAATGCTAAGTGGGATTCTTTTATCACCTTAAAGGCGCCCCCACGATACCCCACCTAAGCGGCCAATTTTTGTCTGCTTCTACCATCTTTTAACATTTTCTTTTTCCCTTTTTTTTTTTTGTAATATTTCTCTTATACAATGATAGCTTTTAGTTTATTACTGCAAACATAACAATATTTGGATAAATACTTAAAAATATTAGGGAGTGTTTGATAGCATGGAAATGAAAAAAAAAGATGAAATTGGAATTGAAAATTCCAACTTTTGGTGTTTGATACCTTATATTTTCCGTGGAATTGCATTTCTTGAATTTCTTGAAATTTGGAATTTTCCTTATTTTGGTGGAATTTGAAGAATTCAAATTCCACCTTAATGTAGCGACTTTTTTTTTTATGTTTTTTTTTTTTTCGTTAATGGAAACCAATTCTAAGAATTATAGTAAAAAAATATTTTCCTTTAATTGACAATTTTCATGTAAAACAAAGTCAAACGAATATAAGAAAATACTTTTATTTCAACATTTTTCAACTGAAAAATTATACCAATTAAACACAATAATTTACAATTCTCAGGAAAACAATTCTAGACAATTCAATTTTCTGGAATTCATTTTTTAGGCAATTCAATTCCATCTTTGCAATCAAACGGACCCTTAGTGCAATATACACAAGTTCTTTCCTCAAGCATTAAATATTTTAATAAATTAAACTCATATTTTACGAGGATTAAAATTAAAATTTTAATAAATTTTGATCAGAAATCATGAAAATATATAGTTAAAAGTTATGAATCTTATGAAATATGTGACTAATTTAATTTTAATCCCTATCAAGAATTAAAAGAAAATACTTTTAAAAAAAAAAAGAAAAAAAAATAGTTACTTCAAATGAAGACAAAGGAGGCATGCACTGATTTTTAATATCACATATGGAGAAATAAATTCTACTGAAATCAAGTCACGTGCAGTGCACGTGATCATTCGCCGTGGTGGAAATGTAAACCAGCTGTCTGTTAGTTGACTGCATTCATTTAGGGCCGATAAACAGAAGAAAATGAATGAATGACGCGCTTTGAGTCAATTTGGATACTCCGAGTCAACTCAGACAAACTCTAATGGTGTGGGGTGTACGTCTTTCAGCAAACCCAAAACTTGTTGCATCGTGGGTCTTTTTCCTGGCGCCTCCGCCGTGCACAAGTACCCAATTCTGAGACACTCCACCATCTCACTAACTGAGTCACGACCGAGTCTCAACCTTGAGTTAAGAGCGTTCTCCCCTTCTCCATTCTTTATTAATCTCCTCACCCAGTCGATAGTCTCACGTGAACCTTGTTTTCCTGTTAACAACTCCACTAGCACTGCACCAAAACTATAAACATCAGCCTCGGTGGAGCCACCAACTCGGTCTTGACTCAGTGCACAGTCAGCTATCCGGGGTTCAAAGTCATCCGCCAACAAGATATTAGACGGAACCAAATGTCCGTGCACCACCGGCTTGGACCGAGCATGGTGTAGATAGGCGAGTCCACGCGCTATACCCACTGCAATACGGTGGCGCGTGTGCCATTCCAATTTCTCTGGCGATGTATTATGGGACCCATTTTGAAGCTCCCACGTGTCAGTGCTCCAGTCTTCCACGTTGGGTATTCCCGTTGGAAGCTCATGCAACCAACGGTGGAGATCACCATTGGCCATAAATTCATACAATACCAACTTTTCTTTACCTGCACATAAAGAAACAACTTACCAAATTGATACTACATTAATGTTAAGTCACAGTCAAAATGTATCTCATTTAATGAGTTAGGTTTATACATCAGAGAAGAATCTTAACTCAAGATAAATAAGTGATTACTCTTTACTAATTTTCACTTAACTAGATTCTTTGATTTCCTGTCAATCGTAGATAGATTAAAAACCTGGTAAGAGAAACTCAGACAACCATAATTAGGGTTTTCATAAAATTATAAGTAAAATTATCTTGTCAAGTTAGCAGTGAAATTTTTTTATCTTGCTTGAAAGAGAGACAGAAGCACAATTTCGAGGACAGACGTGCTTCGATGTGGTGAGAAAAACTCAGAGAACCACAAGTAGGGTTTTCATAAAATTATAATTTATTTTGTTATGTTAGTAGCGAAAATTTTTATATTTTGTCCACGGAAGACAGAAGAATAATTTCAAGGACAGACGTGCTTCTATGCTACAGTACTAGTAAGCTTCGCCCCTCAGGCATGTCCAAAGGACAGGAGTAATGTTATCACACGTCTTGCTGACAGTCGCAATGTGGAGATTCGATTCTTTAGACATGAAATTAGACTCCTTGTAGTCGTAATATACAGACAGCTTTTGTTCTCCAACTTGTTGGGACACATACTACGATTCACTTTTCTCACAAAATTTTAGAGGAGGAACCGTGGGACCCTCAAAATTGGAGTTACCAATAAGCCTCGTTTTTCAATTCAAATCACATGCCTAACATCTATGCACCAGAAAATTGCAGGCAGGAGTTGAAATTTCTGTGACATTTTCTTAGAAGTGCCATTCACGTGAACGCATTGAATTTGGGCACTGCTAAATCATTAATTCTCATAGCCTTTAGATTTTTACATTAGCCGACAGAATTTATGGAACTTACCAGATGTGAACAAATGTATAAACAAGACTAAGACCACGTACCTGCAATGCAATAGCCAGAAACAGGCAGCAAGTTGGGGTGTTTCAACTCTGATAAGTCTTCGAACATGGCTACAGCTTCATCATGGCTAAGGTCCCTAGCATTTTCCAGGACCTTGATTGCCACGTGGAGGTCACCTGGTAGTACGGCTGTGTACACGGGCCCACATCTACCCTCTGCAAGAAGGGACTCTTTCCCAAAGTGTGATGTGGCTGCAATTAAGTCCTTAAATGTAAGGTTCATCAATGGCTTCTCAAATATGACCACCGGTGCTGAAGATGGTTCTTTAATATCAGCCACCCATGAGGACCCGGATTCCGTTTCAAATGAAAATGGACCAGATTTTTCGAATCTAAATGGTACTTCAATTGGCTTTGAAATTGCCCATTTGTTTTGTCTAGCCATCTTTCTCTTCTTGTACACGCAATATGTGAAAACCCCAATAGCCAAGACAAGAAATGCTGATGCGAGTGATATGGCTAAAACCAGAATCCTGGTCTTCGATTTGGGTTTCCTTTTTTGGATGAAATTTACGTTGTTGCCTGGTATTTTGTGAAGTGGGATGGGTGAACGATGGGGCAACTCAGTATGATTCTGAGTTTTGAAATTTCCGGCATGAATGAAAGATGAACTACCAAATCTTTTTACCATTTTTGAATCCAATTCGCCTGAGAAGTTATTGAACGAGACATTCAAGAACTGGAGTTTACCTATGGGTGGGAAATCAGCAGGAAAATTTCCAGTCAATTTATTATTTGAAACAACAAGATATTTCAAATGTGAGAGACCTGAAATGGGCTTTATATTCCCAGAAATATTACTGCTAGAAATATTAAGACTCTCAAGATTGGTTAAGTTGGTGAGCCAATTCAGTTGAACAACTTGTAAATCATTGTGTGAAAGATCAAGAAAAGTGAGATTAAGAAAATTAGAGAGAAAAGTAAAATTCTTAAACCTATTGAAAGAAAGATTAATCTTTCGAATTGCTGAAGATTTAAAAGAAGCAGGTTTTGGGATCCCGATTGAGCCTCCTAGTTTGTTCTTCGACAGGTTAATTTCCACAAGAGTTGGAATAGACCAAAGAGCAGAAGAAACAGAGCCAGTCAAATTATTTCCGGAGAGATCTATAGTTTGAAGATTGGGCATGTTTTTGAGGAACTTCCATGAGATGCTACCACTAAGATTTCTTGATGCGAGTTTAACGTCAAGAATTGGAGGATTTGAACAGTTGGGTTGGGAGTTGTTAAACCAGGTGATGTTGAAACCAGAAACAGAGGCGAAAGCCTTGGAGAGCAGGCTTCGGTCTGCACTGTTGCACTTTGATGATTCTGCAACTGCAAAAGCTGAAGTAACTATACTTTTTCTAAAAATTAGAAAACAAAAAAAGTCAATTAATGTGTCTAATCAACTTGTAGAAGCCGGACAAACTACATGGAATGCTTGTGAGCCTACAAAATTGACAATTCGTCCAAAGAATAGATGGAGTTTTCAGAAGTATTATGGGCTCTGGCGCCATCCAATAACCAAAATTGCAGCTAATTTAATGTGAAGCCTTCCAGAAAATACACAAACATGTAGGGTCCAATTTTTTGGACAATATTTAATTGGATCCTGCTATGTATAAAGGCAGACTTCATATAGAAGCTTGCCAGAACATACATATATGGGGTGTGTGGGGATATTTTTGACAATTTTTTATTTATTGTGGGTCCTACACATGAGAGTAATCTGGCCAAATTCTGTGGAAAAATTTCTGTACAAATGACATTCTTCTATTTAATTTACAAGAGTCCTCACCTTTCATGTGAGTATCTGTATGACTTCTGTACAACATTTTCTGCACAAATGATTTTTTCCTTCCAATAATTATACCGACTCTTTGCTAAAGATTGTTCAGACCGGAATATTTAAAAAATCAAAGGAATAAAGCTGCAAATATTGACGAAAAAGAAAATAACAAAGGAACAGTACAAAAAAATAAAGTAGGATATGATTTTAACTTTTGAACCTCCCATACCATACTAGAGACAAATGCTAAGTGGGATTCTTTTATCACCTTAAAGGCGCCCCCACGATACCCCACCTAAGCGGCCAATTTTTGTCTGCTTCTACCATCTTTTAACATTTTCTTTTTCCCTTTTTTTTTTTGTAATATTTCTCTTATACAATGATAGCTTTTAGTTTATTACTGCAAACATAACAATATTTGGATAAATACTTAAAAATATTAGGGAGTGTTTGATAGCATGGAAATGAAAAAAAAAGATGAAATTGGAATTGAAAATTCCAACTTTTGGTGTTTGATACCTTATATTTTCCGTGGAATTGCATTTCTTGAATTTCTTGAAATTTGGAATTTTCCTTATTTTGGTGGAATTTGAAGAATTCAAATTCCACCTTAATGTAGCGACTTTTTTTTTTATGTTTTTTTTTTTTTCGTTAATGGAAACCAATTCTAAGAATTATAGTAAAAAAATATTTTCCTTTAATTGACAATTTTCATGTAAA
>NC_036252.1:13035026-13037203 GCF_002742605.1 Olea europaea var. sylvestris
AGTTGTACGCGTTATTTACTATTTAGTCATCGACCAAGGTGCCGTTTATATCTCAACCTCTTGCAAGGAAACTCGAATTGGAATTAGTTTTAATTTTTGGCTTCTTATGCAGTCAAGGTCCAGTGGATTTGGAGGCTAGTAAACGACTTGCTCCACAATTTGAATATGTATTTGGTCATCTCATCCGCAGCCCCGAGTGACTTTCGGCTTAGTCCTCTTTTATGACAATTAATTAATCATATTTCAATCAATTTGTAAGGTTGGATGACTAAAAGCTTCACCTAATCCCACGCAAATCCAAATCAAATATTCCAAAAAGGAATTACACCTAGAATTCGGACTATATATTATGGCCCACGTTTGGCTCCTACTTTTTAAAATGAAAAAGGGTAGGATAGTTGTTGTTTTTTTTTTTTCTCATGAGTGGTTGAAAAAAAAGGAAAAGTTTTTTGTTTACGTGTAATATTATTTTATGAAAAATTGTATGGTTGAAAATAGAAGAGAGAAAAATAAAATGTAATTTAATATGGACCAAACGGGAGCTAAAAGTTGAGGTTCCATTTTTTAAAAATCAACCTTTTACGAGAAATAGTCCAAATCATTATAAGTTGGTCTATGTTTTTCATCTTCATTTGACGTGGGATTTTATTCTTTAATATGACCAAGTAAGATAGTGTCTCGTTTGAGCAAACCAATATTGAAATTTATGAGATCATTTTTTTCTTTTTTAGTATTATTCAAATTGAATTATTCATTGAAGGTTAATTTATTCTGATACCATATTAAGAGTTGTAGTTTAATATTAAAAGGTCAATCTTATTAAAAATAATAATTCACATCTTTATAAATTGATCTATATTTTTCATTTTTATTTGTTTTAGGATATAATCCCTTAACACTGTAATTATTTCAAATTCAATTTTAAATTTTATTCTTTCTAGGTTATTGTGGCTTGCTTCTATTCGATAGTAAAAAAGGAAATAATTAATCATAATAAAAATAGAAAGAAATAATATCACTGTAATGACAACACGAAATATTAAAAAATTTACATATTAGGCCACCAAAATTTATAAGTTTATCCTTTCCTAGTTTAATCTCTAATTTATCTGAAGAGTATAGTAATTTTTTCTAGTACAATTTCAAATTATCATTTTTATTAATAGTTGTACTTTACTTGTACAATGAATTTGACAATGTGTGAGTTGACAGACATCATGTCCATTGGTTTGAAAAATTGTTGTTGAATTCAATAGTTAGGATTTTTACACTTTACACATTGTCAAATTCATTTTACAAATGGTTTAATTCATATAAAGAAGGTGTTGGAAATAATACTGTGATTGAGGATATTACTGTTTAATCACAATCTTCCCATAGCATGCCAATGCCAATCACGTAATTGAAGGAGGCTAATTTACACGGTTTTCATTTCATTGTAAATTATTGATTTGTATTACATTTATACTATCTTGTAAAGCTCTATATAATGCGATACGATACACCACTGAAATTAAGGTAGATTTTTAATCATTCTTATGGTATCAGAGCCAAGTGGTTTAACATACATACCACATATCCTGTTCTTCTTCTTCTCTTCATGGCTTCTGAAACTTCTGCCACCCTTCTTCCTTTCAATACCTTAATCCACATGATCACTATTAAACTTTCCTCCTCAAATTATCTTCTCTGGAAAGCCCAACTCCTCTCTCTTCTTGAAAGTCAAGAATTATTAGGACATATTGATGGCACCCTTGTGCAGCCCCCAAAACTTGACGCTACCACTTCTCTCACGCCAAGTGACAAATACCTAGCATGGAAAGCTATTGATCAGCATCTCCTCAGTTTGTTACTTTCCTCCCTCACAGAGGAAGCCATGGCTGAGGTAGTTGGCCTCTCCACCACACGAGACGTGTGGCTGGCACTAGAAAATGCATTTAGCCATCATTCTAAAGCTCGAGAACTACGCCTTAAGGATGACTTGCAATTAATGAAACGCGGCAATAGATCGGTTGTTGAGTATGCCCGTTCCTTCAAAGCAATTTGTGATCAACTACATGCAATTGGTTGTCCAATTGATGGTACTGACAAGGTGCACTGATTTCTCCGCGAGCTCGGTACTGATTTCTATAGCTTCTCCACAGCACAAATGGCCCAAACTTCTCTGCCCTCATTTG
>NC_036252.1:13037339-13040131 GCF_002742605.1 Olea europaea var. sylvestris
ACCTTGCTGAAGCCTTCACGAGATCTTGTTCTCTAAATGAAGATGTGGGCTCTGACTGGTATTTGGATACAGGGGCTTCAGCCCATATGACCATGGATCACTCTAAATTGGATCAGGCCACAAATTACATGGGTAAGGATTGTGTGGTTGTTGGGAATGGTGCCTCACTACCCATTACCCATACTGGTAAAATTTCCCCTACCCCAAATCTACATCTTCTTGATGTCCTAGCTGTACCTCGCCTTACCAAGAATTTACTTTCCATCAGTAAATTACCATCATATTTTCCTTTATCCGTTACCTTTACTAATAACATATTCATTGTACAGAATTGCAAAACAGGAAGGGTGGTGGCAACCGGCAAGCGTGATGGAGGCTTATATGTGCTTGAGCGAAGTCATTCTACTTTTATTTCTGTTCTTAAAAATAAATCGCTTCGTACGTCCTATGATTTATAGCATGCACGACTTGGACATGTCAATCATTCTGTTATTTCTCTATTGAATAAAAAAGGCCAGCTTTATCTTACATCTTTGTTGCCTTCTCCAACTTTATCTGGCACATGTCAAATTGCCAAAAGTCATCGCTTGCCTTATTCTCGAAACGAACATAGGTCAAGCTCAACCCATATCCTCCCTTAACTTTTCCAATTTTCTGGAACCTAGCCTCACCCATGCAGATCCACCTCCCCCACTCCCTGACACTCGTTCTTCACAACTCACTCAATCCAGTTCTAATCCATGTATTATGTGTACTGATCCAGTGATTGAGTCTTTGTAGGATCCTCATTCTCTTGCAGGTGCCTCTTTACAGACCTCAGTTCCAAGTTCATCTCCTCTTGAACCTGGTGCAGATCCCACACCTACTGCAGTGGTCCCGTTGGCCACTCATCCTATACTTACAAGAGCTAAAGCTGGCATTTTCAAAACTCGATATCCAGCCAATCTTAGTTTCTTGGGCTCTTCTGGTCTTCTTTCTGCTCTTTTTGCATCGACTGAGCCTAAAGGTTTCAAATTTGCTGTTAAAAATCCTGCTTGTCTTGCTGCCATGGATGAAGAAATTCATGCATTACAGAATAATCGCACCTGGGTTTTGGTACCTCGCCCTGCCAACACCAACATTGTGGGCTCCAAATGGGTATTTCGAACCAAATACTTACCTGATGGAACTGTTGAGCACCTTAAAGCCCGCCTTGTTGCCAAAGGTTATACACAGGTCCCTAGTCTTGACTATACTGATACTTTTAGTCCCGTAATCAGGGCTACTACTGTTCGGGTTGTACTCTCTCTCGCTGTTACACAAAAATGGCCCCTTCATCAACTTGATGTCAAAAATGCATTCCTCAATGGTACTCTTACTGATCAAGTTTATATGGAACAGCCTCCAGGATATATTGATCCTCGCTTTCCAGACCATGTTTGTCAGTTGAAGAAAGCTCTTTATGGTTTCAAACAAGCCCCTCGTGCTTGGTTTCAGCGCTTCAGCTCCTTTATTATTCACCTTGGGTTTTCTTGCAGTCGTGCGGACACATCTCTATTTGTCTTTCATCAGAAGTCCGATATTATCTATTTACTTCTTTATGTTGATAATATCATTATTACAGGCAACAATTCTTCACTTCTTGCTCGCTTCACTCGTACGCTTAACTCTGAGTTTGCCACTAAAGACTTAGGCTCTCTCAGCTATTTTCTTGGTCTTGAAGCCACTCCAACTTCTGATGGTCTCTTCATCAGTCAGCTCAAATATGCATGGGACATTCTTACTCGAGCTCAATTACTTGACAGTAAACCTGTTCACACGCCCATGGTTGTTTCTCAACATCTTTCTGCTGATGGTTCTCTGTTTTCAGACCCTACTTTCTATAGATCCCTCGTCGGTGCCCTACAGTACTTGACTATCACAAGGCCCGACATTGCTCATGCTGTCAACTCTGTCAGTCAATTCTTACACGCTCCCACTGATGATCACTTTCTGGCTGTTAAACGCATCCTCCGCTATGTTAAAGGCACCATTCACTATGGCCTACATTTTCGCCCTTCCACTTTTTCTGGTGCTCTTGTAGCCTATTTTGATGCTGATTGGGCCGGCTACCCGGATACTCGTCGTTCGACCTCTGGTTATTCTATCTATCTTGGCGACAATTTAGTTTCCTGGAGTGCCAAGAAACAGCCGACTGTCTCTCGTTCCAGCTGTGAATCTGAGTATCGTGCCCTTGCCTCCACTGCCACTGAACTCATCTGGCTCACACATCTCCTGCATGACCTCAAGGTATCCATGCCTCAGCAGCCTACTCTCTTATGTGACAACAAAAGTGCCTTTTTTTTAAGCTCCAATCCAATTTCACACAAGCGGGCCAAGCATGTTGAATTGGACTACCACTTTCTTCGTGAGCTTGTTGTCGCGGGAAAACTTCGTACACAATATGTCCCATCTCATCTACAAGTTGTTGTTATCTTTACCAAGAGTGTTCCTCGACCTCTATTTGAGCTCTTTCGTTCCAAGCTCCATGTCCGATCAAATCCGACGTTGAGCTTGCGGGGGGTGTTGGAAATAATACTGTGATTGAGGATATTACTCCTCAATCACAATCTTCCCATAGCATGCCAATGTCAATCACGTAATTGAAGGAGGCTAACTTACACGGTTTCCATTTCATTGTAAATTATTGATTTATATTCCATTTATACTATCTTGTAAAGCTCTATATAGTGCAATACGATACACCACTGAAATTAAGGTGGATTTTTAATCATTCTTAGAAGGCATTAAACCAGAAGTAGGTGTCCAAGCTT
>NC_036252.1:13041434-13043310 GCF_002742605.1 Olea europaea var. sylvestris
TAAGTCATCGCTCAGGTGCCCAATCGCAGCGCCTAGGCGCCTTGCTGTTGTCAAATAGAGTTTTCAAGTGAAATTCATTTTTTTTAAAGCCCAACTCAACTAGAACTCTTCCAAGACTTAAATAAGACATAAATAAATACAACCTAGAGAAGAGAATTGGGGGGATTCCACACATTGAGAGGCAAACAAATACAACTTGAAATTGAGAGAACAAGATCAAAGGGGGAGAAAAACACATAATCATCAAGATCAAAGAGCAAAAGTTAGGAATTGAAGACTTTGAAGATTGAAGAAGATTCTTGGTGCAAGATCCAATTATTTCTATGATCAAGATTTTAAAACCCGATTATGAACTCTATAATTTTTGTTTTTCTTCCATTATCATGAGTAGCTAAATTTATTATTAGAACAAACAATGTAACCTTTTAAAACATTTTATTTCTTTTATTCTAGGTTCAAGTTCTTTTATGTATATCTGTTGATTTTAGTTATGTTCTCAATACTTTGAATTCCCTAGCTAATTATTCAATGATTTCATGAACGATAATTACGTACAAATGTGGATTATTTGTTTAGATCACATATTAAAATTTAGTAAATCAATATAACGTATAAAGATACCTGTATTAATTATTGCGGTCATAAATGAATTCTTATAACTAATATTTCGTTTAACTAAGTTTGATTCGCATAGAGATATGTAATTAAAGTTGTTAAATATGCTCAATGAGAACTCGAGAGTGGTAAATTGAATATAATAGGAGAATTCGACTGAACATTATATTAGATTTTATGAATTTTGATTTAAGACTTAAATGTAATTCATAGGTGAAATTGTTCTGCTCTAATATCCGTTTATTATTTAATCTCTAAACCACTCTTTGTGTGTATCCACATATTTTTAATAGTTGTATAAAAAAAAAATCACAATATCTAATTCTTTGTTTCTTTTCAATCAAATTAAAGTTATGAATAATTCAACCAATTGTTAAATAGCAGTTTTTGTGGGAATGATAATCTGGATTCAAAATGTTCACTTTACTACTTGTTTTGATCTGTACACTTACGAAAATCAAATTGACAACATGCCACTAAATTAAACAGGTACGTAAACAAAGCAACCACCACAACCCACCCCGCCCCGACTTAAACGGGTAACGGGGCCAATACTGGGCGGGAAAATGCCCGGCAGGGCAAGAGGCGGGGGAGCCCACTCCGTCCCGAACCCGCCCCATTGCCATCCCTACTCAAGCTTCATCCCTTTGTTATTCACCTTGTTGTTGCTCGAGGGTTGGTCATGTTTTGATAGTGCCACCATATAGTTAAAAATATTGCAATAAACTACTTAAATTCTATATACTTACGGAGAAAACAAGACACGAGCTTTTATTAATTTCCCTCTAGAGGTACAATCATATTCACGATAAGCAGCCTAGCGCTTTCCTTGTTCTTGCATTGACTGTGTTTGAGACGATACATTGAATTAATGAATCTATTTAAATTAGGATAATCTTGAAATCTTGAAATTAAAACACAGTTTGCTACAAATTCAGAATGTGCACTACGAAGCATAAATTCAATTAATAACTAATACATCAGAGATTAAATGATTAGACAAACAAAAACCAACTGACGAATTTCAGAATTTAAATAATTGGATTAACCAGTTAAAAAATAATCCTAAAAAGAATTAATGAGCAGATAGTCTAGGAATTAAAGAAGAAATTGAAGAGCAACAGAAAAATCTTAACTATTGAGGAGAGACGAGAAGAATTTCTCCAGACGTGAAATAAAGAAAGGGATTACGGATGGAAGTTATGATGAGAATTAGGAATGTCGTGATTATTTATGATAAAATTGAATTTTATTTTTTTTT